>NC_054826.1:51860018-52160018 GCF_018345385.1 Vulpes lagopus | reverse complement strand
AGCATGTTTGGAGTGGGGGCAAAGATAAGCCATGGGGGCCAGCTGGGGGGCAAAAATGAGGCCCAGCTAAATGAACCAACATGCCTGTGCTCCCCACTCTTCTTAATGATTTTATTTTATTTTAAATATTTTATTTATTTATTCATGAGAGACACACAGATAAAGGCAGAGACATAGGCAGAGGGAGAAGCAGCCTCCTCACAGGGAGCCCAGTGAGGGACTCAATCCCAGGACCTTAGTATCACATCCTGAGCCAAATGCAGACGCTCAACCATTGATCCACCCAGGTGCCCCCAAAATGTCTTTGGTAAATGGTTTTTCTGACCTAGAAACAAATGAAGGGTCATATATTGGTCCTTGTATTTCTTATGTCTTTTATAATCTGAAATGCCCCCACATCATATTTTCCATGACATTTGGCTTCTGAGGTGACCAGGCCAGTTAACCTGGGAGTGCCCCTTATTTGCAGTTGGCTGATGCTTCCCCTTCAGGTCATTTAAGCTATTCCTTTGCCTCTGCATTTCCTGTAAAGTGGATATTAGGTCAGGGACTTGATTAGATTTGGGTTAAAGTTTTTAGAAAGAATATTTTTAAAAATATATTTTATTAATTTATTCAAGAAAGACACACAGAGGAAGGCAGAGACATAGGCAGAGCAAGAAGCAGGCTCTGCGTAGGGAACCCGCCGTAGGACTCGATCCCAGGACCCCGGGATCATGACCTGAGCCAAAGGCAGACGCTCAACCACTGAGCCACCTAGGTGCCCCTAGCAAGAATATTTTTAAGTAAAGCAGTTACTGGTATTTTGACATGTTAAGTTTGGGGGGCCCAAGGGACATCAGGGGTAGATACTCCACCCTGCCTGCAGCTGGACATACATGCAGTTTGAAGATCTGGAGGAAGAACCAGGCAAAAGAATATACTGCAAGGGTCATCTCAGAGAAGACAGGACTTGAAGGCTTTGAGGTGGAGTAGGAGAGCACAGGAAAACTGAGAAGAATCCCAGGGACTTTCCAGAGGAATCAGTGGAAAGACAGAATAATGAGATGACCACCTGAGGCCTGAAGATCAAAAAGTCCTCCCAACTTCCCCCCAAATCCTGGGACCCTCATGTAGAGAGTCAGTTTAGGTCTAGAGTTGATAACAAGCACCTTGGGGAGAATTTCAGAGGCCTTAAACGATGGGATATCTCTAAAATCAAAACTGGAAGTCAGGCTAAGATAGTCAATGGGAAGATGCAGTTGGTTTCAGGAGGTCTAATTAGTTGTATTAATGAGCCTACAGGAAAAAAAAAAAAAAATCAGGACATCCTGGGTGGCTCAGCGGTTTGACACTGCCTTCGGCCTAGGGCCTGATCCTGGAGATCCAGGATCAAGTCCCATGTCGGGCTCCCTGCATGCAGCCTGCTTCTCCCTCTGCCTGTGTCTCTGCCTTTCTTTCTCTGTGTCTCTCATGAATAAATAAATAAAATCTTAAAAAAAAAATGAGAAAGGAGGACTTGGGAAACTTCAAGTTGGTGGCATCCCCAGCCCTGCCCAAGGAGAGAGCCCAGGGGCTGCCAGGGGATTTAGGGCCATGATGAGCTTAGGTCTCCAGGCCCAGCAGGGACTGAAGCTAAACCATAGTAACAGTGGCCCCTGTTGCTTTCTACATTCCAGGCCTGTGGCAATGAAGATGGAAACCCTGTCACATGCTTCCCATGTGCTGACAAGAGCTCCTCATTGTGGCCTAGGAATCTTTCCAAAATGTAGTCCTGCCTGCAAGTCCAGGCTCATCACCTATCTTGTTCCCCTCCTTCTCCACCCTTTAGCCACCCTGACCTCCTTTAGTTGCTGGATGCAGAAGGCCTTGCCTGTTAGTCCCAGCTCTCTCCATAGTCCTACGTGATGATCTCCAGTGTGCCAACTGCCTGTGCTGGTGTCTGAGAAGCATCATGCTCTGAAGACTGACCCAGAAGGCCTGATTTGAACCCCCAGTTCTGCTACTTAATAGCTACAAACCTGTCCTTGTGTATCCTCTCTATAAAGTGGGATTGTTGAGAGTTAATATGAGCTTTAGGTAGTGCCTGATACCTGGAGAGTTTTGCAATGGGTATAGTCCTGATTAGTCTTCTAATGAGGCTCAAAGAGATCAAGGTCTGTGTAAGCTCACAGAACTAGCCTTCATAGATGTTCTTCCAGTATACCCTGATGTGTTATAAATATTCCCACCTAAATGCTGAAGTTTTCTGTGCTATGAATCCCTGATTTTGTCTACTCTGTTTGACTACTACTGTTTCTATAGGTTGAATTTACCTTTGTGAGACCAAATGAAGGGATTGTGGGGTTAGAAGACTGAAAAGGCATACTGGCACATTCTTGTTGACAAGCAGTTTACATTCTATCAATGCAATGGAATAAAAAGTAGCCTTAACACAAGGCTGTATGGAACAAGGATGGTGAGTTCCTTGAGGACAGCAATAGCAACAATCATAAAAAATATAACCAGGGAGCCTAGGTGACTCAGTCAGTTAAAAAAGTCAGCTGACTTTGGCTTAGGTCATGACCTCAGGGTCCTGGGATGGAGCCCCCCAGTAGGCTCCACAGTCAATGGGGAGTTTGCTTCTCCCTTTTCCTGTCCCTCCGCTTGCTGGTGCGCAATTGCGCAATCTCTCTCTCTCAAATAAATAAATAAAATCCTATCTCTCTCTCTCTCTCCCCAATGTTTTTTGGAAGCTCACCACATACCAGGCACTATGCTTTACAATCCTCACAAAAAGAATACCTAGCTATTAATAGTACCATTTTACAGCCATTTTACCTGCCTTGGCTCACATGGTGAGTGACTTGAACTTGGTTCTATCTTCCTCTACATCTCCACTTTGGGGGTGCCTGGGTAGCTGAGCCAGTTACGTGCCAGTGACACCTGATTTCAGATTTTGGCTCAGGTCCTGGTTTCCGGTGGTGACATCAAGCCCTGCATAGGGCTCCGGGCCGGCAGAGTTGGCTTGGGATTCTGTCTCTCCCTCTCCCCCTGCCCCCCATTCCGTTCCTGTGTGCGAGCACACGGCGTGATTGCTCTCTCGCACTCTCTCTCTCAAATAGATAAATAAAATCTTTAAAAATAACAAATCACCTCCTTGGACCAGAGGGCCAGACATTAGAGCCCCATCACAGAGTAGAAGGAGGCTTTAGCGAAAGAGCTCGGGTCCTTTGCTTCAGAGTGGGCAGAAATGGGGCACGGTGGGGGAAGGCGGGGTACAGCCTGAGGTCCGCGCTGGC
This sequence comes from Vulpes lagopus, assembly GCF_018345385.1. Lineage (NCBI taxonomy): Eukaryota > Metazoa > Chordata > Mammalia > Carnivora > Canidae > Vulpes > Vulpes lagopus. The sequence goes on along the minus strand of NC_054826.1, from coordinate 52,156,758 downwards.
CGGAGGGCGCGCGCGGCCGAGCCCCCGGGCTCCGGGGCTCCACTGTGCGGGGCTCGGCTCCGGGAGCCACCCTTGGGGCCGCGTTCCTAGGAGGGCGCCTCTGATTGGCCGGCCCCGTCCGGTGCTTCCCGCGGACCAATCGGCGGCGGCCAGACCGTGGGCTCGATCCGCGCGCCGGGCGTGGAGCACAGGGAGAGGCGTCCTCTGCTGGGACCGGCGGGAAGAGGCGGCCCGTATCCGGCGCGGGCCGGCCTGCCCCACATCCAGCCAGGGACTTGGCTGGCTCCCGCATCACCAGCCTTTCCCTGGCGCTCCCAGGAGGAGACGGAAGTCCACTGTGTCGGCCCTTCTCTTGGGGTCTGGGCCCGCCCTCAAGCTTCCTCTGGCCTTTGTTCATCTTGCTCCTCGGAGCTCCGGCCTTCCGGTCTTCTTGCTCCTTCCTGGCAGCCCACGGCGTAGTCTCTCTTCTCTCTCAGGAGAGCCAGGCTCTGCCTCTTCTCCCTTCTATGGCCTCTGGATTCCCTTCCTCATCTCTCCTCTTAAGTGCAGTCTATCTTCAGGTCACCAACAGCCCCACTTTGACCAAATCTGGAGGCATTTCATAACCTTTGCTGTTGCACTTCCGGAAGCATTTGACTCTGTTGACCTTTTGGAACGACAGGGTTTCCAGGGCCTCCCACTCTTGCCTGTTACCCCTCTATGCCTTTCTCTATGCATTCACACCCTGGGCATGCCTCCCAATTTTCCTGTCCAGCAAATGCAGTCCCACTTTGCTGATCATTTACCCAGTCTCCCAGAGGGACTTCATCTACTCCTCACTGGCGTTCCCTAAATGCTAGCCAGGCCTGAGGTTTGATCTCTAGATTTGTCTGAGAGCTCCAAAGTCATTACCTGAATGTCTTGGGTACCTTGGGCTTAAGGTAGGTCATTCACTCAATATTTATTAAACGACGTGCTTATTTATAATATAAATATATAAATATCTTTTCATTTGTTGCCGTGTGCCGAAAGCTGTCTCCTGTGACCAGTCCACTGTAGATGCCTCATTACTGTGTGCTGATCTCTTGGAATGAATGTCTGGCATAGTGCCTGGCATAGAGGAGGTGCTTCACAGTTGCCTCATCCCTCATCCTGGTTCCTCTCTATCCCAGGGATGGAAACAGTCCCATCATCTCACCTCTAGTGCAAAAGCTACACAAGAGAGCTAAACTTCAGAGAGAGAGAAAGCCAAAGTGAAAGTCCTTGTCCTATTATTTCACTCCCACGATAGTTTAATCTGTAGGCCCAGCAAAGGCAACACTACCTAGCAATGGGAGCAGGAGCTCTTAGAGGTTCCTAGGCCTCTAAAGAGGATTTTTCATGCGACACTACTGCCACCATGTGACTAGCTGCGGAATTACATGGGGGAGGTTCTCCAGCCTGGGAAGGGCTACCTCAATTTAAGTTCTCTGATGTCTGAGAATGTGTTCCCTGCTGCCATTGACTTCCTCTGCTGTCCTGGCCCCCTCTGGCCTCCAAAACCAGTGCTGTCACCTGTGGAGGAGGAAGCATCCTACCCCTGGGAACTATGTGTGCCTTCTCTGACTCCAATTCTTTTGGGGCTCCTCTGTGGCATTCAAGGTCCTTCAGAGCTGGTGCCTTTGACACTTTTTCTGTGCTTGGAACTCAGGGTAACTTAGCTCTGGACCTGCCCTGAGATGCTATCTCTGTTTCCTCCTCCCCAGCTCTGTTTGACCTTTCCCTGACTCAGGAGCCAAAACACACTTTCCCAATGAGTATGTTAAATTCCTGGGATAGTATTAATGTGAGTAGCAACCTTTTATTGAACACACACTGTGTGCCTGGTGCTGTGCTGGGCCCCTTATTGGCATTTATTCCATATACTTTTCACAAACCCTGTCGAGCAGTTTACTATGATAACTCCAATTTTGTAGAAGAGGATGCTGAGGGACACCTGCGTGGCTCAGTGGTTGAGCATCTGCCTTCAGCTTGGAGTGTGATCCCAGAGTCCTGGGATCGAGTTCTACATCGGGCTCCCTGCATGGAGCCTGCTGCTCCCTCTGCCTATGTCTCTGCCTCTCTCTCTCTCTGAATAGATAAATAAAATCTAAAAAAAAAAAAAAAAAAAAAAAAGGATGCTGAGGCAGAGAAAGGGAAACCCACCCACCTAAAATCATACAGCCATCAGGTGACAAAGCCCTGTCTATAACTGTTAGTCCACCTAATGTGATGGAGGAGGCAGACAGACTCTGGTTCAAATCCCATCTCTGCCACTCAGTACTGACTTCCTAATTTTAAGAACTTGTCCTGTCCTGCTCTAAAATGGGATGACAAGGGTGCTTGGGTGGCTCAGGTAATTAAGTGGGTTAAGCGTCCAACTCTGGATTTCAGCTCAGGTCATGATCTCAGGGCTGTGAGATGGAGCTCCTAGTCATGTTCCTCTCTGGCTCCTCCTTCTCCTGATCCCCCTACCCCTAAAGTAATAAAGTAAAATGGGTTGGCAGCCCAATACACAGCTTCTGGCTCTGAAGGGCAGGCAGCATTGGAAACCTAACACCAGGAGATGTGAATTTGGAGGTAGGGGGTTGCAGCAGGCAGCCAGGGCTGGGGTGGAGCACACTGGGTTATCCCAGACTGAGGTTTGATCTCTAGATCAAAGGGGTCCTCTCTGGGAGGCTACAGCCAATGACAGGGAGCCCCAGTTTGGAATCCAGAGGGTAAGAAGTAGGGGGTTTGTGACTGCAGCCCTGCCAGCTCTGTCATTCTCTCTGGTCTCTAACCCCCTGCCATTTCCTTGAAAGCATTGTAGGCCTTTGCACATGCTGTTTCCACTGCTTGAAAAACTCTCTGCCTCCCCTCTTTGCCTAGTTAATGTTGGGGTGCTAGAAGATCTCCTCCTGGCAGATGGGCAATTTGAGACTGAAAACCATTAGGGAGCAGGAGAGTGTTCTAGGAAGCAGAAACAATCTGTGAAAAGGGATGGAGAAAAAAAAAAAAAGAAAGAAAAGGGATGGAGATGCAGGGGCGGGGAAGAGGGAAGGAGGGAGAGCAGAGGGAGGAGGCTGAGATAGAAACTAATAGGAATGAAGCATACTTAAGACCAGAGCCAAGCCCTCAAATGATTTGTTAAGAACCTGGACCCAGAGGCCCCCTGGCTGGTTCTGTAGGAAGAGCATGCAACTCTTGGTCTCAGGTTTATGAGCTTGAGTCTCACCCTCATCCTTGGGTATAGACATTACTAAAAAAAAAAAAAAAGAAAAGAAAAGAAAGGAAGAAAAACTTAAGCAAAGAATGTGGCATCTGGGCAGCTCAGTTGGTTAAGCATCTGCCTCCAGCTCAGGTCATGATTTCAGGGTCCTGGGATAAGAACCCCGTGACTGTTGGGTCCCTGCTCAGCGGGGAATCTGTTTCTCCCTCTGTCTTTGCCCCTCCCCCCACTCATGCTCTCTTTCTCTTAAATAAATAAAATATTTTTTTAAAAAAAACCTTAAAAGAAAAAAGAGCTTGGACTCAAACCTGAGGGCAGTGGAAGGTGTTTGGGGATAATTATAGTAGTTTTGCCCACCAGCGATCCCTCTGGGTACCGTGAACAGAGGCTTATCCGCATTACTCTGAAAAAGACAGCACCCAGAACTGAATGGTCCTCCAGGAATGACCTGATCACCAGCAGGGGAAGATATCTCTACACAGAATCCTCCCTAAAACCTCTGCAGGGATAGCCCAAGGCCCCCAGCCTGCACTCCACAGAATCAAGTAGGATGCTGCACTTCTTGTGGGTTCCAGGAGGTGGCACCATCACCCCAGTGTGTCCCCCTCCGCTCTGCATCCAGTGCTGGAGACTCCTCGCAGGGCACGATTGATTCTAAGGCAGAGACCACAGAGGAAGGGAGAGGTGGATGGGGAAAGGAAAGCCAAGGGGTGAGGCTGGGGGATGCAAGGCTTGAGGATGGGGGAGTTAGGGTGGTATTGCTCTCCTGCTGCTTTTTTTCAGAGTCGAGCACAGCACATTGGTCTGACTTAGATTCTCACCATTATCTGCCCTGCCCACCTCCTTACCACCCTTCTTCAGGCCCCTGAAACACTCACATGGACTCCACCTGGTCCCCAGTTCTTGGCCTTTCTCCATCTGCAAGTTCTTGACCACCTTCCTCTCCTTCCTGCCCCCATCAGCAAATCCTTTTACTCTATGTCTTAGATCAATTTCTCCTTCTTCCCTTCCCCTGGCCACCCCCTGGTCCCAGCCTGGGGGACTGCAATGCAGCTGTGCAGGGTAGTGCTGGTCCCAGGTCAGAGAATAAGAGGGGAAGTGGACAGTCCCTCTGTGGCCTCATTATTTCTGTCCCCTTGAGAGACCATGTGTGTATTTTGGGAACGCTGTCCCAGTTCCCAGCTCTGTCTCTAGACTCTGCAACACTCCCCTCACCCATCTCCCCATATCTGCATCGCAGCCCCTTGCTTCCTAATCTCTCCACTCCCCTAGGGGTGAAATCCACAGCCTGCAAGTCTCTCTATACTGTGGCCTCATCCGGTACCGCATTCTCCCTTACTCTGTATATGTTCTGCCCAAGTTGCCAGATGAGAATGCCTCAAATTCTCCCCACTCCTGCCTGCTTCCATACCTTTGCAGAGACTCTACCCTCTACATGGGATGCTTTTCTTCCTGCTAATCACAAGGCCAAGTGCTCCCCTCCTTCACCACAAATAGCTTCCTCATGGAGCCCTTCTCTGAGCTGGGTCAGGGTTAGTCATCATTGTAGATACTCAGAGCTGCAGACTACTGGCCTTCAAAGTCTGTGTTTAGTCAGCACTTCCCTGGGAGTTGGCTTAATGTCTCTCTCCACCTTTATATTTTACCACAGGGCGGGAGCCATCTTTATCCTAGAGTATACCCAATGAGCAAAAGGGTACCTGGCCTGTAGTAGGTGCTCAATAAACACGTGTAGATTTATTGTGCATTCTGGCCCCAAACACACATGCGTGCACACACACACAGACACACACTCAGACCTTCCTCTGTCTAGTTAGCTCCTCATTCTTCTCAACCTGCGCAACCAGGTCACTCCCTCTGGAAATACCACTGACCTTTCACCTGGGCACCTGCTGCTCCTGGGCTTCATTCCTTTGTCTGTTTTTTAATTCCCTTTGTTCCTCATTCCCTACTCTTATCACCCTACCCCCTTCATGCAAATGGCTTGATGAGGCTTTAAAGCACATTCTATATCTTACCCTTTCCCCTCGGCACTAGGTTTCTGAGGTTCCCTCCATGTGACTATGTCCAGTGGGTCCTCCACACATTTTACTGATCCATCTCCCAGTGATGGACTCCAGATTGTCTACATCCCCACCCCCAGCCTGTGTCATCATTTGTGAGGATTGAGAGTAGGGGGTGTCCATTCAGGGCAAAATTACTAGATTAGAGGGTATGTGTTTATATAATTAGCTGAAAGCTCCCAAATGGCTCTGGGAGGGCTATAGCTGCAGTTCAGAAGGGCCCTCCATATTCCTGCCAACACCTGGCACCCTCCCGCCTTCTAACTTTTGTCAGTCTAACAGGTGCAAAATGAGAGCATCTCTTGGACTCTTCTTGCATGTTAGGATCGTCTCACGTACTTGTTAACCACCACGTATCCTTGTCAGTCAATTACCCTGTCACATGCTCTCTGTATTTTTTTTAAAGATTTTATTTATTTTTTTCTTTTTTTTTTTTAAATTTTATTTATTTATGATAGGCACACAGTGAGAGAGAGAGAAGCAGAGACATAGGCAGAGGGAGAAGCAGGCTCCATGCACCGGGAGCCCGACGTGGGATTCGATCCCGGGTCTCCAGGATCGCGCCCCGGGGCCAAAGGCAGGCGCCAAACCGCTGCGCCACCCGGGGATCCCTATTTATTTTTTTCATGAGAGACACAGAGACAAAGAGGCAGAGACACAGGCAGAGGGAGAAGCAGACTCCATGCAGAGTGCGTGATGTGGGACTCGATCCTGGGTCTCCAGGATCACACTCTGGGCTGAGGGCGGCGCTAAACCACTGAGCCACCCGGGCTGCCCGCTCTCTGTATTTATTTGTATTTTCAGGTATGTTTTTTTCTTTGTTTTTTTTAAGCTTTTATTTATTTATTCATAAGAGACACAGACAGAGAGGCTGAGACATAGGCAGAGGGAGATGCGGAGATGCAGGCTCCCTGTGGGGAGTCCGATGAGGGACTTGATCCCAGGACCCCAGGATCAGGCCCTGAACCAAAAGCAGATGCTCAACCACTGAGCCACCCAGGCGTCCCAAGTATGTCTTTTTTTTCTTATAGATTTACATTCCTATCTTAGTTATTGGTCCCTTGTCTCCCATGTTGTCCTCAACACAGTGTGGGGGAATGCTGATTTACAAGCAGATATCCTGAGCTGTCTTTTTTCTTTTTTTCCAAGAGAGAGCACAAGACCAAGCAAATGGTGGAGGTAAGCTGAGGGAGAAGGAAAGAGAATCTTAAGTAGGCTCTATGCCTATTGAGGAGCCCGACATGGGGCTTGATCTCACGACCCTGAGATCATGACTCTAAGATCATGACCTGAGCTGAAACCAAGAGTTGGATGCTCAACCAACTGCACCCTGTAGGTGCTACCCTCCTCCCCCTCAAACCTGTCCTTTAAGGGCAGTGACAGTCCTGAAGCCTACCTGGGTTTCCAGCTCCACATCAGGACTGGGCTCCAGGTCAGAGGATGGGTTGGGCATCCCTTTGTGGACACTGTGGGACTCATCACTGTGGTCCCCTCAGGAGGCTATGTGTACATTGCAGGGGCATTATCTCAGCTCCCAAAGCACTTGGGAGGCCTCTTTGAGATCAGCTTGTCAGTCTGGGATTTGAATTTTCAATTTGGGAAATTCATTCAACAAGTACTCATTCTATGAACATCTATGGAGCACTTACTACGTAAACACCCCATTGTAGACATTTGAGATACAACTCTGGATAAGATATCCTCCTAACTTCTCAGAGCTCACTTTCTTTCTTTTTTTTTTTTTTTTTTTTATTTATGATAGGCACACAGTGAGAGAGAGAGAGAGGCAGAGGCACAGGCAGAGGGAGAAGCAGGCTCCATGCACCGGGAGCCTGACGTGGGATTCGATCCTGAGTCTCCAGGATGGTGCCCTGGGCCAAAGGCAGGCGCCAAACCGCTGCGCCACCCAGGGATCCCCAGAGCTCACTTTCTAATGAGGTAGTAGCCACTAAAGAATGAACAAATGAGATAATTACATAAGAAAACAAACAAAGAGCTAAAATATGGACTAAGAGAGAGAGAGGACCTTAGCCAGTGTCGTCAGGAGAGGCCACTCTTAAGATGTGACCTTCGTTCTGAGAGCTAGCCAGAAGAACCAGCTAGACTAGTGTTCTAGCTATAGACCTGCAACTGCAAGGGCCCTGAGGTTGATGTGAACTTGGGGTGATGCAAAAAGAGAAAGATGGTCACTGGGGCAAGAGGAGGGGTAACCCAATGCAGATTCTGTAAAACTTTTCAAGGGACTTGGGGAATGGGCAGGGGTCAGTTCGATCTGTGTCTAGCGGGCCTTGGATCTAGCCTGGGCTGGTATGCAAAGTAGGCAGGAGGACAGTGTGGCTGGTTAGGAGAGTACTGGGCCCTAGACACTCTGAAACTGGCTCTGGGGCGGCCTGAGGTTTGGGCCAAGCAGCCTTGAAAGCTGGTTTGTGCACAGAGGGGATACTTTTCTTCTCTGGTATTTTTTCTTTAGTTTTTTTTTTTTTTTTTAAAGATTTTATTTATTTATTTGACAGACAGAGAGAGAGAGAGAGAGAGAGAGCGCACACAAGCAGGGGAAGCAGCAGACAGAGAGAGGGAGAAGCAGGCCCCCTGTCAAGTGGGGAGCCCAATGCAGGGCTCAATCCCAGGACCCTGGAATCATGACCCAAGCTGAAGGCAGACACTTAACCTATTGAGTCATGCAGGCACCCTTTTTCTTTACTTTTTAAAGAAAAGTTTTCTATTTTTAATTTTTGCAAATAAGTAATGCACGTACCAGGTACAAAAATAAAAAGAAACAAAGGTCTCTCCCTACCTCTACCTCAGCTATCTAGTTCCCCTCCCCGGAAGCAACCATTGTGACCACTTGCCCACTGTTCCCAAGCAAATGCATCCCTACAATCTCAGGCACATATTTCACATGGATGTGAACACACTATGCACACTGCTTGTACCTCAGATTTTCCTCTCAGCAGTATAAGTTGGGGAGAACTTCCATCTGTGCGCTGAAGAGTAGTGCCTTTGTGAAGTCTCTAGAGCTGTCCTGCCAATACACAGCTCTTTAAATTAAATTAAATTAAATTAAATTAAATTAAATTAAAGTAAATCCTGGGTCTCCAGGATCACACCCTGGGCCGAAGGCAGGCACTCAACCACTGAGCCACCCAGGCGTCCCTCTTTTTTTTTCTTTTTTAAAAGATTTTATTTACTCATGAGAGACAATGAGAGAGGTAGAGATATAGGCAGAGGGAGAAGCAGACTCCATGCAGGGAACCTGATGGGGGACTTGATCCTCGGACTCCAGGATCACGCCCTGGGCCAAAGGCAGATGCTTAACTGCTGAGCCACTCAGGGCATGTGTCTCTCTTTCTTTCTCTCTCTCAAAATGGATAAATCTGGGGCACCTGGGTGACTCTGGTTGAGCGTTTGCCTTCAGCTTGGGTCGTGATCCTGGGGTCCTGGGATCAAGTCCGACATCAAGCCCCCCACAGGGAGCCTGCTTCTCCCTCTGCCTTGTATGTGTCTCTCCTCTCTCAGTATCTCTCATGGATAGATAGAATCTTAAAAAAAAAAAAAAAGGATAGGGCAGCCCAGGTGGCTCAGTGGTTTAGTGCCACCTTCAGCCCAGGGCATGATCCTGGAGACCCGGGATTGAGTCCCACTCAGGCTCCCTGCATGGAGCCTGCTTCTCCCTCTGCCTGTGTCTCTGCCTCTCTCTCTCTCTGTGTCTCTCATGAATAAATAAATAAAATTTATCTAAAAAAAAGGATAAATCATAAAAAATTTATTAATAAATGAACTGACATAAAATAATCAGTTCCTCAGTTACAGGAGACACGCTTGGCTAGTGGCTACTGTCTTGGACAGCACAGATCTAGAACACTTCTATCATTGCAGAAAGTTTTCAGGCAGTGCTGCTCTAGAGAATTCCATGGTGTGCATTATTTATTTGTTTATTTTAAATTATTTATTTATTTATTTGAGAGAGAGAGCTGAGCTGAGGGGAGGGAGAAGCAGACTCCCCGCTGAGCAGGGAGCCCAATACGGGCCTCCGTCCCAGGGCTCCAGGATCATGACCTGAGCTGAAGGCAGATGCTTAACTAAGCCACCCAGGCGCACCTCCATCATTTATTTTTAACCTGCCTTCAGGTGTTGCTTTGAAGGGGCCCACACACAGAGGGGCAAAAGCTCAGTTGTGTTGGTGAAGCTCTCCTCAGCATATGCAGTGGGTCCCCCAGCAATAATAATAATCTTGGTCCTCTGGGATCTGAAAGCCGTTTTGTTTTATTTTATTTTATTATTTTATTTATTTTTATTTATTTTTATTTTTTATTTTTTTCCGTTTTGTTTTAAAGATTCTAGAGCTGTGCTTCCGATATGGATCTCAACTGTCCCAGCCCTACCTGCCAACCCACCTCCCCTGGGCTTCAGTTGTTGAAGGAAAGCACCTGTCTGGCTGGGAACCACATGGTCACCCTTACCAAATCATTTCATTATTTGACAAGCCTTACAGTGGCCTTCTCTGGGCTGGGCCTGAGTTCCCAGAGGTGGAGCCTGAGAGGCCCCTGCCCTGAGTGGAACAGAAAGGGATAGAAATGGATCATAGTAGTCATACACAGAGGCAGGATGCCTCGGTTGTGCTGCGAGGTCAACGTGGTCTTTCCGGAGGAAGCTATAACTGAGCTGAGTCCTGATAGGTACAGGGGTGACCTGGAGGTTCGAGAGTTGCGAGGAGCCCACAGCCATAAGGTGCAGGGCCAGTTGGTGAGGTTAGTAGGGCCATGTCGGGCTGGGCCCCAAGTACCAGCATAAAACGCATAAGAACAGGAGCCTGGCACTGGGGGAGGAGTGCGGAAGGAGCCGGCGCTCTGGAATGTGAGCAGCCAGAGGGCTGGAAAGCGTGTGGGGAAAGGCTGGGTGTGTTCAGCTGTTGGCAATTTCACGCCCCCTCCTCAGCCACTGCTTGGGGACAGGCCCCAGCCGTGGGGCCCAGGTGCCGACAAAGGTCAGATTTCCATAGCAAGAGAATACAAGGAGATTTCCTCCAGAGGCAGGCCCTCGCGCCTCCTCAGAGAGAGCTGCAGCTGCCAAATGAACGCAGACTCTGGGATTAGGCTAAATCCTACAGCAGGTGGAGGGGTGGGAGGAGAGACTTGTGGTCAGGGAGCCTGAGTGTGGGAAGGGGCGGGCGTGGCAGGCCCAGGGTGCACACCTGAGTGTGTCTGTACCTGGGAATGGGTCTCTTTACTTTCCTTCAGCCCTACACTGTGCCTTAGTTCTGCTGGGCGAGGCCCTGGATTTCAGGAGAAGGGTCAGTAACTGATAAATTGGATCAAGAGCTATATAAGGAGAAAGAGAGGGGAGTATGCAAGAGGACACAGAAGAATGGGAGCAGTTTACCCTGGGGAGCAGAGACAGTGGGTACAAGGGGTTGCTTTTTTACTGCAAATCTTTTGTGCCATTGGTGTTTTCGTTTAAACTGTGAGTGCCTCTTTAAAACCATGTTTTCCAGGAGTGTCTGGCTGGCTTAGTTGGTAGAACATGCAACTCTTGATCTCGGGATTGTGAATTTGAGCCCCATGTTGGGTGTAGATATTACTTAAAGAAATAGGGCAGCCCCGGTGGCTCAGCGGTTTGGCGCCACCTTCAGTCCAGGGCCTGATCATGGAGACCCAGGATCGAGTCCCACGTCGGGCTCCCTGCATGGAGCCTGCTTTTCCCTCTGCCTGTGTCTCTGCCTCTCTCTCTCTCTCTCTCTGTGTCTCTCATGAATAAATAAATAAAATCTTAAAAAGAAAAGAAATAAAAATCTTCAAATAAATAAATAAATAAATAGGGGAGCCTGGGTGGCTCACTTGATTAAACGACCAACTCTTGATCTCAGAATTGTGAGTTCAACTGGGCATAGGGCCTACCAAAAAAAAAAAAAGGTAAAATGGGGGTGCCTTGGTGACTTAGTCGGTTGATCCTCCAAATCCTGGTTTTGGCTCAGGTTGTGATCTCAGGGTCATGAGATCCAGCCCTGCATAGGCTCCATGCTCAGCGCAGCATCTACTTGATTCTGTCCCTCTCCCTTCCTCTCTGCCCCTCCTCCCACTCATACAAACGCATGTGCTTTCATGCTCTCTCTCTCTCAAATAAATAAATAAAATCTTAGAAAAGAAAAAAAACTACATAAATAATAAAAAATAAAGCCGTGGTTTCCTAAGTGTGCTGCCTCGGACCAGCAGCATCTGCAACCCCTGGGAACTTGTTAGAAATGCAAATTTCGGGATCCCTGGGTGGCGCAGCGGTTTGGCGCCTGCCTTTGGCCCAGGGCGCGATCCTGGAGACCCGGGACCACTTCGGGCTCCCGGTGCATGGAGCCTGCTTCTCCCTCTGCCTGTGTCTCTGCCTCTCTCTCTCTGTGACTATCATAAATAAATTAAAAAAAAAAAAAAGAAAAGAAATGCAAATTTCAAAAAGAAAAGAAAAGCAAATTTCCAGGCTCCACCTCAAACCTACTAAAAAATATAAACTTCTGAGGTGGAGCCCAGCAATCCAAACCCTCCAGGTGATTCTGATAATACGGTAAGGTTTCAGAACTACTGATTAAAAAACTAGCAACGCAGTGCTTGTTTCTGGTGTTCAGTTTTGGGGAAGGAGAATATTGATAGCCTCTCTTCTTTAGCCTCTGAACAGGGGAGCTCAGCAGGAAGAGGGGCCCAGGCTGGAAAGGGCAACCCAGGAGGCCTCTCAAAAAAATGAGTTGTTTTTTTTTAATTTAAATATTTTATTTATTTATTCACGAGAGACACACACACACAGAGAGAGAGAGACAGAGACACAGGCAGAGGGAGAAGCAGGGTCCATGCCAGGATCCCGATGCGGGACTCGATCCCAGATCTCAGGATTGTGCCCTGGGCTGAAGGCGGCGCTAAACCGCTGAGCCACCTGGGCTGCCCCCAAAAATGAGGTTTGAGGGACGCCTGGGTGGCTCAGTGGTTTAGCGTCTGCCTTTGGCTCAGGGCATGATCCCGGGATTGGGGATCGAGTCCCATGTCAGGCTCCCTGCATGGAGCCTGCTTCTCCCTCTGCCTGTGTCTCTGTCTCTCTCTCTGTGTCTCTCATGAATAATAAATATTTAAAAAATAAAATAAAAATGAAGTTTGAGTGAGATCTACAGGACAAGTAAGGTTTGGCTAGGTGAGAGTGGGGAAGAGTGTGCCCCAAGAAGTGTGTTCCCATGGGGGAGCAGCCCATGTGAGGTGGTAGGGCTGAAAGCCATAGGGCTGGAGTTCAAAGAGCCAGGCCCGGCACATCCACCTGTGTGCATGGACATTCCATTAGCAGATATCTCCTACTTCATGCAAACCCAAATGCTTTCCTAGTTCTCAGACCAGTGGGCCTCAGGGCTGTGGGAATGAGTTCTGCTCTCAGAGCACCTGGCCCAGAGCACTGACTCTCCCACTTGCCCCCATGTAACCTTGGGCCAGTCACTTCCTTATTCTGAGCCTCGGTGTCCTCATCTGGGCAACAGGAACATAAATGCCTTCCAGGAAGGGCTGCCACAAGGAGGGAATGAGATCATGGCAAGCTGGCTCTGGGGGCCATTCCCTCCTAATCCCTGAGCAACAACAGCCATTGTTGACTGAACACTTAAAACCATTCTCTGAGACCTGTCACCCTTCCTGTGTTTTAGGCACGGAGAGGGGAACTTTGGTCATACCCCCCCTTTGCCCCTCACCCCCTGCCCTGCTACACACACTATGGACAACCTGACTTTCCCTCCCAGGTGTCCATTCCCTCCCAGCAGCCTCCTGCTCCCTGGCTGGGACTTTCTGTCAATCTATTGGTTGCTCTCGCCAGAGCCCTAATAGACACACACCCAGCAAGTGGCAGAGTCTGGAGGTGACCCAGTGCTTTTTCTGCAAGCTCCCAAGACCAGTATCACTGGCTAGGAAGCCACTCAGAGCTCTGGAAGACTTAGGGGACCAGGCTCCAGATGCTGCCATACTGATCTAGAGGCTCGGGGGAGGGGAGATGGAGCAGGAAAGCTTGCATGGGGGAATTAGCAGCATCTGTCTCCTTCTGACTTGGGACATCAGGAATGTGGCAAGTGTGTGCCTGCCAGGGATGCTGGCAGGGAGGGGCTACAGAGGGGGTAACCGAGCCCCTCCCAGCCCCCATGACCTACCAGGCACCATCTGCCCCTGTCACTCCGAGTGACCTAACTCTGGTCTCTTATGTGCACAGGAGCTGCAGGGAACCTGGACTTGGGGTGGGGGAGCCAGCTCAGCTCCTTCCTTAGTCCCCCATCCTTGTGACCTTGGGCGGGTCACATTCTGTTTCTCTATCATTCAGTTGGGAAGATTGATCTTTGTCTGGTGAGGCTGTGGTGAGGGGCAGTGCTGGGTGGCTGAGTCTGGCTCAGCAGTGGACTCACAATGGGAAAGTGGAAAAATGAGAGTTCTCATTCTCATCCCCTGTCTTTACACACTACTCTAGCCTCCCCACCCTTTCCTCCTGCAGGTGGGTTCTTAGAGACCTGCCCATCTTGTGACTGACTGGGCTGAGCACAGTGATCTCCAGGGGGAGATGAGGCTTGGAGGTGGGGCTCAGTCAGAAAGGCAGTGCATAGGTTGGGGGTATGATGAAACCCAGAACAGGAAGAGAAGTGTGACCATGAGCCCAGCCTCTGATTTTTTTTAAAATTTATTTATTTATGATAATCACAGAGAGAGAGAGAGAGAGAGAGAGGCAGAGACACAGGCAGAGGGAGAAGCAGGCTCCATGCACCGGGAGCCCGATGTGGGATTCGATCCTGGGCCTCCAGGATCGCACCCTGGGCCAAAGGCAGGCGCCAAACTGCTGCGCCACCCAGAGATCCCCCAGCCTCTGATTCTTATATCCAGGCCCTTCTGACCCTGTATATATTTTCAGCTGCCACCCCAGGGAGGCTATGGAGCAATTCAGGTGGCCTCCACCAAGGGTCTGTCCTATCCCAGGAGAGGACAGGGCAGGAGGGAGCACCAGGCACTGGGTTAGGTACCTCCAACCCCATGGTTCAAGGGCCACAGAGCAGCAGTAACTGCCTGGCTGGCCCCCGGGGAAGATTCCAGGCTCAGAGTCCTGGGAAGCTGATCTCCGTGTTCCCCACAGAGGGTGTTTGAGAACAGGCCATGACAGCCTCTCCAGGGGAAGACCAGGCAGGCAGGGACAGCTGCAGACTAGCTGGGCGGCAACCAGCTGCTGCCCGGGAGACTGGCGGGGGGCGGGGGTGGTGGCAGTGGCAGGCACAGCCCCCACAAGCCCCCAGTCTGAGCAGCAGAGCGTGGGAGCGGGCAGCAGCCTTGAAGCTGGGTTGCAGGCTTTCACGCTGTGTTAACGGTTGGCTTGGTTAATGCTGAGCAGATGGGGGTGGGGTGCTGCCAGCGCCCTGGGGACAGTCCCAGGGCAGGCACACACACACACAAATGGGGAGTACGAGAGTTTCACCCCATGGATGGTGCCATGTGGACTCCTCTGCCATCAGCACTCATTCAGACTATCACATACACAAGACGGTGCTGGTAAGACAGACCAAGACAGAGGTGCACACGGGTTCCGGGGTGCACCCTGGAGTAGCTGTAGGAGGACACAAGCCCAAGGCCTGGCACAGAGCCCTCAGTTTGTGTCATTCAGGTAAAACTCCCAGCTTGGGGATCCCTCCATCCTGTTTCCCCTCCATTCACTGCAGGGAAGACACCAGGAACACAGAGGTTTATTTCAAAAAATAATTTATAAAAGGCCATTTGCTTCTGTGTTTTTTAGGCAGGCTTCCAGCTGCTCAGCTAGGAACACAGGAGCCAATGCTCTTTCCACCAAGATGCTGGGACAAGCAGGAAAGGGGAGGCAGGGAAGCTCTGGGGGAAATGGGGTTCAGAGGCCCAAGACCTCTCTTGGTGCAAGGAAGCAAGGAGGTTTAGGACAGCTCTACAGCTAGGTCTGGCTGGCCAAACCCCTGGCTCAAGGACTGAGTGCTAAGGCCCAGGAGGCCAGGCAGAATCCTAATAGGCCATGGTTCTGAAGGCAAGGGCAGGCAGGGCCTTAAGGCTGGGTTGGAAGTCTGGTTTGGGAATCTGAGGCCAGAGTAGCAAGCCTCAACTAGGGGCCCTAGGAACAAGGATGGACCTCCCCAAAGCAGAACTAGGGATCTGGGATAGTATCCTGAAGTTGGGGCCCAAGGCCACCAAAGTTGAGCACTGCCAGGTTGTAGCTAAGCCAGGAGGCCAAAGGCTGCTGGCCTGCCTGCCTATACCACCTTGTGCCCCTGTTCATGTCTGTGCCCCAGGGAAGGAGAAGGAGCTGGGCCCCAGTGGCAGGAGGTCATGGCAGAAGACAGAGTCGTTGGAGGAGCAGGTGCTGCTGGCATCCCCACCGGCCGGGGAGTAGGGTCCGAAGGTCAGGCGGAGGTCTAGGTACTACGGGGAACAGTGCTGGTCAGTCCTAGTAGGCAGCTGGGATGAGGGCCAGAGGGAGGTCATGGGCAAGAGGGGAGCAGTACCTCCTCGGAGACGGCCAGCAGGACCTTGTCCAGTGCCTCTACCAGCTGCTTGAAAGTTGGCCTCTGAGAGGGTGCTGCATGCCAGCACTCCCGCATTAGCCCATACCTGGTAGAAGGGGTGGAGGGTCAGATATAGGGGCAGGGTTTGAGGAGGGCAGGTAGGGCCATTCAGCGGCTAAGGAGGACATGGTAACATAGAAAGAGGAGGCTGGGCCCGAAGGACAAGATCAGAGCAGAGGCTAAGGAGTGTATAGTGGAGGAGAGGAGGGTGAGGCCTCACAGCTCTGGGGGGCAGTTGGGGGGCCGGTCCATCCGATGCCCCTCCCGCAGCAGTGAGAACAGCTCCTCCACAGGGATGCCGGGGTACGGGGAGCCCCCGAGGGTGAAGATCTCCCACAGCAAGATCCCAAACGACCACCTAGAGGCAGGACCAGGCAGGGCTCAGCAGGGCACCCAAGTTCAGCTTTGCTTCCTACTCCAGGGGCCAGGATGGGGGAGCTTGCAGGCATGATCCACCACAGAGGGTAGGGATTGAAGTCTGGTCCCACTCTGGACCTAGGGTTGTGTGACCTTGGGTGATTGCTTTGCCTTCTTTGTGGGGTAGGACAATGATTGCTGGCAGATATTCCAGACCCTCAACCTCCAGGACTCACACGTCACTCTGGTGTGTGTAGACTCGGTCAAATAAGGCTTCGGGTGCCATCCACTTGACAGGCAGGCGGCCCTGAATGGGAGAGGTAGGGACACTGATGTGGAGTTCCACAGGTCCTGGTACCCTCCACACCCCCCTTGCCAACCCTGCCCTGCCTCCCTCACGTTGCTGGTTTTCTTGTAGTAGTCAATGTGGTGGACGCCACGGGCCAGCCCAAAGTCAGCAATCTTCATCACATTGTCCTCTGTCACCAGTACGTTCCGGGCAGCCAGGTCCCGGTGGATGCACTGGGGGCAGGGCAGGGGACTTAGGTTTATCAGGACTCATGGCTGGATGATGGACACACTGTATTTCACAGTAACCCTGGGAGTAGGCATCCTTCACTCATTTTACAGATGAAGAAGTCAGATTCAGAGAGGGGAAACTGAGGCTGACTTCAGTGCCCACACCCCCTCCCTTCCATGGCCTCTTCCCTGGCCCTATGAGTTAGGGACTGAGAGCAAGGAATGCGGACGTGCAGTGTACAGATGGGACATATAGAAGGGGCTGGAGGCATGTAGACAGGAAAGGGGAAGAGAGGGAGAAGACGGGGACATTCAGTGGCACGGGCAGGGAAGTGTATAGATGGAGCAGTCAGAATGGTCCAGAATGCTGCCCACTGCCTATACCTTCCTCGACTCCAGATACTGCATGCCTCGGGCCACCTGGTAGGCACAGGAAACCAGGGCGGGGAAGGAGAGTGGCCCCTCACTGCTCCTCAGCCCATCAGGGCTGAGGTCGGGGCCAGGGGGACGCCGGGCCCGCAGGAACTCCCGAAGGTTTCCCTTGGCGGCACACTCCACAATCACATACAGGGGTCCTGTAGAGGTCAGAGGGACAGGGAAGCTGCTGAGCCTGTGGCCCCACATCCCGCCACCCTGCCCTCAGCCCTGTTCCAACCCACCTTCCTGAGTACAGACACCCAGCAGATTGATAATGTTCTTATGTCGGCCGATCAGCTTCATCACCTCCATCTCAGAGACCAGGTCTGCCAGGTCCTTGTCGGAGGCATTGTCTGCAGGGGTGACAGCCAGGGTGATGGACATGGGGGAGCTGCAGGGTCGGGGACAGGACATGGAGTGCCGGGCCCGGAGTCAGAAAGGTCTGGACCTGAATTCCCACTTGGCTCTGGCATTTAAAAAGTTGTCTGACTGGGACGCCCGGGTGGCTCAGAGGTTGAGCGTCTGCCTTGGGCCCAGGGCATGGTCCCGGAATCCAGGATCCAGTCCCGCATCGGGCTCCCTGCATGGAGCCTGCTTCTCCCTCCGCCTGTGTCTCTGCCTCTCTCTCTTTTTCTCTCTGTGTCTCTCATGAATAAATAAATAAAATATTTAAAAAATAATAAGGAATAAAAAGTCATCTAACTTCTCTGAACCTTGGGATCCTCTTGTATAAAATGGGACAAAGGATCATGCCTTGCCTCTCACAGCAGTTGCAAGGAAGCAATAAGACCAGGGATGTACAGGAGGCAGGCCTATCTGTGAGGCAGACAGGAGAGAGGAGGAAGAAGCTCTCTTTGGAGATTTGGCGTCAGTTCCTGAATGGGGTGAGAGCTCCTGGGGGTGGGAAGCAGGCTGGCGCCCTGAGGCCTGGTGTCCATCTGGCCTGAGAATTCAAGAGTGGGGTGCAGCCAGGGGAGGCTGGGAAGAAGCTGCTCCAGATTTTCTTGAGAATGCTGAGGACCGGGGGCTGACCTGTGGCCCGGGGCCAATGACATACCCCTCCCTGCCAGACCTCCCAATGCACATTTCTCAATCCCTCCCTCCCAGAAAGTACCAGGTGGCCCCAGCTGTGCAGAGAGGAGGGGGTGGGTGAGGAGAACAGTGGTTTTGTAGAGGAGGGACACCAGTGAGAGGCCCCGATGGTAGGTCCAGGTGTGTCCTATGCACTTTGGGGCTGGTGCTTGGGCTGTTCTAGAGTGGAGGACACAGAGGAACAGATCTGGGAAGGGGCCCAGCTGGGGAGGCTGAAGATGTGACTTGAGGGGACTGGGGGGAATGAGATGGAAGCCTACAAGACCAAGGCTGACATGGGGCCAGGGCTAAGATGGTCTGACCCTAATCACCCCAAATCCTTGTAGTCATCATCATTCCTGAGGTTCGTGTAAAGTACCTGGTATAAGTCATTCCTGAGGCCTGGAGGTAGGGACTACTATTTACCCCCAGGTGACCCATGAAGAAATAGGCTCTGAAATGGCTTGCCAGGGCAGCCCAGGTGTCTCAGCAGTTTAGCGCTGCCTTCAGCCCAGGGCGTGATCCTGGAGACCTGGGATCGAGTCCCACGTCAGGCTCCTGCATAGAGCCTGCTTCTCCCTCTGCCTGTGTCTCTGCTGCTCTCTCTCCCTCTCTGTGTCTCTCATGAATAAATAAATAAAATCTTAAAAAAAAAAATGAAATGGCTTGCCAGGATTGGTAGCAGAGCTGGGCCCTAGGCTCAAGGGCGGGGTCCTGTAGCCCTTCTGGCCACCAGTGTTCATAGTCGCACCATGAGCCTCTTTTGTTAGTCCCAAGGCCACAGCATTTCCCCCGGGGTCACCACTCACCCTTGAGCATCTTGACAGCCACAGTGCTGGCTTGGTCAGGCTGGGTAGGGTCCATGCCAAAGGCCTCTGCACGTACTACCTGCCCAAAGCAGCCCTCCCCTAGTGGCTTTCCGAGCACCAGCCTGGAAATAAGAAAGCCGAGGCCTCAGCCATATGAACGTCATTCCTGCCTGGAGCCTGCATCCCGATCCTCCCTCCATGCAGCATACCTGTCCCGGGGGAACTCCCACAGTGGGTCGAGAGGTAGGTCTAGACTCACAAGGCCAGAGAGCAAGGGAGGGCCACTGGAGGAGAGACGGACACCCCGCACCAAGGATGAGCTCGATTTGGCCGAAGAACCCGATTCCAGGGAGAACTGTAAGGTGGGTGACTTGGTCAGCCTGCTGGAGCCGAACTGGGTTAGGAAGGCAGGCCAAGAGCTTCACTACAGGATCACGGCAGGGGGTGGGGAACAGCATGGTACCTGTCGGGCTAGAGGGAAGCGGGACAACTTCTGCACGGTGGCGGGCTGCCTGGGCTGCCGGCTGATGAGTACCTGCCCTCGATACAACCCAGCTAGTAGCAGGAGGACAACCAAAGCCAGAGAGCCTGACACGTACAGAATGATGTCCGTGTACCTGGCCTCGGATGCTGCTGCTGTCCATGTGAGGTCCTCCTCTGCCCACACACAGACACACATATAGACAGAAAACTGGTCAGTGGTTAGACGGCCAGCTCTGAATACTCTAACTCAGGCCTCACAACTCCCAACACACTGGGACAGTCACCAAGAAAGCACACCCATAACCCAGCGGGTCACATGGCAGTCACACGGGGATGTGCACAGAAGAACCACTACGTGAGCAATCAAACACATAAGTCTACACACCATGTCCCAAGCACCACCGGCCAAGGGACACAGCCCACCGTTGACTCACAGCAGAGTTGCTGTGGCCACCCCTGGCCTCTCAAGTGCTCACCTGGCAGCACTGTGAGCCAGGCTGACTGGTAGGAGAGGCCAATGGAGTTGCCTGCCAGGCAGGTGTATTCGCCTGCATCCTCAGCTGACACGTTCCGAAGGTATAGGACCTCCACCTCTGAGCTATTGATGTCTGCTGTCTGGGGATGGGGGACACACTCAGGGGTCACCACGGGGACACGGGCCACACTGTGGCCAGGAAGGAAGCTAGGGACAAGTGCCTCACCCCCCCCCCACCCCATGGGAGAACGGTAGGGTTTGGGTGCCGCTGGGGGCTGGACCTTGAGGACTTGCACGTAGGGGAAGCCGTCGGCGCCAAAACTGCTACCATTGATGACGATGTGCTTCAGCCACTGGATGTGGGGCTGGGCGTCGCTGTACACCTTGCACAGCAGCTCTACGTCGCTGCCCGCCACGGCTGTGGTGTTGGCCGGGAGCCCCGCCTGCAGGATGGGCCGGTGCGGGGACCGCTCTGGGGGCCGGGCCAGGTGGTCAACCCTGACCGGTGGCACCCACAGAAGGACCCTGGCCACCTGCCTCCAGCCCCAGCTCAAGGGAGGGAACTTTCTGATATGTAGCTCAGACCTTGTCTGTCCCCTGCTAACCCTGCTGAAACCTTCCATAGCTCCCCAATGCCTCTGGGGTCAAGGACAACTTCACTGTCTAGCATTCAAAACCCTCCACAACATAGCTCCCCGCTTAAATGCCACATCCCAGGCATACACCTCTTCACAAATGCATTGTATTTGTTACACCTAGGACCTTTATTCCACCTGTGCCCTCTGCCTGGATGTCTTTTCCACTTTGTTCTCAGCTGACCTCTGATCGTCCAGGCCAATGTTACCCTCTGTGCTTCCCTCTGGCCCAGTGGGACACTTGAGGCAGCTTGAGCCATCTAAGACTTAGTCCATATTGCCTGCCAGACTGGGCCCTACCTGAGGGCAGTGTCAGGGCTCCCACCCCCATACCGCCTTGCCTGCCCATCCGCTCACCCAGCACATCCAGTAGGTAGCTGTAGCGGATGCTGCCCATAGAGTTCTCCACGAGGCAAGTGTATGTGCCACGGTCTGAGGGCACCACACTTTCCATCACCAGGCTCCAGTGCTGGTGGCGCAGCTGAGGGCAGGGGAAGCGTCTATGAGTGGCCGTTCACCTTTGCCCACCCAGGGGTCCAGCGCATGAAGAGGCTAGATCCTGCCCACGAGGGTCTTCTTAAGCTCTCAAGGCCCTAGGGAGGCCAGGCCAGGGCTAGAGACCCTGGGAGAAAGGAAAAGACTCCAAGAAATGTCTGAACCCTGGGTTTAAGTCTTCAAGTTTTAATATGGCCTCTTCCTGGCTGTATCACCTTGAGCCAATTTTTGCCCTCCTTGAGTATCAGCTTCCTCACTACAACCTGGAACTGACCCGACAGGGTCTTATCATGAGAATTAGCTGCTAAAACTCCATACCTGCCAGTCAGTGAGCCTTTCTGGTTTACAAGGAAAGCTAAGCCTGAGAGATTAAGTCATTTGCAGGAGGGTGGCAGAGTGGGGACTTGAATCAGAGCCATCCCAGTCTGATATCTAGTGTTCCTTCTAGAGCCTGTAGCTGCCTTTCTCATTAGAGAAAGAGTGACTGCTAGGTATGAGCAGACCAACCGGGGAGTGATAATGGAGGAGCAGATGGTCTTAGAACCTGGAGACTCACCCGAATGCCTCCAATGCGATGCTCCCCATGGAAGTCCTGTCCATCCTTCAGCCAGCGGATGGTGGGCATGGGGTTGCCTGCAGCTGGACAGCGGAACTTGACGGTGTTCCCGGCAGGCACTGCATGAAGTTTCTTCTCCATGCGCTGAGGGTGTGTCCAGTAGGGTGCTGGAGGGGAGGAGAAAGGAGAACTTAGTGCCCCCGGGATGATCACCTGCTTCCACACAGGTCTCTTCTCAGTGACCAGCTGGGAGGTAGGGATATGAGTCCTTGAGGACTCATACTGACCTTGCTGGGAGTAAATGTGCCCATTCCTGGAGACCCTGTGGGCCTTAGGGTCCTCGTTGCCATTGCTAGAGGTCAAGGAGTCTATGTCAGGGAAAAAGAGAGATGTCTGAGGTCTAGGATGAGGACGTTTTCTCTTCCCAGGCACCCTTTAACCCCTGCTAGACACCCCTTACCATCCACAACCAAGGTAACATTGTGCAGGACAAGCATGGAGCCTCGTGCCAGGCAGAGGTAGCAGCCAGCATCCTCCGGTAGGAAGCTGGCGATCTCCAAGCGGCCCCTCCAGCCTCGTACCCGGCCAGCAGGTGGTAGGCGACTGCCTTCCTTGTACCAGTGGCCACCACGTTCAGCTCGCCCACAGCATAGCCGCACAGGCTGCCCAAGGGCCACGGTCAGCTCCTGTTCTTGCTGCTCTGGGCTGGGGGCCAGGCAGGGCTCTGTGGGCCAAGGGCAGAGGTCAGTGAGCCCCACAAGCCTCAGAGGAGTGAGCCCCCTGTGTATGGAGAACATGCTGGATGGGCAGGGCACAAGTACCCCTTGACACATGCTGGACACCTGCTGCTCCTCAAATATACACGCATAATTATATGCTACACAGATGCAATACGTAAGGCAATCGCCATGCCTCTGGTGCACATCACACACACAGTGCTAGATTGGACATGCCATTGCCTCACACACACACACACACACACACACAAACACATGCTATAGGTGCTACATACAGGGCACATGCCACACCTCCAGGGCACAGCACACTCACAGTACATATACAACACATGCTTCCTGGGCCTCCCAAACCATATACCCAGTGCACAGAACACACACACACACACACACACACACACACACACACACACACAGCCAGGGGCTCACCACCAGCTCTGCAGCCCAGCTCAGGACCCTTCACCCTGCAAGGCCATTCCTCTCTTGTGGACATAGAGATAGGTGGACGCTTGCTGGGAGCCAGACACTGAGTCTCAATGGTTGGGCCCTGCCCTGTTGTCACCTCCTCAGGGACTGGGCCAGGATCCTTTCCAGCTTTGCTCAGCTAGTAGCTCCATGTGCCCACCCAGCCCACCCTCTCCCACCTTAAAGGCCATACCTAGTTCTATTTCCTCAGAGGCTTCAAGGGACAAAGCTGGAGCCCCAGACACCTTCACCAGGACCCCCAACAGGGCCAACAGCAGCCACATGTCCTTCCTGCTGATCACAAGGACCCAGGCTGGGCTTACCACCAACTGCCTTCCTAAAAGGGAGGGAGAAGAACTTCTGATAGACCTGCACATTTTGCATTGCCATTCTCCTATTTTGTGGATGAAGAAACTGAGACAGGAAGTGGCCAGGACTTGTCCAAGCCTCGCCCTCCCCCCCATCACGCAGCAGCAAGGCAGAGACTAAAAGCTGTGGCCAGAGCCCAAAGCTTCTTCAGGGGGCAGGGCTGGGCTTCCTGCTCTCCTCCAGTCCTGCTGAGACGCTGGCACAGGTTCACAGAAAGGGCAGTTTGGGGATTCTTTCCTTGGAGGAAAGCAGAGAAAGGAGACATATCTTCTGCTCACTCTCAGCACACGTAATTTATTTTTTGCTGAATAAATGAATTTATTGCTGAAGAACTCCACCCCCCAAAAAAGGAAAAAAAGAAATATAATACGAGGCCAAACTTTAGCATCTGGATGTTATCTGATCTGACCCACACTTCTTATAGCATTGCTGACATTTTCCTGACCAGCTTTGAATACCTTCAGTGACAGCGCACTCACTACTAACAAAGCAGCACATTCCATGGCAAGAGAAGTTCTTCCTCGTTCTGAACCAGAATTGCATGCTTGGGAATGCATCTGTTTTTTGTGTCCTCACAACTCCATTTGAGGTGACTCGGGCTCTATGTCTGACAAAGCCAAGTTCAAATCTGGACTCTTACCAACTTGCAAGTTTCTGTTCCCCTCTGGATGCTATCTTTAAAGGACTGCTTTGAGGATAAAAGAGACCATATGTAGGGGCTGGGAACACAGAATGTTGGAACGTTCTTCCCTTCCCTCTCCATGACTGTCACCCCAGGTCTACCTTTGGCCAATTACCTCCAGTTCTGGTGCAGTTCTTGTCAGGTATCACACCCACCCTATTCTTCTGACACCAAAGATGTCTCCCCATCCCCCAGAAGGAACACTCAAAACAGCCTCAGCTGGGGCAGGGGAAGAGGTGACCAATGTAGTCCCAGGGGACCACTGGCTATTACCTGGAACTCATTAACAGTCAGGAGACACTGGTGTCTCTGAATCTACCTTGCCCAGGAAGCCCACTGCACCCTTTCTCTTCAGTCACTGCCCCATTTCCAGCTCTGATTCTGAGGCAGGGAGCACTTCACCTGTCCTGACCAAAGCTGTCATCTACCCCTTCAAACTGCTCCTTCCCGGGATGCTGGGTGGCTCAGCAGTTGAGCGTCTGCCTTCAGCTCAGGGTCTGATCCCGGGATCTGGGATCGAGTCCTGCATCGGGCTCTCTGCAAGCATCCTGCTTCGCCCTCTGCCTATGTCTCTCTCTCTCTCTCTGTGTGTGTGTCTTTCATGAATAAATAAATAAATCTTAACAAAAAACCAAACAACCCTGCTCCTTCCCTGGGTTGCCCCTGCAGCTGGGGCATCATCTCTTCCCATCCCCCTTCCCCCCTCCCTCCACTTCCAGTCCATCTGCCTCCTCAATCCTTTTCCAGTCCATCCCACCTCCCTTGCTTGGACCCAGGGCAGACCATAGTCATCTCTGGCTTGGGCCTTTGCAAATGTCTCCCTTGGCACTCCAGGCTCTGCTCTCTTGCAGGGCTTTAGAAATCACAAGAATCTGCTATGTCACCACCCCATATCCCCCAGCTTTTAAGCCCTTAATGGCTGCCCATGTCCTGCAGGATCCAGTCTATAGTTCATCCAGCATTCTAGGCCTCCCTCCCTACTCTTGTGGGTATCTTCGGTTGTATAGTCGGCTCCTTCAGCATCTTCAGCACTGAAGCCATTGGCTTTCAAAACTGGGCATGTCTTCTCTCTTGCACAGACACACCTCTGTGTCCCCATTTCTCCTCTCCACCTGACTTAGATGCCACTGTTCCTGCACCCACCCCCAGTTTCCATGGCCCTCCTCCATAGAATCACCTCACCTTGCTCTGCTGCAGGGGAAGCCGCCCTCTGGGTCTACACCTCGAGCTGGGAGAGGGTCAGGGAGACCTGGGGATTTTATTCCTATTCCCAGGCTGCTCGGACCTTGTAACCCTTAGTCGGATCACACGTGGCCTCTGACAGACCAACCCACCGCCTTACTCAGGGGCTGAAGGATCTGACACACAATCAGACAGTCCTGGGTTCTCCTCCGGCTGGAGGGAGGAGCGCAGGGGGGCCCTGGGCAAAAGACTGCACCTCTCGGATCCTCAGCTTCCTCATCTCTCCTCGGGGCACGCAGACGGCCTGGCAGCCGAGGGACCAGCGCGCTCTTCTTTCTCCACCCCTACCCGGCCACCCTGGGGGGAGGTGCGAGTCGGCAGGTCCGGAGGGGGAGCTGCAGGGACAGCCGCCCCGCCCCCGCCCCCGCCCCGGTGGGCAATGAGTAACCAGCTCCACGGCCAGGGTGCTCTTTGGACGGAGCGGGACAAAAGGCCCTGTGTGCGCTGCGGGTTACTGATTTACCCTCTCCTCCACCCCCCTTCCCAGAGGACGCCCAGGTCCCCAGTGCCAGGAGGGGGCAGCTCCGCGAGCCCCGCTGCCGCTCGCCCTCTGGCGGCGGGGAGCGCAGCCCGAGCCCGCAAGGGGTCCCGCTCACCTCGAGCCTCCGTGGTCCCGCTCCAGACACAGGGTCCCAGCTCACCTGGGCCCTCCTCCGCCCCGCTCCCGGCTCCGGCTAGTCGCGACACCCGCGCCCAGCGGGGACCGCAGACTCAGCCGGGGCGCTCCTCCGCCCGGGGCCAGAGAGTCAGGAATGCACCCGCGACAGCGGCGTGGCCGCGGGAGGCCCAGGCCCCGCCCACCCGGGCCCCGCCCCTCCTGGACCAGCTCCATCCCGACCGCGGCTGGGGGAGGACCACCCGGCGCCCGCCCATCTCCGGCCCCTCCGGACCAGCTCTATCGAGACGACCGGGACGCGGCGTCCGGCCCCCTGGAGACCAGTCCCCAAACCCAACAAAGCCTAATGGCCAACTGGGCCAGCGTGATCCCGGGGTCCTGCCTCAGCCTGCTACACACCCCATCAGACTCCGCCTCCTTTGCCACACCTAGACCAGGCTTCCAGGTTCTAGTTATTTGCGCCAACCTCTGCTCTTCACCCCTTTTAGAGGGTAGCACCCAGCAGTCCTGACCCGCTAGCCCCTACAGACTTTGGCCCAACCTGGCTACTCTTGTTTTCTGTGCAATCACCAAACAGTGGCTAGGAGACTCCCGTCTGCTCCCACCCACTCCCATCCATTCTCTGCACAAACTTTAGAGTGATATTTGAAATCTGGAGGGGCCTGGCTGGCTGGTTCAGTCAGTGGAGTGGCTCAGTCAGTGGGGCACGTGACTTTTGATCCGGGGGTTGTGAGTTTGAACCCCACGTTGGGTGTAGAGATTACTTAAAAATAAAATCTTTTGGGGAATCACTGGGTGGCTCAGCGGTTTAGCGCCTGCGTTCTGCCCAGGGCGTGATCCTGGGGTCCCGGGATTGAGTCCCACATCGGGCTCCCTGCATGGAGCCTGCTTCTCCCTCTGCCTGGCTCTGCCTCTCTCTGTGTCTCTCATGAACAAATAAATAAACTCTTAAAAAAATCTTTTGGGGCGCCTGGGTGGCTCAGTTGGTTAAGCGTCTGCCTTCAGCTCAGGTGTGATCCGAAGGTCCTGGGATAGAGCCCAAAGATGGGCTTCCTGCTTAGCAGGGAGTCTGTTTCTCCCTCTCCCTCTGACCTTCCTACCTGCTTGTGCTGTCTCAAATAAATAAACTCTTTAAAAAATATAAAATAAAAATTTTAAAGATTTTATTTATTTGAGGGGGGAAGGGCAAAAGGAGAGGAACAAGTAGACTTCTCACTGAGCAGGGAGCAATACTCGGATGGATCCCAGGCGCTGAGATCATGACCTAAGCCAAGTCAGACACTTAACCAACTGAGCCACCCAGGCGCCCCTTAAAAATAAAATCTTAAAAAAAGAAAAAAAAAGGAAATACAAATCTGAATGTATCTACTACTCCTTTAAAACTTTCTACTAGCTTCCCATAATGATTCTTGGCATGACCTGGCCCCTGTCCACATCTCCAGACAAATCCTTCATTCTTCCTTGCTCCCATTCTACCCTCTTGGCCTTTACACATATGGTTCCCTCTTCCTGGAATGATCTTTCCCCTTTAGGACTGGTTGGTTCCATCTGATTCTTGATGGTCAGCTCACTTCTTCAGAGAAGCATTCTGGACCTGCTAGGTTCTTCTTAGATGCCTTTGTCCTATGAGCATGGAGAAAGAAGCAAGAAGTGAAGTGATTCAGAGCACAGATTTCAGGGCTCAAATCTTAATGCCATTACATTTGGAGCAACCCTGGCAGGTTAGTCCATCTCTGCATTCATTTTTCTCATCAGTAAAGTAAGTATAATGATAGTATTTTCCTCATGAAGCTTTTGCAAAAAGTAGACATGTGTAAGCCTTTAGAACACTGCCCGGTGTATAGCACTTGCTTTGTAATGTTAACTCTGGTTATTTAGGACTCGTTATTTCTTCATCTTTATGGAACATTCCAGAACTAACAGTTGTGTAAATAGAAGGCAGGAACTGCCTATAGACTTCAGCATTGTATCTCAAGCGCCTGGCACACAGTAGGTATCCTCAAATAGTTCTGACCCACCTTGCTCTGGTCTGTCTTACTTGCAAGCATCTCTACCGTTGAGCAAACTAGACTGTGGCCAAACTAGGAGGGCAGCTGACCTTTGACCTCTGTTGAACCCTTGTCTGATGTCTAAGCTCTCTGCTCCTTGGAAGCCTTCTTGAGGAGAAAGGAAACCCCTTAGGTGGCATCTCAGACTCAACTCCCGGTGTCCCTCTGGCTGGTGGAGACCTTGCCCTGGGGGGAAGCAGCTTTCTTTCCCATTGTTATGCGGAGGAGTCTAGCTATCTCCACCCTTACTCCCAAAGGGATAGAGGCTTTTCCTTTGCATAACCAAAAGCCCAATAAAGTGAGTTTTTTTCCTTCTCAAACAAAATAATGGTTTCCTCCCAAAGATTAATCAGAAAATAATTGGATATCTCTTAAAACCAGCTGGTTCTGATTCTCCTCATTCCAGATCCTTCCTTGCTTGGAGCACCTGGAAAAGTTGAGGCTCCTGGCACTGGGGGAGCCCAGCAAATGGAAGCCTCCTGCCCAGAGGGGCCTCACCAGACCTCCTGGACTCCCGGAGAGATCCAGCTCCCCACCTCTGGTCCTCTGCTGGCTCCCTTTAGTAAATGTGGTTGTTAGGGGGTGGTGTGAGCTGCCAACAGGAGCAGGACCCCACACAGCTTTTATTTATTTATTTATTTATTTATTTATTTATTTATTTATTTATATTCATGAGACACACACACACACACAGAGGCAGAGACACAGGCAGAGGGAGAAGCAGGCTCCATGCAGGGAGCCTGATGTGGGACTGGATCCTGGATCTCCAGGATCAGGCCCTGGGCTGAAGGTGGCGCTAAACCGTGAGCCACCCGGGCTGCCCACAGCTTTCATTCAACTTCCAGGCACTTCTCAGGTTTATCTGAGCCAAAGAAAAAGAAAAAGCTTTCATAGCCCTGGCTGCACAACCTCCCTGCCTCCTGAGATGCCCAAGTCCCTTAGACTGGCAACCCTATACCTCCTCGTCTGCACATCCCTGATCTGCCTCCCATCCCACACTCACGACCTCTCACACAGATCTCTGTGGTATCTGATGCTCTTTCATGTAATTCATTCTTACACACATTCATTTGCCAGGTGTCAGTTAAAGGTTAGTTATATGGTATGCACTATTCTAAATCACGGGGATAAATCGGTAATCTGACCCAGCCCCTTCCCTTCAAGGAGTTGCTCACACTGTGGTGGGGAGAAATAGATCAGTAAACAGAGCACAGAAGGAGACATGCTGAGGGAATCTGGGAGAGGCATCCAGGTCTGTCTCCCGATCAGGTCTCACTCTCTTGGTAACAATTTTCCACCTGTTACATTTGCAGTCTCTCTCTCAAAACCTTTCAAATATTACTACACACACACACACACACACACACACACCCCTAGCAGGGCCTGCCATCCTAAGATCCTGCCTTTAGTCTGCCTCTACCTTGGTTTCTCTCTCCAGAAAATAGGCACACTCCTGCTTCCTTATCCCCAGGGATGTTGGAGGAAGTGAATGAGTTAGGAGATGGGACTAGGTTTCAACAGAACAGGAAGCAGCGAAGAAGCTCTTGCTTTGGCTGAGCTCTCACTATCTGTCAAGTGACATGCTAAGCTAGGGGTCATATATACATTATATCCTTTGATCCTCCCCCCAAGCCAAATGGGGGTTAGAAACCTTAGCTCCACTTTGCAGGTAAGGAACTAGAAGCTGGGGTAGATGAAATGACTCGTCTAAAGTCATGTAGTGGGGCAGCTCAGTTGTTAGAACATGTAACTCTCCATCTCAAGGTCATGAGTTCAAGCCCCACATGGGGCATAGAGCTTACTTTAAAAAAAAAAAAAAAAGTGACATAGCAAGTGAACAACAGAACTGAGCCTTGAACCCTGATCTTCTGGGTAAAGGAGGGGAAGCTCAGGGTGACTCTGCACAGAGTTGGGATTTTCAATGCTATTGCATCAGCCTGGTTTCTGCCCCCCATCCTTAACTTCAGCCCAGGAAGGTGCAGACTCACCTGAAGGTGGCTGGGGCTGGGCACTGCTCTGCCTGTCCGTTTGGCTAGTACTGATGGGGCATCTATGAAGTACCAGGCCCTAGGCAGAGGTTTGCAGATTCTGGGCTCCTGAAGTGCAAGGCTGGGCCAGGAGGGACTCCCTGAGGAGGCTAGGCCCTGCCCCCCACCTGCTTCGGAGCAGAGTTGGGGGGGCGGTAGACGTTGCCTGGTGCCAACCATGTTGCTCTTGGATGACAGCTGGGCCCAGGGAACACTGGGGCTCTTGTGCCGAAGGGCTGCCCTGAGCCCCTGCTCAGGCCCCATTCCAGACCAGGCCTGGCTCAAGCCCTGTCCCCTGAGCCAGTCCTGTGCTTTCTTGTCTTCTTTTCTTCATTTCTTTCCCTTAAAATGATTTTTATTTTGAGAAAGTTTTAAATTATATAATAAAAAATACACAGGGTAATATCATACACTTGCTACTCAGAATTGATGATTGTTATTATCATTTTTTTTCTAACCCCTTTCACCCTGGCTTCTCTCACAGACTCCAGGGAGGTCTGCCTTGGCTTGTCAAAATGGAGGTGACTCTGATAGCAACTAAGTGGTGAAAGGTTGGGTGTTATGGCCAGACAGATGTAGATTTGAATCCTGAAAACTTGGGACCTTCCACAAGTTGCTTAACATTAAGCCTCAGTTTCATTTACGCGGGACCTGATCCCGAGACTCCAGGATCATGCCCTGGGCTGAAGGCAGGAGCTAAACTGCCGAGCCACCCAGGGATTCCCAATAAGAGCTTTTCTATGAGGACCTAGTATAATGATGTATTAAAGCCCAGGCCAATGCCTGGCACGTAGCCCATGCTTAGTAAAAAGTGGCCAGTAGGGACACCTGGGGGGCTCAGCAATTGAGTGTCTGTCTTCAGCTCAGGGTGTGATCGTATGGTCTCAGGATTGAGTCCCACATCGGGCTCCCTGCATGGAGCCTGCTTCTCCCTCTGCCTGTGTCTCTGCCTCTCTGTGTGTCTCTCATGAATAAATAAATGAAATCTTAAAAAAAAAAAGTGGCCAATATTAATAATAGCAGCTTTGGGTCTAGGTAGGATCTACTCAAATGTATGGGTAACACACTTTTGTGACCAAGAAAGAGGGACTGTTAGAGTCACCCTTTTTCCAGCCCTTATATTTCCTCATTCCCCACCAGTTGGGCACATTTAAGTCCAATTTCTACTTGAGAACAACAAAGTCATGAATTGCAGGCAGCCAGGGCATTGTGGTAGAGTTAGGGAGCCTGGTGCTAATGTTGGCAGCCTAGAGAGCTCTCAGGATGGCCCCTTGGACTAAGCCAGATGGAGGGGAATGGGCTAGAAGGAATCCAAGGCTCTTGCTGGGATAGTCCTGGTGCTTCCTGGAGTCTCAGCAGCACCCTTGGCCCTCTTGTCCACTGGTCTCAGACCCTGTGGGCCCATGTCTTGGGAGGCTTTCAGGGTTTGCCACACTCAGCCCTCTTTAGACATGGGCCTACAAACCTCACACCTACTGGGGCTTGGCACACATATATTTTTGGAAGAGAGAGGGGGCCAGGACAGCTGCAAAGTGGCAAAGCTGGGCAGGAAGGGTTATGGGGCTGGTAGTCTAAATCAGGAAAGAAGCCTCAGTGGAGGCTTCTCTACCTTGCCTGATGGCCACCTGGACCATATAGGATTTTGGGCACAGAAAAACCAGAAAACCTAAATGGCAGGGGCTTTAACAAAACAGGTTAATTCATCACTTATTAGTTCCAAATCTGGAGATAGGTGAAGGTGGGTCTGAAATCAGGGTTGCGATCTTTTTAATTCTCTATACTTTATCCTAATGGTTACAAGATGGTGGCTTCAGCTCCTGTCATTACATTTGTGCTCAGGCAGGAGGAAGAAAGAAGCCACAAAAGAGTTGAATCTGTATCCAGCAACTTCTAATTTTATCTCTTTGGCAAGACTGCGATACATTGCCACCCCTAACTGCAATGGAGGTCAGGAAGTTCTACTAGAAAGAACAGGTGACTGAGCATTAAGCAGGCTCTGTGTCATCAATCTTCTCTTCAGTGCCAAAACAACTTCTTTATTATTTTTATTAAAGATTTTATTTATTTATTCATGAGAATAATAACAGAGAGAGAGGGAGACATAGACAAAGGGAGAAGCAGGCTCCATGCAGGGAGCCCAATGCAGGACTGGATCCTGAACTCTGGGATCACGCCCTGAGATGAAGGCAGACACTCAACCGCTGAGTCACCCAGGCATCGCTATTATTTTATTTATTTATTTATTTATTTATTTATTTATTTATTTATTTATTTTAAAATAAACTCTACCCTCAATGTGGGGCTCAAACTCACAATTCCCAGATCAAGATTTGCATGTTCCACTGACTGAGCCACCCAGGTGTCCCACCAAAATGACTTCTTTTTTTTCTTTTTTCTTCTTTTTTTTTTTTAATATTTGTTTATTTATTAGAGAGAGAGCGAGAGAGAGCGCAAGTGCAGGGTGAGGGGCAGAGGCAGAGGGAGAAAAATAATTTCTATCGTACTCCCTGCTGAGTACAGAGCCTCATGAGCCTGAGATCATGACCTGAGCTGAAGTCAGGTGTTGGAGGCTTAGCCCATTGAGCCACCCAGGCACCCCTAAAATGACTTCTTTTTTTTTTTTTAAGATTTTATTTATTTATTCATGACAGACACACACAGAGAGAGGCAGAGACACAGGCAGAGGGAGAAGCAGGCTCCCTGCATGGAGCCTGACGTGGGACTCAATCCTAGGTCTCCAGGATCACGCCCTGGGCTGAAGGTGGCACTAAACCGCTGAGCCACCGGGGCTGCCCTCCATGACTTCTTTTTTTTTTCTTTTTTTTTTAAAATTCATTTTTATTTATTTATGATAGAGAGAGAGAGAGAGAGAGAGAGAGAGAGAGAGAGAGAGGCAGAGACACAGGCAGAGGGAGAAGCAGGCTCCACGCAGGGGGAGCCCTGACGTGGGATCGATCCCGGGACTCCAGGATTGCGCCCTGGGCCAAAGGCAGGCGCAAAACCGCTGAGCCACCCAGGGATCCCCGCATGACTTCTTTAAAACAGATTTAGGGGCACCTGGATGGCTCAGTCAGTTAGGCCTCCAACTCTTTTGGGTTTGGCTCAGTCATGATCTCGAGGTTGTTGGATGAGGCCCCACATGGGGTTCAGATTCTCTCTCCATCTTGCTCTGGCTTGTGCTCTCTCTCTCAAATATATACATAAAATCTTTTTAAAAAGTTATAAAGCACAGATTTAACTAACTCACTCTTCAGCTTTAACTGCTCTCTCCCTCCCCGCCACTGGCATCCTTAGCTCCTCAGCCTAGCACTCATGGCTCTTCGAGACTAACCTCTACTGCTCTCTCCTGTCCCAGGGTCTCCCCTCTCCCCAGAGATACGTGTTCTGTGTTCCAGCTGCGCTGAGCTGCAGGCAGGCCCTCCTGAAAGCAGCTGGTTGGCTCACACACCTTGGTGTCTTTGCACTTGCTGTTCTTATTGCTGGGAGTGTCCTTCCTTTGGCCTGCCTTCCCCCATCCCTTCCCTCCTGCCATCGCACCAGATGCCTGCCATTCAGCTTTCTGGACTCCTCTCAAGCACTCCCTCTTCTCTGAGAACCTTCCTGACCACCTTGAATTGGACATCTAAACACTTTTCCTCTCTCTGAAAACAGCTCTTCCATTTTCCCTGAGATCCTGGCAATCCCCTACTCCCAGTCTATTGGGATTTGGGTGGAGCCAACTTCTCCCTGGTTCCTGTGGAGGGCATGTGCCCCTGGACTTGGCTACTGAGAATATTCCATCCCCCAGCCTAGTTCTTTAATGCTCTTGGTAGTTCTGTGAATTTAAACTGGCTGGGGTTTGTTTCTACTGCTTTTTTTTTTTTTTTTAAAGATTTTATTTATTTATTCATGAGAGAGAGAGAGAGAGAGAGGCACAGGCAGAGGGAGAAGCAGGCTCCATGCAGGGAGCCCGACGTGGGACTCTATTCTGGGTCAGGCCCTGGGCTGAAGGCGACGCTAAACCGCTGAGCCACAGCCACCCAGGCTGCCCTGTTTCTACTGCTTTTAGCTGAAAATCTTGATACACCCTGAGGGACCTAGCTCCTGCCAGTCTCTTTCTTTATCTGGTGACATAAACTCTTTCTTTCAAAGTGATAAGCATCATCTTGCCTCAGGGCCTTGGCACATGCTTTCTCTCTACCAGGACCATCCTCTCCCTCAGGTATCCCTGCTTATCCATGGGCTAATTCCTATTCAGCCTTCAAGTCTCAGCTTGCATGTCACTTCCTCAGAGAGATCTTTCCCGCCCTGCTCCCAGCCTAGGCTCAGTCCTATGCTCTGGCTACACTGGCATTTTCCTTTACAGCATTTTATCACAATTGGAATGAGTTCTTCTAGGACATGAAATTGTGTCTCATTCCAGGGTTCTGGCATACAGTAAGGGCTGAGGAAAAATACATTCCTGTTTCCACACTCTCTAGGGACCTGTGTCCTGTCCTAACAGCCCTCTGCCACACTGCTCAACCTCTATCAGATTTTCTGACTCTTGGGACACCTGGGTGGCTGAGCGGTTGAGTGTCTGCCTTTGACTCAGGGCGTGATCCTGTAGTCTGGGGATCGAGTCCCACATCGGGCTCCCTGTATGGAGCCTGCTTCTCTCTGCTGGTGTCTCTGCCTTTCTCTGTCTGTGTCTCTCATGAATAAATAAAGTCTTTAAAAAAAAATTTCCTGACTCTTCAATATTTTCATTCAGATGCAAGTAACAGATATCCCAACTCAAATGGGCTTAAGCAAAATAGTGAATTTATTAGCTTATGTAATTTTAAAGTCCAGGGGTAGATCAGGGTTCAGGAACAGTCCAACCAAGATTCATTCCCTCTTTTGCTTTCTTCCCTCCACTCTCTGGCAGGTGCTCCCCAAGAGGTGACAAAGAAGGCTACCAACAGCTCTAGGCTCAAAGCCTTCCCATTTGGCAACTCTTTCCCAATTGTTCAGCAAAAGCCAGGTGGGTGGAGGTCATCTTGACCCAGACCACATCAGCTGAGGGTAGGGTTCCTCAAGAAAGTAGAAAGGTGGGCAGCCCAGGTGGCTCAGTGGTTTAGCGCCACCTTCAGTCCAGGCCGTGATCCCGGAGACCCAGGATTGAGTCCCACGTCAGGCTCCATGCAGGGAGCCCTTTCCCTCTCTCTTTCTCTCTCTCTCTTTCTGTGTCTCTCATGAATAAATAAATAAAATCTTAAAAAAATAAAGAAAGTAGAAAGGTAAGTAGATACCAGGGGGCCCAAACAAGGTATGATTCTGGAAGCCTTTCTACATAATAAACCATTCCCACACATGGTGATTTAAAACATTTAGCATTCCTCACAATTCTGTGGATTAGGTGGGCTCAGCTTGGCAGTTCTTCTGATGGTCTCTTCAGAGGTTGCTTATGCTTGTGGCTCCCTTGTGCTAGATGGTCTAAGATGGCCTCCTACACGTGCGTGGAGCTGGCTGATGGCCTCTCTCCACATGGTCTCTCATCTCTACTTGGTCCAGCCCAGACTTCCTTTTACAGTGGTAGGAGTGGAAGCTGCAAGGCCTAAGTTCTAGCCTTGGAAGTTTGCAGTGTTACATCACTGATCAGAGCAAGTGTCGAGGCCAGCTCAGGTTCTCCATCTTGAAGGCCTGAGTGACAAAGCCACATCACAAAAGCATACAGATGCAGGGAGGCAAAGATTCAGGAGAGGACATTACTGAAACAATTTACTGTACTTCACAGACACTCTCTTCTAGGTCCTTGAACTTACTCTCCTCCCAGCCTGGGTCCTTTGACCCTGATAACCACTGGTGTCTCAGCTCCTTGAAAAAGTCTTTCTGTGAAATCCTAGCAATGGTCTCTACTCACTTTTAACCCACTTTTAACTTATCCATTAATTGACTCAATCACTAAGCAGTTAGTAAAGCAATTACAGTCCTCTACTGGGTACCAGAGACTCACTATGATAAGACCCACTTATTGCCCTCAAAGTGTTTCTAGTCTAAAAGTGGAGACAGGGAGTTGAACAGATCATAACATAGAATATTGTTTGTTTAAGATTTTATTTATTTATTCATGAGAGACACTCAGAGAGGCAGAGACACAGGCAAAGGGAGAAGCAGGCTCCCTGTGGGGAGCCTGATGTGGGACTTGATCCCAGGACCCTGGGATCACCACCTGAGCCAAAGGCAAGTACTGAACCCCCCAAGTACCCCCCCCTTTTTAAAGATTTTATTTATTCATGAGAGACAGAGAGAGAACATAGTATATTAAGGGCAATGCTAGAGGGGGCAGGGCATCTGAGGGCACAGGACAGCCAAGTTAGCCTTGAGGGGTTAATGATCCTCTTGGGGTCACTGGGTTGATAAGAGAAGCTGGAACTTGTATTAGATAGTACTCCTGGTCATGTTAGAAACCCACCTTAAATTGCCTTAAGGAAAGAGAATATTGACTCACAACTAAAAGTCCTGAAAGTATTGATTTCAGGCCTGATTAGACCCAGGTGCTCATTAGACATCAGTCATGTCTCAACTCTCAGCTGTTTTCCTCTGTGATGATTTAATTTTCATGCAGATTGTTTTTTTTTAAAGATTTTATTTATTTATTCATGAGAGACAGAGAGAGAGAGAGAGAGAGACAGAGAGAGGCACAGATACAGGCAGAGGGAGAAGCAGGCTCCATGCAGGGAGCCCGACATGGGACTCGAGCCCAGGTCTCCAGGATCACACCCTAGACTGAAGGTGGCGCTAAACCACTGAGCCACCCGGGCTGCCCCCACTGAGCCACCCGGGCTGCCCCCATGCAGATTGTTTTTATGTGTCGACAAAGATGGCTACTAACAGCTTCAGACTTATTCTAATTGCCCAGGCTTGGGTCCCAGGGAGTGGGGTCAGTCTCTCAGGACTACAGAACTACAGGTGTAAGAATGGAAGAGCGATGTTACCCAAGGGAAAAAGAGTAAAAGAAAGGCTGATGAGTAGGGTGGCCATCAAGTGTCCTCCTAGGCAGGTGACTAAATTACAGCCTTCAAACAGTATCTTCTGGGAAGGAAGGGTGGGAGGTGGAGATAGCAGTAGAGTCTTCCAAAGTATCAAGAATGATAGCAGACATGCTAACAAAGACTTGAAAACATGGGGGTCAAATCCCTCCATGGCTACTTCTTGACTGTGTAAGCTCTTTGAGATTTTGCCTCAGAGCTTCTACTGTGAAATCAAGCCTTTTTGAGTTGTCTTGAAGGCTAAATGAAAGATCAAATACAGGGGCTCAGGAAAAGTCATCCTACTCTCTTCAGTCTTTAATCAAATAGTAAGGTCTCAGGGCTGATGTACTTTGCAAAAAAGGAGTGTTCGCCACCCAGTAGCCACCAGGGTCATTGCGCTGTAGGATTGACGCATTTACAGAACCGCCTCAGGTTTCTTCTGAGTATTGGAGCCTATGGACAGATGAAGCAGTTTTTACGGAGGACAGTGAGCCTGGGAGTGCCAGAACAGGGACATGCTTGCCTTCTCCGTAATGTGGGCTGGGCACAGGGCAGAGTAGGTGAGGTTGTTAGGTGGACAGATGGCCAGAGGGAGAAACTGTTTTTCTTCTATTTGACACCAATGGCAGCTAAACAGAAGGAAGGTCTGGTTAGGGATGGGAACAGCTCATCTGGTAGGGACCCCTGTGAGCCAAGAGCTTTTTTTGTTATCTGCTTTGGGAAGAACTCTTAACGATCCACTATTAATCTCTTCAGGACTTGGGCTCAAACTGTGATTTCTTCCAACTTCCACCTGACAGAAGATAGCTCTGGGTCACATGAAGTTGGTGGCAGGGCTTAGACCAATACCCCAGGCACTGAATTCTAGACCAGTGTCCCCCATGACACGCTTCATGGCTGCTCTATAGCATACACAGCTCTGTGTCTGCACTGAGGGGTTATTACATCCCAACTTGCTTTTCATCCAGCTCTGGGTTAAGAGCTTTACACACGATTCCATTGTCTTCTCCTTAGGTGTCATTGGCTGCAGAACCTGAGGTCTCTGAGGTGCCTGGGATAAGCTGAGGTTCCCTAGCAGTGAAAGGTGATTTCTTGTTGGAGCCCAAGGAAGAACCACCTCTGGCCAGCATGCTCCCCCTCCCTGCCGTACCCCAATCAGATTGAATTAGGTTTCCAGCATTTCATAAATCGTTGTGCCATTTGCCTGTGGCCTCACATCCCCAAGGGAGACCCAGAACTTACTTAAGGCCAATAACATAAGTAACATTTACATGGTATCTATCATATGTCAGATACTTTAATGTTCATATCTATCTATTAATTCCTCAAATAATCCTATAAGGTAGATATTAATGTTCCACCTTTAGGTACAGGTCAGCTCACTGAGATTACACAGGCCTGCAGAGCTAAAATCTGAACCCTGGCTGCCCAATTCCAGAGCCTGAGTTTTTGCTGCTACACTAGACTGCCTCTCCAGGGCTTATGCTTCTCCTTCTGTGAGACCTTCCTTAGCTACCAGAGCCATGGGCAGGAGTTCCCTCTGATGTTTATCTGTTGGATTGGGCATTGTGGGTCCTGGGCACTGACATGAGAGACCATTCCAGGCTAGAGAAATTCAAACCTGATCTCAGGGATGCTCAGAGTAAGAGGGGCCCTGATATTAAGTTGATATGAACCCTTGGGCTCAAATTCCCATGTGCCACAACAATGTTCAAAATTAGAAAGACTGACAATACCAAGTGCTGGCAAGTTGGTGAGTTGATAGAATCACAGTGGAAAACCATTCAGTAGTATCTAGACAAGCTAAACACACATTTATTCTATAACGCAGCAATGCCACTCCCGGGTCTATGTGTGCATGTGCACACCAAATGACACAAGCAAAAATTTTCAAAAGAATTTTATTTATAATAGTTCAAAACTGAAATAACCCAATTGTCCATCAACAGAATGGCTTGATTGTGGTATATCCATACAATGGAGTACTACTACACAGCATGAACAAAAATGAACTTCTGACACACAAAAACATGGATGAATCTCGCAGGCATAATACTGAGCAAAAGAGGATGTGATTCCATTTTTATAAAACTCAAGAGCAAGCAAAACTAGTCTATGGTGATAGAGGTCAAAACTGTTTACTTCTGGGAGATAGTAACTAGGAAGGGGAATGAGAGAAACTTCTGAGGAGCTGGAAATGTTCTGTATCTTGATCTGGAGGGTGACTGCCCAGATGTATACACATATGTAAGGATTCATCAAACTGTACTTGAAAAATTGGAGCACATTGTGAAATGTAGCTCAGAAAGTTAGGGAAAGAGCGGTATTTCAAATAAAGACAGTTTCTGGATACGGCTTACACAAGCAGTTATTTTTGCCCATCCCCATCCATTCTTCTCCCTTAGTCTCCTGGAAGGAGCACCACACTTTCTTCTTTTTTCTTCCAGTCAACGTGTTTTAAGTAGAGCTCACTCTTTCCCAGGGCCCCAAACCAGGACACCATTTCCCCTAGTTGCAGTCATTAGTTTAGGAATCAGAATAGGGCCAAACTAGCTAATGAATCAATCCAGAATTTTTTGGGGGAACTAGTAGGTAAAGATGTTCTTTCTGTACTATAGTTGCCTATCTATCCTGGATACAAGCCTGGAGCTGCCAGTGGCCATCTTGCTAACTTCCAGAGAGAGAAAAAGGCCACACAGAGGAAAGCTGAAAGACTAAATTCTTCCTGAAGGAACACCTGGGTAGCTCAGTGGTTGAGCATCTGCTTTTGGCTCAGGGCTTGATCCTGAGTCCCGGGATCGAGTCCCGCATCGGGCTCCCTGCATGGCACCTACTTCTCCCTCTATGTCTCTGCCTCACTCTCTGTGTCTCTTGTGATTAAATAAAATCTTAAAGAAAAAAATTCTTCCTGAAGATACTGTCAGAATCTGGATCTATCCATCCCTGTATCGAAATTTTTCATTAGGTGAATCAATAAATTTCCCTTTTTACCTAATCACTTTGATTTCAGTTTCTTACAGTTATAACTGGAGTCTAATATACTGGAAATCTTGGATAAAATATTGAGAAGTATGAGGGGGAGTTTGGAAGATAAAATAACCACTGAGCCTTGTCCAGTCTATTTTATGGTTGCTTGCTCTATGAGACCACAGCCCTGCTAGAAGTTGGGTGGGGGCAGGCCCAGGGGTCCTGTGGGAAGGTATTTTCATCCTTGTTTGGAAAGGGTTCTGGACTAGAAATCTAGAGAAATGGATTCTACTCTCCATTTTGTTGCTTCTTGGTGGCAGGTCCTTGGGCAAAATACTATATACATCTTTGAGTCTTTTCTATAAAATGGAATATCATTACCTTGCTCAAAAGGCAGTTAGGCAGATCAAATTCAGCTTTTTCATCCCCTTAGGTGAGTTAGTGCCTGCATCCTTGGCATTCTCGCTGCACCCTGTATGACCCTCTATTGCCATAATAATCTTTATAGTATTTCTTCCCAAGGGCAAGAAAGTATTCATTCCTGTACCCTCTTGCCAACAGAGCTGGGCACACAGCTAGCAGAGATTCCTGAATCTAGACTAAGAAGTCTTATGGGCTAGGGGCTCATTATCTGGCAGCCTACCCACCCTTTTCCCCTTCATTTCCTTGCCTGATAGATGAGGCTGATTCTGACATCCTGGATAAGGTAGAAGGACTCCAGGGAAATTGCTGAGACAGTCTAGGCTTTGGATGCTGGGAGCTGAGAACCCACCATGGGGGCTATGTGGGGCCTTTCCCAGCTGATCAAAAGCATGTGCTCAGGAACAATTTGCTGAGTGAAGAATGGGGGCTTAGGCTGCCTGGGTACCCTCCTCAGATCTGGCTATCTGAAACAAATGTTGGACAGAGGGCTCCTGAGGCCATCACACTTCCCTAGCTCATTTCTGGGTCATAGAAAAGCTTCCTGTAAGAATCTCTATGCCAAAAGTTGATGGAACAAACCTAGTTCTGAGTAAGAGCTGTGTAGGAAAAGGCCATCTTTCTTACCTATACCCTCATTCATGCATTTGTGCATTCATTCAACAAATAGTTCAGGACACACCACTCCACATTAGAGAAGTGGAGATGAAAGAGGTTAAGGCTCAGTTCTGAAGGGATTAGCCTAGAGAGAGCCATATTGGACATAGCCTCCATTTTGGCTTTCTTGTTGGTCTCTTGTTCTTCTCCCCTGCATCTCTTTTCCACTTAACAGCCAGCCAGAATGATCTTCTCAAAGAAAGTAGATTCTCGGCTTAAACCCCTTAAAGACTTCCATGAGACCCTCTACAGGGGGAGGCAGATAAGTGGATGAGGTTGTACTAAGCCTGGGAAGGCTTCCACAAGGTTGCCAAGCAATTCAGATGTTTATCTCTGTTCTACCTCTTAAGATCACTATTTAAAGCCCCAGGAATCTGAGAGGGGTGAGGGTAAGGGGTCAAGACACACATATTAGATCCAATGGCATTATGGCACCAAATCTCAGGTCTGTCAAGGTTGCAGTCTGGCTCATGGATAAATTCTTTATTTAGACCAAGAGACAGAGCATAAACACGCATGCGTGCGTGTACACACACACACACACACACACACACACACACACACACAATATGTAAAGGCATTTCACAGGCAAAGGGATAGGCAATGGGGGGAAGAAGCCACGAGAGCAGCTAGGGGCCTACAATGGTTATCATTTCTTGGAATTGCTGCTTAAAAGCTACAAGGAAAAACCCACTCCCAGTGAAGTCCCAGGCCATAAAAACACAGCAGAGTTGGAAAAGTCTAAGTTTGGGGCCTGGGGAACATCTTTTTCCTCATTGCAGAAATCTGTACCAGCTCTCCTTTCTTTTCCTGGGGGTCCTATTCTGTTCCCTGGTACCCAGGAATCTCCTGGTGGATGATGGGAGAGGGCTAGCACCACAGCAACCTGGGCAGGTGATTTGCTGCATAAGGAGGAGAGGGCTAGTAGAGCCAAGGAGCAGCAATGAACCTTTGAGCTGGCTGGCATGAGGCAATTTGCCTTTAAGGGCACAGAACCATCAAAGGAACTTCCATGTGGGGACTTTCCCACATGACCCTGGGTCAGAGCACCTCTCTGATGGAGGAGGGGAAAGGCCCCCCCCTGAAGCTTTCTGTGAGCCCACGGGGTACTGAATCCTCCTCCAGCTCTAGCTTTTCCCCAGTTGCTGCAGATCCTTAGCACCATTCAGGAACTGTGGAGAAGGGGCAAGAAGGACAGCACTGCTCTGCCAGGACTGTGTCATTGCTCCAGGAGGAAACTTCACAGTGGGCAGACAGCTGTATAACTGGCCAGTATCTGGTCCCAGGTTCAGGAAAGCCTGTACTTTTGGGGGGAAGACGGAGTGTCATATTAGCTCCAAACTTCCATGGGGTAGCCACTTCCATCTACCCTTTGCCACCTAGGCCGAGGTCTGGTGTGAAAGCTCCAGGTTTTACTGGAGCTGCCTAGAGCCCAGGGAGAGCTCAGTTCTTTAGCTGCAGAGACTGGTTCAAAACTGACCTGCAGATGACAGACAGGCCTGGGGCTCATGACATATGGCCCCAGGGGACTGGGGAAGGGGAAAGGCCTCCAAACTACTATCTTGTGAGGCCCCGAGTCCTCTCAAGATCCACCCCCTTCCCTTGTCCTGACCTACAGGGTCCATTCAAAAAGGGAAGAGCAGGGGTGTATTTGCCTGGACCAATCAGAGGCTATTTGTGGCCCACTCCTGCCTTAGGTCTATGTGTTCTCCAGGTATAAGAAACGAGGAAGAGGGAGCCAAGAGCTGACCATGGTAATGGGAAGCTGGCTCATGGCTGGTTCAACCTGGGGTGCTGGACAGAAACATCTCTAGTCTTCCAAGGTGGCTGAGTCTTTCTCAATGGGCTGCCTTTGCATTGGAATCTGGCCCAGGGGTGATGCCACTGTTTTTGGTGACCTGTAATTTGAGAAGGAATAAATGCACAGGATCAGTTTATGGTGGTTGTGAAGGTGCTCCAGGTAGTTTATTCTAAGGATAGTACAGCTCTTCCTGGGCCTTAAGAGTAATAAGGAGGGCAGCTCTCG
The DNA here is from genome assembly GCF_018345385.1 of Vulpes lagopus. Taxonomy (NCBI): domain Eukaryota; kingdom Metazoa; phylum Chordata; class Mammalia; order Carnivora; family Canidae; genus Vulpes; species Vulpes lagopus. The sequence goes on along the minus strand of NC_054826.1, from coordinate 52,113,879 downwards.
TTTACTGAGGGCCACTGCATGCTAGGCACAATGATGGGTGCTTTGCTTCCAGCATCATATTCATCTTCAAGGCAACTCTACAAGGAGATAGCACCCCTTTTATATATGAGGAAACTAAAGTTCAGAAAGTGTAAGTCATCTGCCTCCAGTAAGCTTTTTTTTATTTTTCAAAATGTTTCCTCCCAGTAAGCTTTTTATTTATTTACTTAAAAGATTTTATTTGTTCATTCATGAGAGACACAGAGAGAGGCAGAGACATTAGGCAGAGGCATAAGCAGGCTCCCTGCAGGGGGCCTGATGCAAGACTTGATTCTAGGACCCTGGGATCATGCCCTGAATTGAAGGCAGATGCTCAACCACTGAGCCACCCAGGCATCCCCCCAGTATGCTTTTTAAAATTGTGGTTGATTCCGGACGGCAGCCCATATCTACACTCTACCAAGCCATTTATTCTGCTTACAGGGCCCTATATGACCTGGATAGTACAGACTGACCATTTCCCGCCTCATACTAAGTCAAAAGTAGCTCTCCTGTCACTCTTATCCCACTCTCTGGGCATCTAGCAACACCTGTTATTATCTTATTTGTTTATGAATTTGCTTAGGATCTGCTTCTATCATTAGACGGGGATCCAAAAAATCAGGGAACACTACTGGTCTTGGATCTTACTGTAGTCCTAGTGCCCCAAACAGGGCCTGGCACAAAATAGGTACTCAATAAATATTTGCTGAATGAATGAAAGCTTATCTTTAATAGTTGCCCTTTTTGGTACTAGCAGAATACATACATTTTCTCTAACTTTCATGTCATCTTGTAGGGTGAGGATAATGAGCTCCTTTTGGAATGGCAGAGCAAAATGAATGTGCTTTGGAATTAAAAGATTTGAATTCTGGGTTTATCTCCAAGTAACTAGCAATCTTGGGAAGTCACTTAACCCATCTGACATTAGGTTTCCTTGGGTTGGAAAAGGGAGGTTTGTATGTCTATAGTTCAGAGCTGCTGTTGCAATTCAACAAATTGTAGCTATAATCTCACAGAAAAAAAAGTGGAGGTTCAGAGAGGTTTACTAACTCACCCAAAGTCACATAGCTGAAAGTGTAGAAAGAAAACAGTAAACACCAGCATTCTCAAGGTGGGGTAGCCCCAGGGAAGGGCTCTGGCTGGTTCCAGGTGGTCTACTGAAATTGCCACCACTCAAGCTGCAAGGAAAGTATGCTGAAATGGGAGTGAGCCCAGGCTAGATTGCACAGGCTTGTGTCAAGTCCATATCTAAAATAAGCCTAATGAGTCCTCCCAATTTAAAAAATATATTTAAATAAATAAGAAGATCTGCTGCAATACGGGAGGGGAAACTTCAGGCAGAGAGGACCAAGGACATTTTGACTCTAATATTCTGTTTCCACCACCTTTAATTCATTCAGCTCTGTGAGCAATGCAGAACATATCACCAAAGTCAAAGAAATCATTTCAGACTTGCTTGCTTGAAACTGTTTCCTCATCTGTAAAATGGGGATATTCCCATCTCAGAAAGTTACATAGTAGCACACTGTCCACACTATCCAGTTCCCTTCTGAGATGAAGGGACAGAACCATGTGAGCCCTCCCCGGTCAGACCATAGAACCTTATGTTATATGGTGCTACAACCTCCTTGTAAGCATGATGCCCTGGAGGAGTGTCCTGTGAGCCAGACAAGACTTGAATTAGTTTGAATTATAGGCTCTGCCTCATACTATCACTTGGAATCACTATTCTGTCTGTTATAATAACCCCTTCTTCCTAGGGCTGTTGAAGGATTACTAGACAGAATTTGCTTGGCATGTGCCCTGTAACAGAACAGGGGCACAAAGAATGTTAGTCATTTTCAAGGTTATCATGAACAGATGACTGATTCTTTTTATCTCTTCCCTTCAAAGCACTTATCATAATTTATAATTATTGGTTGTTTACTTGTTTATTGTTTGTCTCCTCCCATCAGAACGTATGGTCAGTCATGAGAGCAGGGACTGGATCTGTCTTGGTGTTCAATAAATTTTTGATCAATGTGCAAACCTGGTCATATTTGGTAATAACCCATAGAGGGAGCTCTTGCCATAGAATTGATGGCAGTCAAGACTAGGTTCCTTAGGCCAGTGGTGGGGGAAAAAAAAGCTTCTCTAGTGAGACTGCTAAAGGGCAAGAAATCTAAGTATTTTAGGAAACCATCAAGGAAATGGTCTATGTTTCTCTACTAAAACCTTCAGCCCAGTAGGTCCAAAGGCTGCAGGGAAGCTGATGGGAGAAAAACTTAGTGGAGACACTTCTTCATGTTAACTGAGAAAAGGCTGCCAGGATTCCATTTTCACAAAGGAATATCTGTTTTGATTTAGAAGCCCTGAGTTCTTGTTGCAGATCCTTGAATTTCAAAGGACAATTACTCACTGGTTCTTGTGTTTGAAGCCGCTGACATGAGCTTGATACTGTTCTATGGAGTTCAGCATTATCTTACACGTCTTGCAGGGGTAGCCCTTCCCAGCTGAAACACACATAAAAATCAAGATGCTTAGTTATCCAATAAGAACGGATCTGGGGACTACTGCTTTTGGCAGTAAATGTCCTTCTGAGGATGGATGGTGGGGTAAGGTTAGGTGGTTGGCCCTGATGAGAATCCCAGAGGCCTCAATGCTCAGGGGGCACAGGGTGCCTATGTGCTTCCTGGGGTTGGGAAGCATCCTGCTGCATGCCCAGCATTGAACCTGGTCCAGAGTAGCTGTCTGCTAAGTAAATAAATGATTGACAGAACAAAGAGGTGACATTTGGTATAACTGTCTTTTCTACCTTGACTGTGCTAAGTGGTCTCATTAAGGATGCCCCTCACTGAGAAATCTCTGGGAAATTTCCACTCTCCTCGCGCTTGCAATAACCGTAATTAATGAGAATGCCTACTATGAAAATTAATCTGACTTTCTACCTTGGGGCTCACAGACACCCTGTCTTACTACCAGGGCTGATTCAATGACAAAGTGGTCTTTGTTCATGTGGTCTAGTAGAGAGCATGGGTCAGGAACCAAGATATAGTTGGAGCTGGACTCCTGGCTCTGCCTTCATGTGATCTTGGCTAAATCCCTTCCACTTTCTGATTCTCAGCTTTTCTCAACTATAAGCCAATTACAACCATAACTTATAACCATAACACTTATAATAATAAAAAGCATATTATTAACCAAATACCTGATATAGGCCATGTATGCTATATAATTTTGTCTGGCCCCCATGACAATCTTGTGAGAATCATTACCATTATTTTATAGATGAGGAAAATAAGGCATAGTCACATGCCTAAGAACACAGAGTTAGGAAGTGACAAACTTAGGCTTGACAGGCCATAAAGGGTGTACTTATTCTAGCATGCCAAACATTAGCTATACAAAAAAGGCAGCTGTACACATAACTTTAAGAGCTGTCTAGTTCTGATACTTTTCTAATCATCTGCCATCCTAAAGTTTCACAATTCTGGAGTGAGATCACCTCGGCTCAAATCCCAGCTCTATCATTTCTTACCTGTAGGACCACAGGCCAGTTACTTAACCTCTCTGAGATTTGGTTTCCTCATTTGTAAAAGTGGGGCTTCTCTGAGACTCAGGTTCCTTACCTATAAAATGAGGTTAATATTAGTATCAACCTCATAAGGTTATTGTAATGATTTAAGTAAAAACATTTGACACATAGGAAGTGCTCAAAAAATGAGAGCTTTAATCACTCATATAATTTTACTCTTATGGTTTCAGTGCATAAAGAGGTGAGAGTATCTTTTTTTTTTTTTTTTTTTTGAGAGTATCTTTTAAATAGCCTTCCAACACAGCTGTTGCTACTGTGAACACCAATGATCTCCTCTATTCTAATACGCTAGCCAATGCTCCCAGTGACATTTGTTTCCTTTGTATCTTCGGGTATTTCCCAGAAGATATAACCTTAAAAGAATTTAAGGGGAAAATTACTGCAATCAGAATTCAGGTCCTTTTTAGACATTTATGGCCAGGATTTCCAGAAGGCTTAATCTTAGACCCTCAGCTCTTCTCTCTCTAAACTCTCTAAGGGGTCTCATTCATTCCCCTGACTTCAATTACCACCTAAGACATATGAAATTACCAATATTTAACAGTTACTGACCTACTTAATGGATGTATGTCTAACCTAGAACTCCCCTGAGGTCTAGACCTATATATCCAACTGTCTACTTGGATATCTCATGGGCATCTTAAACTCAAGCTGACGAAACCTGGTTATCTATCTGGTTGCCTAAGACTAAATCTGGTCACCATCTTTGACTGGTACCTTTCCTTTACTTCCCACATTTTTTTTTTTTTTTTTTGGTAAAGATTTTATTTATATGTAATCTCTACACCCAACATGGGGCTTGAACTCACAACTCTGAGATCAAGAATTTCACACTCTACTGACAGCCAGCCCTTACCTCCTACATTTGATGGCCAAATCCTGACCATTCTACTTCCAAATAACTCTTGAATCCATCTACTTCTGTCTATCTTCTCCACTGCTATCTTAATCCAAGCTCTTCTCCAGTATGAAATTACTACAATATCCCCATTGCTGGGGTCTTCCCACCCTTCTTCCTCCCTGTTCCAAAACATTCTCCACTTTGTAAGCAGAATAATCTAATAATGCTTAAACTGTCAGTGGCTTCCCAACACTCTTAGGATAAAGGATCAAAACCTTAACATGATCAACACCATGACTGGATAATCTCCCCAGGATAATTTTGCCCAACACTATAATCCTTATGCTCTGGGAAGTCTTCATTGATCCTTGCTCCCCTATCTTAGTTTATTCCATTTATTTCATTTCCTTCTTCTTTTTTTTTTTCAAAAGATTTGTCTATTTATTTTAGAGAGAGAGAGCATGCACATACATGTGTGCACAAGGAGAGTGGGGGACAGGCAGAGGGAGAAGGAGGGAAAGAATCCCAAGCAGACACCCCACTGAGCATGGAGCCAGATGTGGGGCTCAATTCCAGGACCCTGAGATCATGACCTGAGCAGAAATCAAGAACCGGTTGCTCAACCAACTGAGCCACCCAGGGGCCCCCCACTTTTTATTTATTATTTTTTAAAAAATATTTTATTTATTTATTCATGAGAGACACTGAGAGAGAGGCAGAGGCATAGGCAGTGGGAGAAGCAGGCTCCCTCTGGGGAGCCTGATGTGGGATTTGATCCCAGGACCCTGGGATCATGACCTGAGCTAAAGGCAGACACTCAACCACTGAGCCACCCAGGTGTCCTGCCACCCCTCACCCTTAAAGAAGATGTATTTATTTATTTGAGAGAGAGCAGGGGAGAGGGGCAGAGAGCATCTTAAGCAGACTCCATGCAGAGCACAGAGCCTGATGGGGGTCTCGATCTCACAACCCTGAGATCATGACTTTAGCTGAAACCAAGAGTCCAATGCTTAACTGACTGCTCCACCCAGTTGCCTCATTTTCTTAATATCTTATTTTTAAGTAATCTCTACACCCAATATGGGTTCAAACTTAACAACCCTGAGATCAAGAGTTGCACATTCTATACTGATTGAGCCAACCAGGTACCCCATTTGTTTCCTTTTCTAAAGCTTGTCACATTTCTAGTTATTTGATTAATGCCTATCTTCTCTCCACTAAACTCTAAGCTCCACGAGAACATGGAATATCTGTCTTGTTTACTACCATATATAAAGTGGCATATATTAGGGAAGAACTCAACAAATATTTCTTGACTACATATGAATTTAACAAGACCTGAAAACCTGTTCTATGTAGTGGCTGAAGAAACTGGGGGGATCCATATAGGGCAGAGAAAGCAGACCTGTTCTATATAGGAGGAAAGGCCCTAAGTAGGGAGAGAAAACAGTGGGGTAAAGCAGAGGAGGATTCCAGTAACTTGGGTTGGGGAGGTCGGGGGGATGTTTAATGCTCTGGCTGTTGGAAGGATCTGGCTGCCTGTATGATATGCAGGCTTTAGCTTTGGTATTCTTGGATAAATAAGAGAAATGTGAGCCTAGAGTACAAAGCAAACTCTAAGTCCTTGCTCTGCTTGGTGGATGCTGCATCTTCTTGCAGGGGAGAGATGTGGACACTCTGGGTCATCCAAAATTTGACCCATACTTGCCATAAGACACTTTGACAAGAGCCCCATGGAAACTATTCTCTGGACCCAACACAGAACTTGACCTAAGTTTCAATGCCGCCTCTGCTGCTGCCTAGTGTGGGACTCAGTACAAATCACCTCATCTTTCTGATCCAAAGGACTTCATTTGTAAAATAGGGATAATCAAACTTGCACAACAGAGCTGCTGCGAGAATTAAATTAGGTGATTATCGGTGAGAGCATGTAGCTTAAGGCCTGAACTGCAGCAGCCACAGTTAAGTATAAATGACTGACTGAATGAACAAACAAGCTTCGACAGAGGCCAGGAGGGAACAGTCAAGCTGCTAACAAACCTAAAATCTGGGACACCTTGGTGGCTCAGCGGTTGAGCATCTGCCTTCAGCTCAGGGCGTGATCCCACGGTCCTGGGATCCAGTCCCACATTAAGCTCCCTGCTTGGAGCCTGCTTCTCCCTCTGCCTGTGTCTCTGCTTCTCTCATGAATAAATAATAAAATCTAAAAACAAAAGACAAAAAAACCCCAAAACCAAAACCAAACCTAAGACCTCTGCTAAGGTAGAACCCCTGTCATCTAGAATACATATTCTAGATCAGTATCTCACCTCTGTGGGTAAGAAGGGAGTCAGAGTGGGTTCAGTGCCTCTGCTGATATTTTGTAGTTGGAAAGCCTCCTGCCAAATATACTCAGAGCCGAAGACAGAAGGAAGGGAGTCAGACCTCAGACCTGTGCTGAGGTCATCATGAACTTTTTCCAACTCCTGATGAAAAAGAAGGAACTTACTCCTTTGGTGCTGTTCATGGCCACAGCGGTGGGCGGAGCTTTGTCTTTCGCTGTATATTCCCTTCAAAAATCTGATGTGATCCTTGATCGGAAAAGAAATCCAGAACCTTGGGAAACCATGGACCCTAGTGTACCTAGCAAGCTTATAACAATCAACCAAGAATGGAAGCCCATTGAAGAGTTGCAGAAGGTCCGAAGAGCCACTAAATGACCAGCCCTTGCTTCTTTCTTTCAAAGAGTACTCTATGAATCTAGTGGAAACATTGCTGCACAAACTAGATTATGGATATCAGTGTGCGGAAATGCTTCTGCTACATTTTTAGGGCTTGACTACATTTTCAGACTTGGGATAGGAATTATGAAGGTAGTACAGCAATGACCACATAGTTCAAAAATAATTTTGTGTTTATTTTCTTGTTGTAAATTTAATTTTGCATATTGAAATTTTAATGTTTATGATGCCCAAATGGTTTCCTTAAAGTGTATAGAGATTTATAAACTGAATTGTCTATAATAAAATACTATTTGTGCAATAAAAAAAAAAAAGTAAGTTTTGGAGCCAGACAGAGCTAGAGACACATACTGATACTGTCACTTATCAACATCGGGTCCTATCAGCTATGTGACCTTGAGCAAGTCACTTTGAGTCTCAACTTCTTTATCTGTGAAATGGGAAAATCATAGCTATTTTTAGCAATGCTGTGGGAATTAAATTATAATGTATAGGTTATATCAAAGGGGGTGTGATACCCGCACCCCCTGCCTAGGTTTTCATGAAAAATTTTGGCTGATTTGTAAAGCAGTCAGCTGCCTCAGCAAGAAGAAAAGACAGAGGATATAATTCTAGGATTAAGTATGGTAATTAGCCTTGACAAATGGAGGAATAGATATAGGAAGGAAACTTTGGTTTAAGATAAAAGAATGGATACAAGTTAAGATAAGCAGCTTAAAACACAGCAGTGCCTGAGTCCGGACAGTGGACAAGAGATGATGAGGAAATAACCAGGGCAGGGCCAAATAAAGGCAGGCCAGGAGCTGAAACACACAAGGGTCATCTGCAAGAGAACCCTGGGTAATGCTGGTTGGATGCTATCAGTCTTAGGACAAAATAGGAGAGTCACAGAAGGAGGGTTCTAAGGAGCTTGGTTCTGAATTTTCCAGATTTCTTCAGCATATAGGGCTGGCTTCTGTTAAAGGGGAAGGCTCTGCTTGTATGTGGGAACACTACAGTAAATATACAATTTTGGGGATGCCTGGGTGGCTCAGTGGTTGAGCCTCTGCCTTCGGCTCAGGGGGTGATCCCAGAGTACCGGGATCGAGTCCTGCATTGGGCTCCCTGCATGGAGCCTGTTTCTCCCTCTGCCTCTGTCTCCGCCTCTCTCTCTGTGTTTTTCATGAATAAATAAATAAAATCTTTAAAAAAAAATGCATCCAATTTTGAAGAGGTTTATAAAGCAGGGTCCTTCTGTGGCATTGGAAGAGTGCTCCTTGGCACCCTGTTGAAGCCATTGTTTCATGCCCATCTCACCTTGTCAGTACTGCTCAATGATGACCTGTGTTGTATGGCTGTTCTGGGTTTGGGGGTTGTTAGAGAGGCATGATCTCTTCCCTTGCTCATATGTGGTCTGGAACATCTATAGCAACTGGGTGTTCACCTTTCCAGGACTGTGGCAAGAGCACAGAAGGCTCTGAGCAGCCGGTTCCCTGAGGCCAAGTTGTTTGTACTTGGATGCCATGAGGGCCTCCAGTGTTGACTGGTGCTGCATCTCCACAGCCTGAGTGGAAACCCTGAGAATCCACATGAATGCTCATGTAGACTCCACAAGACAGGGACTATGTCAGTCTTGGTCACTACTGTACCTCAAAAGGGAACACAGTAGGTACTCAATAAACATTTAGACTGAGTGAAAGAGAAAATAATCTCCTCCCACCCCACTCTAATGATAAGCCGTGAGTAGTTACCATAATGGGAAGGGCTCCAAACTCTTCATGAATGCTTACTTCTGTGAAGTTAGGGAAAAACTAGTATTCTCTGAGTCAGAGTGGTGTCCTTCACTATGCTATTCCAGGGATATAGGCAGGTCTCAGCTGCTGAGAGATGAGGGGCTCTGAGGACACTAATCTGACAGAGACTGCTGAGGCCTTCACATAGGAATGTGGATGACAGGGAGATTAAATGAGAGATTGCAGACTGGTGGCCCTTGGCCCAAATCTGGCTTGCAGACAGGTTTGATTCACACAGGGTTTAAAATTTTTAAAACCTGAGGGGAATTTTTTTTTAAGATTTTATCTTTTTTTATATATCATAATTTTTCTTAAGATTTTATTTATTCATGAGAGACACACAGAGAGAGAGGTGCAGAGACACAGGCAGAGGGAAAAGCAGGCTCCATGCAGGGAGCCTGATGCGGGACTCAATCCCAGGTCTCCAGGATCATGCCCTAGGCCAAAGGTGGCACTAAACCACTGAGCCACCCGGGCTGCCCTTAAGATTTTATCTTTAAGTAATCTCTGCAGCCAACATGAGGCTTGAACTCAATCCCAAGACCATCAGTTGCATGCTCTACTGACTGAGCCAGCCAGGCACCCCTAAAAATGAGGGGAATTCTTAAATCTTTTTAGGGATACCTGGGTGGCTCAAGCGGGTGAGCGTCTGCCTTCGGCTCATGGTATATGATCCTGGGATCCGGGATTGAGTCCCGTATTGGGCTCCTGGGGGGAAGCCTGCTTCTCCCTCTGCCTGTGTTTCTGCCTCTCTCTCTCTCTGTGTCTCTCATGAATAAATAAATAAAATCTTTTAAAAAATCTGACTTTCTAGATTCTTTTGAAAAACTGATGATATGATAGTAACTAACTGGAGCTGCCTGGGAGAGGCATATACTCTTCAGCTGATCATATCCCCTCTTGGCTCTTCCACTTATTTAAATCTCCTGTCTGGTTTCTGCAGGCATTTGAGTTTGCAACGCCTTCTTTGGGAGATGTAAGGAGGAAAGGGCATAGCCTTGGTTGTTTGGGGAACTCCACGGGTCAGGATCTGATCCAGCTCTGGGTGTGAGCTGGGTCCCTTACCTGATGAGTCAGTGACAGCAGGGTCTGCCAGCCGCCCATAGTGTGCCATGAGTTTGAGCTTGGTTTCCTGTTTCCTGTGTTTCTTGCCCACATAATGTTGTTGAGCCATGACAGGGTCGTTGAAAGTCGCATGGCAGAGGCTGCAGAACTTGTCTGGGTCTATCATCTCTCTATTCTGGTGCAAGGCTAAGGTGGAGGCCACAAGGAAAGGGTTTGTAAGGCGTTTCGACAGAGCTGCGGTGAGAGAGTTCAAACAGAAACAATGAAAAGACCCAGAAGGTGCCAAGCTTTCTAATATGCAGAAAGGAAAGGCTGGGTCACTAATCACACTTGTAGATGTGGCACTGCCTGTGTGAATCACACAGGGAAAGCCTTCTCTAAATGTGAAAACTGGGAAGATTTGGGGGAGCTCAATGACCAGCTACTTGGTCAGCAGCTCTCACTGCATTAGGTACATGAATGCTGATTTTCTCATAGTCGGAGGAGGCTTCTACTATCAAATTGTCAAATTACAACAGACTAGAAATGTACATGTTTGTAGTCTTTTTACCCCTCAGAATTCCCTAGAACATCACAGCAAGTGGGGCAAGAAACTAGGGTGTCATTCCCATCCTCAAAGTGCCCTAGTTACAGAACTGGAAACCAATGCACAGATGTAGCAACTGAGGGCCTGAGGACCTGGAGGTCATTTAGAAAAGGCAACTGTACTAGGGAGGCCTTTTGGGTTACAATGCCTTCTAGGCTGCTAGAGGAGAGTAGAGGAGAGCATATAACATTTAGTTACATGCTTTGTACATATATTTCCTCCTTTGGTCCGCAGAACTACCCCATGAGATAGATATTATTTTGCCACAATAGAGAGAAAAACCAAGGCTCTGATGAGTAAAGTGACTTGTCCAAGATCACCCTGCTAGCTGTCTGTGTGACACTATAAAGACTATGCTGTCTTTGCTATGCTAGTCTGCCAGAATGTGGTAGGGTAACCTGAGGGTGACAGTTCATGCTTTCACCTTCAGAAAACATCCCTGGCTTTGGTCAATGTATTCAGCTAACCAGAATCTGTTATAGACATATGCATAAGCCTCCTGTGGGTCAACAAATGTCATGGTACCAATGACAGGCCAGACTGCTGCTTTATGAAGTGGATGCCAAGACTCACTAATAAGTCCACATGGCTAGAATGGTGTCAGCCTTGTAACTACTGCTTTAAAAATGTGGCCTAGAACCCCCATCAATGGTGGAAGTCAAGCGGAGCTCAGCAGCACTCAGATGGCTCAGATGCTTGTTCATCTCTGGACTACTTCAATGGGGGAAATTTTGAGGATTTTTGGCAAGCCAGAGGAAACTTGCTGGCTTTTCTCACAATGGTTTTCCAGCATAGGAATCTCAATTTCCCTGACCACTGACTTTCCCTGTCCATTTTTCAGCAAGTCACTTAAAAAGTAATGCACATGTTATAGAATATTTAATATATGAGAAAATATTCAATGTGGTGTTATGTTAAGAAAGCAGGTTATACAGCAACCTGCTTATGTCTTCAGTTTTATCAAATAAACAAATGAAAAAACATACTTGTGATACATGGAAAAAAGGCCAAAGGCATAGAATAAAAGGGTGCTTTTCAGTATTTTCCAACTTTTCTACAATGAATGTAGATTTTTCAAATCAGAAAAGAGAGACAATAATGGTCTCTCTATTAAGGCATAAAAAGGTCATTCTTTAAAAGATACTGAAGAGAAACATCAGAGGTGAATAGTTAAAAGTCAAGTTGGAGGAACTGCTTCATGGACATCCAAAAAATAACAACTAAGGGAGTCTTCTCTTAGGAAACAGCTTGAAATATGGAAAGAGTATTCTATAGGGATGTTTGCTGTACTGTTATTTATAAATATCAAAAAAGGGGAAGGGGAAAATGTTCAACATTGGTTACATGTGTTATGATGGGCTATTATACAGCCATTAAAATGTTTATGAAAAAAGCTTTTAATAACATGAGGAAGTACAAATGTTACATTAAACAGAAAGTGTATATAGGGAATTATACACAGAATATGATCTTATTATTGTTAAAAGATATATGCACAATCTTTATGTATGTACTGGCATTTGAAATGACATCAATATATCAATGTTTCTCTTTTGGTGGTAGGATTTGAGGGATATTTTACTTTCTTCTTTTTGCATTGTTTACTCTAGAATCACTCAGAGAGAGAACATGTAGTATCATTTTTATAAACACAATAAGGTTATTTAAAGTATTCTATGTTTATATGCACGTATATATATGGGTTTAATCTGGATATACATAAAACTATACACACAGATGTACACATATACACATAACAAAAGATTATAGGGGAAACAGTATTCCAAAATGTTAACAGTGGTTATCTCTGAATGGCAAAATTACAGGTACTTTTTCTTTTCATATAGCTAATATTTTCCATATTTTCTACAATATGCTTCTAATACTTTTACATTAGAAAAATGTTTAATTTCAGAAATAGAGTTCTACACTCACATAATGACTTGGAAATGTGCTTAAACTATAAAATTCAGTGAAAAGTAAAAGCAGGATACAAATGGTAGATGCGCGATGATTACAACTGTATAAAAACATATCTATATGTGGCGAAGGCTAAAAATGAATATGGAAGATAACCTCTTTGTATGGAATCTTTGGGGCCTGGCATATTCCAGGGAATTTTCCCATTTATGGAAAAGATCAATCCATATAAAGATAAATGACCTATAAAGTTCTGTTCTAGAGGTAGTTTCCCCTGGCATAATGTTTTAATCCTTTTGGTATCATGAATGGTACTGACTTTTTTTAACAAAAGTAAGTAGTACTAGTATAACTTAATGATGAACAAACCAATAAGTGAAGCCAATGACATGCTCCAGGTGGTGGATGCCTGACCAAATACTACATTTTATAAAGGGATTCTACTCACTATCTTGATGATGGTGATATTAATCGCAGAAACTATAATTTACTGAGCATTATTATGTTCTAGTTTCATTATATACATTATTTCATCCTCACAACCTATAAAGTAGATATTAACATTTCATAGGTGAGGAAACTCAGGTACAAAGAAGCTAAGTCATATAGATGGTAAATAGCAGCACCAGGATTTAAACCTGCATATCTGTAACCTCAGAGTCCATATTCTGTTGTTTCACAGCATGAACTAGATTTGGGTGTGTTAAGAGGGTATGATTTTTTTTTAAAGATTTTATTTATTCATGAGAGACACAGACAGAGAGGCAGAGACACAGGCATAGGGAGAAGCAGGCTCCATATAGGGGACCTGATGCGGGACTCAATCCTGGGACTCCAGGATCAGGCCATGGCCGAAGGCAGGCGCTAAACCACTGAGCCACCCAGGGATCCCAAGAGGGTATGATTTTAAGTGACTTTTCACCTTATCTTCAAAATCTTCCAAAACACTGTTGTCTTTTTTCATAATACAGTATTAAAAAATAAGTATTATAAATAGTAGTTAGTCTACTTCTTGGTCCAAAATAAAGAAAGCAGCAAAAATTACCAAGAAAAAAAATGAAATAAAAATCAAGGAACTTTCATTCTTGACTAACTGCAGTCAGCACAGGTTAAAAATCCCAGAAAGTCAGGAGTTAATGAGATGAAAATGAGGGTTGAATACCAGTGGTGACAAGATAAAGGGGACTATTTTAGAAGTCACTGCACTGGGAAGGAATTCATGGCAGTTGCAAACAAGACTTGCTGGGCATTAGTGGCAGTACTAGAGTATTCAGCTTTGAAAAGCAAGTCCCTGTCTTGAGGAGAACAGGCAGATTTGAGGATTAGAGTGAGCAGGGCATAACCTGAGCACACAAAAAAGACAAGGATTTAGCTTTTAATTTGGAACACATGGTAATAAGGGCAGGTGGATGCTGGGAGGGGAAAAAAATCTAAATGGGAGAGGTAGGAGATAGAATGCTCTCGTGGTATGGATGGCCTGGAGGACATTGGCATTCCTAATTACAATTATCTGTCAGGACAAAAGCTCAGAGCTAAGATGCTTCTATAGAAACTGATGTAACCAAAAAAAGAGAGAGGACAAAAAAAGAAACTGTAACCAAAGAAAGGGAGGTTAGGTGAACAGAACTCTGAGGCTGCATTTCACTGAAGCTGGGTTACTTTGATATTTGTAAGGCCTCTCAAAAGCAGTTCAACCTCTCCAAGTCTGTGGCCCCAGTGAGCATTTCTGGGAGCACCAGGCATTGGTGCCCTGAGGATGGGAGGGGTACCAATATAGCACTACTCAGGAAAACCAGTACCTTCCACCTTAGTGGATTGCTGCTTCAGCTTTAAGTTCTTTGCGTGGGTCTTCCCCAGGTAGTGCGACTGGGCCACGACAGGGGAGGAAAAGGTCATGTTACAGATGGGGCAGCACTGGTTCTTGTCTTTGCTTCTGCTGCTCTTCTGGTTGGGAGAAAGAACACAGGTCTGATCAAGCCACTGCCCAGCCAGAAAGTCTTCAATGGTTCCCCACTGCCCACAGAAGAATGGGCATTCAAGGCCCCCTTCATACACTAACCCCAACCTACCTTTCTGGATCTTTCTCCAGCTACTTCATTTTATGCTCTAAATCACCATTTCCCACTTTATTCTCTTTTGCTTTCTTGCTTTGCTTGGGCCATTCCTGATACCTAGAATGATCTTCCTTTTTACCTGCCTGGCATGTATCTCCATAGGCTTCAAGGCCCATATATCTATCGATCTATCACTTCTTCTGGGAGACTGTTACTCAAGAAAATCATTCAGTACACAATTACCGAGCTGCTTTGCGTGAATATTCAGAACCAATCCTGTTCCTTCTCTGCATGCCCAGAGTACATTAAACAGGCTTTTATCATACCACTTGTCACCCAAACTGACAGTGTCACATCTTAGGAGACATTGGGCATGGACCATTGGACTCATCTTTGTTTCCTATCCTTAGCACCATGTTGGAAGTCTAGCACACAACAGTTATTTGGGGTTTGCAGAACAAGCAGATAACTGAGTTTTATTTGTTGATTGTGATTAGGCCAGAAAACAATTGCATTTCAAGCCTATGTTAAGAGCTCCCGGCCTCTCTCTTGGGTCTGATCTTTGAATAAAGTATTCATTACAAGAGTATTTTTCAATCTTGGCACTATCAACATTTTGGACTAGTTACTCCTTTGTTGCAGAGGAAGGGAATGTCAGTCACCTCATTTGAACTACTGGATCATCCTGAGAGATGAAGTAATCAAGATACAAAGAGGTGAAATAACTTGTCTAGAGTCTCAGAGTTTGTCTTGTCTTTCTGAACTCTAAATCATAAGCAATAGGGCAACTAGGGATGGGAGTTTGAAGAAGGGATAAGTAAGGCCCTTCCAAACTTGTGACCACTATAATTGGAGGCAATCTGTAAATTTTCATTCACTGAGCATCCACTAGGAATTGGAATTTTACTTCACAATTCCTTTAAAAGGTAGGAATTACCTCCATTTTATGAGTAAAGTACAGAGAGGTGAAGTGATTTGCTCAAAGTCACCAAACCAGTAATTTGCAGAGCTAGTATTGGGCCCTAGTCAGCGGACTTCTCATTCCATTACATTTGAACAACCTCCCATGGAACAAAAAAAATGGTACCCTTGAGGGACTAGGATTGTTCCAGCATAATTCTCACAGTATTTCTCAGCCAAAAAGCAAATGTATTTACAACCTCACTGGAGCAGGCATTTGGAAAGGTGTTTCTTCCACTTGTTTATTCAAAACATTCAGTGCTGAACTCAGCTCTTTCCCTCCCATTTCAAGAAAGCAAGTAGCTTGGCTTTCTTCCCCTTTTTCTCCTTGAGTAGTGAATGGGTAGCTTCTAGTCCTACTCCAATAAACCACTGAGTAGTACTGCATAACAATGGTTTCATTTACCGAGCCCCTATTATGTGCCAGGTTCTGTTTTTGGGGCTTTTGATAAACCTTCCCTCATTTTAGTTTGGAAAAATTCTAAAAGATAACTGATGTCAGCATTCTTATTTTTAGGGAAAAAGAAATCAAGGCTCAAAGTAACAAGACTTGAAAGTCACACAACATGGCCAGGATTTGAAGCCAATTCAGTTTGACTCAAAGCCTACCTTCTTTCCACCACACCAACCTGACTGCTGGCTTCATCAGGAAGCGAGTAGTCTCAACATGGCAGCTGGATTACCTGTTCTGAGTCTAGCTTCTTCGTTTCCCCTTTTAATGTCTCCATTCCATGGATTGCTAGGTATCTCTTTACTTTGTTGGCATGTTTTTTGCTCTGCAAGAACACAGGAAAAAGATCAAAGATCGCCAAATGCCATTTCATATCCAAGGGACTCAAAAATACTAGATTTTCATTTGATTTATCCTCACAAAAACTTTTGAGGAGAAAAAGGTAGGGGGAAGAAACCTAGTTTATTGAGTTCCTACTCTGTTCAAAGCACTTTACATGCTATCAAATCTAACCTTCATAGTAATCTATGAGAAAATTACCATTATCTCTATCTTACAGATAAGGAAACTAAGGCTGAATATGGTGAGGTTTCTTGCCCAAAATGAGCAGCACAGTTGTGATTATAACTCAGGTGTATTTAAAGCCAAACCACATACTTTCTAACTATACTATACTGAGATATAAGTATGATGATCCTGATTTAGATGGGAGAAACGAGATACAGAAAAATTAAATCAACCTTCAAGTCACAGTCAACATTATATTGGATATAATGTCTGGGGGGCTAAGAAGGAATTACATACACTTCATTGTGTAAGCCATGGAGAAGTGAGGACTTGGCACTGAGTGTGGCAAGTAAAGTATTTCTTTCTTTCTTTTCTTTTTTCTTTTCTTTTCTTTCTTTTCTTCTTTTCTTTTCTTTCTTTCGATTTTATTTATTTTATCAAGAGAGATACAGAGACAGAGAGAAGCAGAGACACAGGCAGAGGGAGAAGCAGGCACCACGCAGGGAGCCTGATGTGGGACTCGATCCCAGGTCTCCAGGATCACGCCCTGGGCTGAAGGCAGGCACTAAACCGCTGAGCCACCCAGGGATCTCCTCTTTTTTTCATTTTTAGAAAGTAAAGTATTTCTAAAGGTATAATGGCATACCTGGTAGTGTGCCAACTTCTGGGATTCAGAAATGAGCAGGGCGCAGCAAACCTTACACTGGGTGTTGGTAAAGAGACACTGGTTCTTCTGGATCATGTGTTCCACTATAGAGAGGAAAATAAAAAAATATTTGAGTTAAAAACCTGCCTCAACAGCACTGTCTTTGAATCCTGTCTCAAACGTAGGGACTGAGTAATGGAATGCCATGCTATTACATCTCAGGACATGTTAGTTATTCCTTCCCTATGCTTTCATGATTCATGCTATGTTCTCATATCACCTATACAATTACATACTTTACAATTTTGTGCAAGCCAATTTTTACTAAGTACATTTTTTGAGTTATAATTGACATGTGACATTATATTAGTTTCAGGTGTACAGTATAATGATTTGGTAGTTGTATATATTGCAAAATGGTTACCATGATGACTTTAGTTAACATTTTTCATGATATATATAGTTACATATTTTTTTTCTGGTGATGAAAACTTGCCAGATTTACTCTCTCAGCAACTTTCAAATATACAATACAGCATTATTAACTATAAACACCATGCTATTCTTTTAAAAAGAAATCTTTAGATCATTAACTTAAATAGATACCAATAAAAATGAAATAATACTAGACAGACACTGGTGTCAGAAGCTTGGAGCTCTTCCTATGAAGAATAAGAGAGCGGCAACTGTGAAGAAAGGTATTAAAATATGACAGCATCTAAATAAGACTTCTTCCTAGATAGTATCAGAAAGATTGAAAGACTTCAAAAAAGAATCATTTTATCACTCATTAAAAAAAAATTGTAATAAATTCTGTAGCTTTGTAATTATTTGTGAACATTTTCTGTCAAATTAAAACTCTCACAGTTATTCCATGAAAAGATCAATAGCATTTTCTTTTATTATTTATTTTTATTTTATTATTTTATTAATTTTATTTTCATGTAATCTCTATACCCAATGTGGGGCTCAAATTCACAATCCTGAGATAAAAAGTTGCATGTTCTACTGATTGGGCCAGCCAGGAGCTATGCACGTTCTGATTTTAAAAATTTACATTGGTATAATAACTGTATACACTATTTTGGTTAGAAAATCGTATTGGGGTTTAGTTATGAATAAATAAAGAAAATCTTAAAAAAAAAGCTCATATTCTTTCATACAAATAAATGTTCTCATCTTTCAATGAGAGACACAGAGAGAGAGAGGCAGAGACATAGGCACAGGGAGAGGCAAGGCTCCCCGCTGGGAGCCTGATGTGGGCCTTGATCCCAGGATCCAGAGATCATGACCTGAGCCAAAGGCAGACACTCAACCACTGAGCCACCCAGGTGCCCCTGTGAGTTTATTAAGGAATATCAAAAGTTGGTTTCTTTGGAATAAATCAGAATATTTGAAAAGCAATTTTGGAGGATAAGTATCAATTAGAAGATGCTGCTGGATGATCTTTTACCTTCATGAGAAAAGGTAAATTAATTCTGTTATCATACAGTAAACACAAACTATTATCTAATACCAGTCAAGTATGTATGGTACAAATCATGCATGATGAGGAACTTGGGCTCCCCAGGCACGCTGACTTGGGTCCATATCCTACTGCTGTTTCTATGTGTGATTTTTTTTTTTTTTAAAGATCTACTTACTTATTTACTTACTTACTTACTTACTTACTTACTTATTTATTTATTTATTTATTTATTTATTTATTTATGATAGAGAGAGAGAGAGAGAGAGAGAGAGAGAGGCAGACACACAGGAGGAGGGAGAAGCAGGCTCCATGCTGAGAGCCCCACGTGGGACTCCATCCCAGGACTCCAGGATTGCGCCCTGGGCCAAAGGCAGGTGCTAAACTGCTGAGCCACCCAGGGATCCCCAATATGTGTGATTTTATAAGATTACTTAATCTCCATCCTGTAGTTTTCCTCTGTTTCCAATGGGGGTCCTTCCTTATCTGGCAGTCTCACTTTCTGTGATTTCAGTTATCCATGATCAACTAGTCTGAAAGCAGATAATATTCCTTTTCACATATCTTCAGAAGGTCAACAGTAGCCTAATGTTATGTCAGAATGCCTACATCATTCACTTCACTTTATCTCATCACGTAGGCATTTTACCATTTCACATTACCACAAGGTGGGTACAGTACAGTCAGATATTTTGAGAGATAAAAAGAGATACCACATTCACATAACTTTTACTACATATTATTATAATTGTTCTATTTTATTAATAGTTATTGTTGTCAGTCTCTTACTGTGCTTAGTTTCTAAATAAAACTTTATCACAGGAATGTATGTATAAGAAAAAACATAGTATATATATAGGGTTCAATACAATCTGTGGTTTAAGGCATTCAGTAGGGATCTTGGAATAGATTCCCCATGAATAAGGGGAACTACTGATAACATGTATCTCATAGAATGTATTATCCTTGTGATTTTCCACACAAAGCATCTGGTACAGTGTCTAGCTTAGTACATGCTCATTGTCAATGTTATATGTCAAATTCTTTTTTTTAAGATTATTTATTTATTTATTCATGAGACATAGAGAGAGAGAGAGAGAAAGAGAGAGAAAGAGAGGCAGAGACAGAGGGAGAAGCAGGCTTCATGCAGGGAGCCAGATGTGGGACTTGATTCCGGGACTCTGGGATCACGCCCTGAGCTGAAGGCAAAATGTTCAACCGCTGGGCCACCCAGGCATCCCAATGTCAATTCTTTTTTTTTTTTTTTTAAAGATTTTATTTATTTATTCATAGACACAGAGAGAGAGAGGCAGAGACACAGACAGAGGGAGAAGCAGGTTCCATACAGGGAGCCCGATGTGGGACTCGATCCTGGGTCTCCAGGATCACACCCCAGGCTGCAAGCTGCGCCAAACCGCTGCGCGACCAGGGCTGCCCCCAATGTCAATTCTTTTTTGGGTACTATGCTTTTCTCTCTCTCTCTCTCTCTCTCTCCCTCTTTAAGATTTTATTTATTTATTCATGAGAGACAGAGAGAGAGAGTCAGAGACATAGGCAGGGGGAGAAGTAGGCTCCTCATGGGTAGCCTGATGTTGGGACTCGATCCCAGGACCCCAGGATCATGACCTGACCCAAAGGCAAACACTCAACCACCGAGCCACCCACGTGCCCCTTGGGTACTATGCTTCTGAGCAAATTAATTATTTTCTATATTGTACCCGTGAATATATATACTTTAAAATATGGATTTTAAGTAATCTCTACGCCCAACATGGGGCTTGAGCTCACAACTCCAAGATCAAGAGTCTCATGCTTCATGGACTCAGCCAGCCAAGTGTCCTAAGATATTTTAGATTTTATTTATTTATGAGAGAGAGAGAGAGAGAGAGAGAGAGAGGCAGAAACAGGCAGAGGGAGAAGCAGGCTCCATGCAGGGAGCCCGACATGGGACTCCATCCCGGGTCTCCAGGATCAGGCCCTGGGCTGAAGGTGGCACTAAACCGCCAAGCCACCCGGGCTACCCGGTATTTCTTATTCTAGAACTTGATAAATGTTTCTTGTTCTAAAACTTGGTAAGTGTTAAATTTTTTCTCACTGTTCTTAATCTGACTTTGAAACATCTACATTCACCTAACATATTACACAAGTTCTACATTGTAGGAAAGTATGATCTTAACCTGTTCCTAATTGTTGGGCCTGGGGAACTAATAAGCCTTACCTTTGGGGAGGAAGCAACATTTCACGTAAGGCATAAGTTCTATCATGACACCAATAATCTGAGGCAGGGGCAGAGCCCAGAAAACTGTGAGGGGACAGCAAGCTCACATTTTTTTATCTTCTACTCTGGACCAAAACATGGTCAAAATGCCCAGGAGGCGATCCTGGAGACCCAGGATCGAATCCCACGTCAGGCTCCCGGTGCATGGAGCCTGCTTCTCCCTCTGCCTGTGTCTCTGCCTCTCTCTCTCTGTGTGTGTGACTATCATAAATAAATTAAAAAAAAAAAAAATGCCCAGGAGGGAGGTGCTTGGTAGGAAGCTTTTTTCTTTTTTTTTAAAAGATTTATTTATTTGAATGGGGAGAGGAGCAGAGGGAGAGAATCTTCAAGTAGATTCCCTGCTAAGCAGAGAGTTTGATATGGGGCTTGATTCCATAACCTATGAGATCATTACCTGAGCTGAAACCAAGGGTCAGGTTGGATGCCTAACTGACTGAACCACTCAGGTGCCCCTCTTGGTAGGAAACTTTTTTTTTTTAATTTTTATTTATTTGTGATAGTCACACATACAGAGAGAGAGAGAGGCAGAGCACAGGCAGAGGGAGGGAGAAGCAGGCTCCATGCACCGGGAGCCCGACGTGGGATTCGATCCCGGGTCTCCAGGATCGCACCCTGGGCCAAAGGCAGGCGCCAAACCACTGCGCCACTCAGGGATCCCTTGGTAGGAAACTTTTAAGGTGACTTTCCCTACTCTACTACAAAATCTAAAGTTTATTTATGCCAGCCCTTTTGGGGAGAAAGGCTTACTATCTAGCTATATTTCTGCTCCTTGGTGTCCCTGTTTATTTCCCCATTTTTCTCCTACAGTGGTCAGTAAGTTTTTGTGAAAGACCTTGCTAGGGGATCCCTGGGTGGCACAGCGGTTTGGTGCCTGCCTTTGGCCCAGGGCGCGATCCTGGAGACCTGGGATCGAATCCCACATCGGGCTGCCGGTGCATGGAGCCTGCTTCTCCCTCTGCCTATGTCTCTGCCTCTCTCTCTCTCTCTGTGTGACTGTCATAAATAAATAAAAATTAAAATAAATAAATAAATAAATAAATAAAATTAAAAATTTAAAAAATTAAAATTAATAAAATTAGACTATAATTTAATTATAGTTTAATTAAAAAAATTAAAATAAAAAATAAATAAAAATTAAAGACCTTGCTAGCCTCAGCTGGGTTCAGAGAAACCAAGGGGGTTTCACAAACCAAGGGGGTCTGTGAACACACCTGGGCCAGAGCTTCTATTTTAAAGAAAGGAGGAGAGATTCCTCAGAATGCAAAGCCTATAAGGGAGGAGGTGGTACCCAGGAGTCCAGTCATCCTCTCCTGACCTGGAGATGCTGGATTTTAAAAAAAAATTCTTTAAAGAAGATGAGGTAAATTAAAGAAGATGAGGTTCTTTTTTAAAGATATTCAGAATCTGACCTTCAAACACTGAACAGGACAGGGACCATGTCATTTATGACTTTGTATCCCAGTATCTCGTATGATATCTGACCCATAGCAGGGCCTTGGTGAGTACCCACTGAATGAATGAAATGCACCTCTCTGGCCCAGAGAGTATATCCACACAGTCCATAAATATGTATTTGGAATGTCTTCTCTGTGCCAGCACTGGAGCCATATCAACAAGTAAGACAGAACATAAAGTAAGTAAAAAGCAAAATAATGACAGAGAGGAAGAAATGCTATGAAAACAAAGTGAGTGGTAGAGAATGATGGGGGCAGTATAGTCAGTGAAGATCATCTTAGGAGGCATCAGACACAAGGTCTGGGGGAAATAGTGTTCTAGCCTGAGACAGTGCCAGGTCTCTGAGGCAGGGATTAGTTCGGCATATTCGGAATAGAAAGGAAGTCAGTGTGGCTAGAGTATGGTGAAGGAGACAAAAGTGGTGGGAAATAAAGTTGGAGAGGTAGCGTGAGGCCTACCGGATCACATCGAATGAATATAACACCTCAAAAGCTATGATTTCAACTATGGATTTTGTTTTTATGCCATGAGAGGCAACAAGACCTGGCTTATGTTTCAAAATGATTACTCTGGTCAGTATGTCAGCAGACTGTATGGGGATGGCAATGGAAGTTGGCAATGGAGACAGAGAAAAGTGTGTGGATTTGGAATTATATTCTAGAAGTAGATCTGATACGCAATTTCTTCGATTGGATATAGGGGAATGAGGGGAAGGAGTCAAGGATACTCCTAGGTTTTGAGCTTGAGCAACTGAACAGATGAGATGAAAACTGGAGGATGATAAGCTTGGAGGAGAACTTAAGACTTTTCTTTGGCTGTTAAACATGAGTGGTCTATCAGATATATGGGTAGAGATATCAATAGTCAAATGGAGATTCAAGGGAGAGGTCAGAGCTGGAGATTATAAATTGAGAATCACCAGTATATCAATCATACTTTAGGCTACGGACTAAAAGAAAATGCCTAGTGTAGAAGGAAAAGGAAAGAGGTCCTGGGACTGAGTCTTGGAGCCCTCTAAGCCCTGAGACAGAACTGTCCAGCAAAGCCCTTCCTAAATTCCTGACCCATACAAACCATGAGAAGTTTACAAGGTTGGAGGAAGCTAAGATCCACATTGGGAAAAAGAACTTACATAAATTATCAGAATTCGGGGATACCTGGGTGGCTCAGCAGTTAAAGTGCCTGCCTTGGGCCCAGGGCATGATTCTGGAGTCCTGGGATTGAATCCCACATCAGGCTCCCTGCATGGAGCCTGCTTCTCCCTCTGCCTGTGTCTCTGCCTCTCTCTCTCTCTCTCTCTCTCTCTCTCTGTGTCTCTCATGAATAAGTAAATAAAATCTTAAAAAAAAAAATATGAGAATTCTGAGGAGTTGGCCTAAATGTACATCTCTGTTGCCCTGATATCCATATACAACTTTAATCCAACTACTAACCATCTCCCCAGAATGGGATAGGTTTGATATAAGAAATTAGATGCTTAGAAAACCATTGGAGAGGCTGGAGGTACTTGGTTGGGCCTCCACAAATGTCTCTAGGAACTATATATGACAAAAGAGCTATAGTTTGAGGCTTTCATTGTAACCTTGCTGAGAGTAAGAAGCTTCCATTGTCAATGAACCTACATCTTAGCCTGTGAAGCCGGATAATGGATGCTGGAACACTGATGTAGGATGATCTCATAGTTCCATGACTTTTCTTGATAGTAACAATAGTCAAAAGCCATAGGGATATGGTCTTTGCTGCATTTGTCTTCCAAATCTTATGACATGATTGGCAGATTGGATTTGTATCCATATTGTAGCCAACCAGAAAATGTGTAGGGCAGAAACTAGCACAGGGCTGATTTTCACAGGGTCAGTGAAGTATGGACACAGGTAGCGTAGGGAAGCAAGATAATTCACAAACTTAAGGAATGTAGAAGTAGTATTTGGGAGACAAAATGATCATGACACCTCAATTCAAGTTACAACTGTCTTTGGGTGACTTAATGTGCCTTAAGTTGCCTTAGGACACTTAGGGCCAGAACAGCTGGTCACTGCAGGACTTAACTACCTCCTATATTCCAATTAATCACTGCTAATCTATAATGACTTGCTATTCCTTGGGCCCATATGTGGCCTTAGAGTCTTCAACTCAGCTCCACAGAAATTCATCGGTTGTCCTCAGAGAGAGATATAACCTATTTAGTAGCCTGCTTATTATGACTTGTTGGGAGATAGTGGATTTCTAGCAACAGCTATAGTTAGTAACCACGAAAAACAAAAGATCCTAGTAAAAGCAGGTTGGATATAATCCACCAGTGGGTCAGATTTGTTAATCAGTATAGTCTAACTGGCAGGGTGGTCTACAAGAATGAATTGGACAGTTAGTTCCATTAAGATTACTTAGCCTCGGGCAGCCCCGGTGGCGCAGCAGTTTAGCGCCGCCTGCAGCCCGGGGTGTGATCCTGGAGACTCAGGATCGAGTCCCACATCAGGCTTCCTGCAGGGAGCCTGCCTGTGTCTCTGCCTCTCTCTTCACTCTCTCTGAATGAATAAATAAATAAATCTTAAAAAAAAAAACCAAAAAGATTACTTAGCCTCGGTGCTTCTATCTATTTTGTGAATCCATATTGTTGATGGTCTGAAATAGCTCAGATTTTAACATACAAAAAAGGCATAAAGAAAGCAAATATAACGGTATTGATGAAGTGGTGTTAAAAACTTTTTCACTTAGACTACGTATAATATAGAGTTGAGGGGCGCCTAGGTGGCTCAGTTAGTTAAGCATCTGACTCTTGATTTCGGCTCAGGTTGTGATCTCAGGGTAATGGGATTGAGCCTTGAGTTGGGCTCCATTCTGGGCATGCAATCTGATTGAGATTCTCTCTCTCCTCCTGCCCCTTTGCCCGCTGCTTTCTCTCTCTCTTAAAAACAAAAACCAAAATACAAACAAAACAAAAAAGCAGAGTTGAGCTGAAAGTACAATAAATTAAATGAAAAATTCATGAGAAAATCAACATCAGTTTCAAAGTGGTAGAACGAATCAGTGAACTTGCAGATAGATCAACAAAATATCCAATCTGAAGGAAAGAGAAAAAAATTGAAGAATAATGAATAGAGCCTCAGAGACCTGTGGATACATCAAGCATACTAAACAAATATACATGGGGAATCTCAGGAGAGAAAGGAGTAGAAAAAAAATAATTGAAGAAACAATGTCTGAAAACTCTCTATATTTGATTAAAGAAAAAAACATTAATACATATAGCCAAAAGTCTCAAATACCAAGAGACCTACACCCAGATACATCATAGTCAAACTGTTGAAAGATAAAAAGATAGGAGCACCTCGGTGGCTCAGTTGGTTAAGTGTTCAACCCTTGGTTTCAGCTCAGGTTGTCATCTCATGGGTTAGATTGAGCCCCATGTCGGGATCCACATTCAGTGGGGAGTCTGCTTGAGGATTCTTTCTCTCTGCCCTTCCACCTGCTTGTGCTGTCTCTCTAAAATAAACAAATAAATAAATAACTTTTTTTTAAAAAAAGAAATATAAAGACAGGAACCCTTTAAAGTAACAAGAGAGTGGGACGCCTGGGTGGCTCAGTGGTTGAGCATCTGCCTTTGGCTCAGGGCATGATCCTGGAGTCCTGGGATCAAGTCCCATATCCAGCTCCCGGCATGGAGCCTGCTTCTCCCTTTGCCTGTGTCTCTGCCTCTCTCTCTGTGTCTCTCATGAATAAATAAATAAATTTTAAAAATAACATCTTTATTGATACATAATTCATATACCATAAAATTCACCCTTGTGAAATATACAATTGTAGTTTTTATTATATTCACAGAATTGTGCAATCACCACCACAGTCTAATTGTAGAACATTTTCATCACCCCAGAAAGAAACCATATACCCACTACTAGTTACCTCTTGCAACTACTTATCCCCTTTCTGTTTCTATAGATGTGCCTATTCTGGATGTTTTGTATAAATTGAATTGTATAATATGTGGCCTTTTGTGACTAGCTTCTGTCATTTAGCATAATATTTGAAGGATAGTTTTGCTGGACATGGAGTGGTTGGTTGACAGTTTTGATCTTCTCACTATTTTGGATATGTTATTCCACTGCCCTCTGGCCTTCATTGTTACAGATGAGAAGTTAAGTCATTAATCAAATTATTTCTCTATACATGATGAGTCATTTTTCTCTTGCTACTTTATTTTTTTTAAGATTTTATTTATTAAAAAAAAAGAAAAAAAAGATTTTATTTATTTATTCATGAGAGACACAGGGAGAGAGAGGCGAGACACAGGCAAAGGCGGAAGCAGGCTCCATGCAGGGAGCTGGATATGGGACTTGATCCCAGGACTCCAGGACAACGCCCTGAGCCAAAGGCAGATGCTCAACTGCTGAGCCACCCACGCATCCCACTCTCTTGTTACTTTAAAGAGTTCCTGTCTTTATCTTTCTTTAAAGAAAAAAAAAAAAAGGCGATTTATTTATTTATTGATTGATTGATTGATTGATTTTAGAGAGACAGCACAAGCAGGTGGAGGGGCAGAGAGAGAGAATCCTCAAGCAGACTCCCTACTGAATGTGGATCCCAACACGGGGCTCAATCTCACAACCCATGAGATGACAAAAAGATATTATTTTAAAAAATTATTAAGACTAAAAGCAAAATAAAGACATTCCCAGATAAAGACTGAGAGAATTCACTGCTAGCAGGTTTGGTTTGCAAGAAATAGTAAAGGAAGCCCTTTTGGCCAAAAGGAAGTGGTAGTAAGTATAACTTTAATCCAGAGGAAGAAAAACAGAACATCAGATATGGTAAATATGTGGGTTAATATAAAAGATATTATAAATATTGTTTTCCTAATTACTTCTCTTAACTTCTTTAAAAGACATATTGTATAGGGGTGCCTGGGTGGCACAGTCAGTTGAGCACCTGATCTCGGTTTTGGCTTAGGTTGTGAGCTCAAGGTTGTGACAGTGAGACTTGCATATAACTCCATACTCAGCAGTGGAGTCTGCTTGAGATTCTCTCCTCATCTCCGTCTGCCCCTCCCCATTGCCTGCCCCTCCAAATAAATAAATAAATAAATAAATAAATAAATAAATAAACCTTTTTAAAAAGGACATATCGGATGGCCTGGGTGGCTCAGCAGTTTAGTGCCGCCGTCAGCCCAGGGTGTGATCCTGGAGACCTGGGATTGAGTCCCATGTCAGGCTTCCTGCATGGAGCCTGCTTCTGCTTCTCCCTCTGCCTGTGTCTCTGCCTCTCTCTCTCTCTGTTTCTCTTACGAATAAATAAGTAAAATCTTAAAAAAAAAAAAGGACATATTGTATAATCAATAATTATGACACTGAATAATTAGGCTTATAACATATATCTTTATTTCTTTTTTTTTAATTATTTATTTTTGATAGTCATACAGAGAGAGAGAGAGAGAGAGAGAGAGAGGCAGAGACACAGGCAGAGGGAGAAGCAGGCTCCATGCACCGGGAGCCCGACGTGGGATTCGATCCCGGGTCTCCAGGATCGCGCCCTGGGCCAAAGGCAGGTGCCAAACCGCTGCGCCACCCAGGGATCCCAGGCTTATAACATATATCAATGTAATATATATGACAATAATAGTACAAAGGAGGGGGAGGAATGGACCACTATTAGAAGAATGTTTTTATATTTTATCAGAATTAAGTTAGTATTAATTTGAAGTAGACTGTGATGAGTTAAGATGCATCCTATAGTCCCTTGTGTACTAAGAAAATAAAATTAAAAAGTAAAAAAAAAAAAAAAGTATAAAAAATATTAACAGAAATTAAAATGGTCCACTAAAAAATACTTAAAAGAAGTCAGTAAAGGAGAAAGAGAAGAACAAAATGTAAAGGAGATAAATAGCAAAGTAGAAAATGTAAATCTAGCCATATCAATAATGAAATTAAATGTGAATAGTCTAAAGAGCCCACTCAAAAGGCAGAGACTTTCAAAGGATAAAAAAGCAAGATCTAGGGCAGCCCGGGTGGCTCAGCGGTTTAGCGCCGCCTTCAGTCCAGGGCCTGATCCTGGGGTCTCAGGATCGAGTCCCACGTCAGGCTCCTTGCATGGAGCCTGTTTCTCCCTCTGCCTGTGTCTCTGCCTCTCTCTCTGATGAATAAATAAATAAAATTATTAAAAAAAAAATTTAAGGGACACCTGGGTGGCTCAGCGGTTGAGCACCTGCCCCTGGCTCAGGGCAGGATCCGCGGTCTCAGGATCGAGTCCCACATCAGGCTCCCTGCCTGGAGCCTGCTTCTCCCTCTGCCTACGTCTCTGCCTTTCTCTTTCTGTGTCTTTCATGAATAAATAAATAAAATCTTTAAAAAAAAAAATTTAAAAAGAAAGATTGGGATCCCTGGGTGGCACAGCGGTTTGGCGCCTGCCTTTGGCCCAGGGCGCGATCCTGGAGACCCGGGATCGAATCCCACGTCGGGCTCCCAGTGCATGGAGCCTGCTTCTCTCTCTGCCTGTGTCTCTGCCTCTCTCTCTCTCTCTCTCTGTGACTATCATAAATAAATAAAAATTAAAAAAATAAAAATAAAATAAAAAAGCAAGATCTATACAATGGGGATTCTATTTAGCAACAAAAAGTAATTAAGTACTAATACACAGTACGACTTGGCTGAACCTCAAAAACATGTTGAGAAGCCAAATGCAAAAGGCTACATATTGTATGATTTTGTTTATATGAAATGTTCAGAATAGGTAAATTTATAGAGGACAGTGGCTGCCTAGGGCAGAAGGTAAGAGTGGAGGTTTAATGTAAAGAAGCACAAAGGAATTAACTGGAGTGATGGAAATATTCTAAAACGCAATTCTGTACTTTTACTTAAAAAATCATTGCATTGTGCAGTTACAATGGGTGAATTTTATGGTATATAAATTATCAATAAAAGTTGCTAAGAGAGGGGATCCCTGGGTGGCTCAGCGGTTTGGCGCCTGCCTTTGGCCCAGGACGCGATCCTGGAGTCCTGGGATCAAGTCCCACATCGGGCTCCCGGCATGGAGCCTGCTTCTCCCTCTCTGTTTCTCTCTCTCTCATAAATAAATAAATGTTAAAAAAAAAAAAAAAAGTTGCTAAGAGAAAAACAAAACAAAACAAAGATGAGTAGAACTTGGGGTTACAGGTATCTACTTAGGCCTCATATAATTATTGGAAAGTGAGGAGAGTAGGAAAAATGAGCTGGGTCCTAAGTGACACCGTACATTCATAGACACATAAGCAATTCACTTTTTAGAGCATAGCTGCTGTGTTCTCTGCTTCAAGATCAAGCGATCCCTTCTCATCCCTCAAGGACAAAGGTCACTCTCTCTTTGTGCACAACCAATTCTTATACATTCTTCTTCACTGCACCCATTACATTAATTAAGCTGAAACTGTTTTGGTGTCTGCTTCCTGGACTAGAACTATAAATCCCTTCAGGACAAGGACAGTATCTTCCTCATCTCTGTAGCTCTGATGCCCAGCCAACCTGGGAACTCAGCAGGGATCAATGAATGTTTGTCAAATTAGTGAAAGGAAAATTGGGGTGTGTTTGGGGGAGGATTTGTATCAAACAAGTTTGAAATTATGAGGCAGAAAGAGGGCCCATATTAATTTAGGAGTCAGACTAGACTAGTTTTTAAATTGGAGAAGCATACAAAAGGGCATAGGTCTGTGTACCACCCCAAATGTAAACATACCTTCCTTGGATGTGGCCAAAATTCCATTTTATTCCAGGGTAATCAGTTCACAAGCAATACATTAAACTTTCCAAGATTAGTCTGCTCACCAAATAAACAAATTATCTGATTTCCCTATAGATTACTTGACAGGATTAGCACAGGCCAAACAGTTCTTGTACTTCTGGGTAAGAGTTAAGGAGCTAACTGCTAAGGACTATGAAAGAGGTCACACAACCAAGTCAGGCCAGCTTTTACCATCCTCCTCTATCTCCACCTTACCCAGTGCCAGGTCAAATGCAGAGCAAGCTGGGAAGCTTTCAGCCCATAAGTGGCCTCTCCTGTATCCTGTTCTCCACAACTTTGGCACAAGCATGGGATACAAAAATGCTGGAGCCAAAGTATACTCTGGCCAGTTTCTCAGTCTCCCGGCCCTCACCTCATAAAAAGGACCCAGGCAGTAGAGACCAGACACCTAGAAACAGGGGTAAATCAGGTTCAAGACACCAAGGCCAGGAGGAACATAGGGTTAAGAAGACCTTCTGGACGGGCAGCCCGGGTGGCTCAGCGGTTTAGCGCCGCCTGCAGCCCAAGGTGTGATCCTGGAGACCTGGGATAGAGTCCCACAGTCCCACGTCGGGCTCCCTGCGTAGAGCCTGCTTCTCCCTCTGCCTGTGTCTCTGCCCCTCTCCCTCTGTGTCTCTCATGAATAAATAAATCTTCCAAAAAAAAAAAAAATCTTAAATTTAAAAAAAAAAAAAGAAGAAGAAGAAGACCTTCTGGAGTCCTTGGCAGTGTGGGGTATGAGGGAAAGGAGGCAAGGGACATAGGGGTGGGGGAACCTGTGGACTGGGACGATGGAGTCTGTGAGAAATGGTGGGGGGGCTAGTAGTCTGGCGGAGAAGGCTCCGTGGGTCTCCGAGAAGGGTTGGATAGGAATGAAAGTCGTTTAAGAAGAGTTTAAGAAGAGCTGCGCTCTGGTGGGTGAGAATGGAGGGACCAGAGTACGAGAAGGGCCTTGACCATTTAAGCCCGGAGACCTTTTCGGGGTACCTGGCCCATGGTACCCAGGCCCTGCTGGGGTGCACGAGTCAAGGAGTCCCGGGGCGCGTCACGCAAGGGGGCGGGCCGGGCGCCAGGGGGTGTGACCGGAGACCCGGGGGCTGTCCGTGCTCCCGCCCCGCGCTCCCGCCCCGCGCTCCCGCCACTCCCCGTGAAATGAACGGGCGGTTGGACTCGCTGCCTCTGAGGTCCCCGGACTCACCTTCCTCCCTCCCCACTGGTTGGGCCCCGGACACTGCTTCCCAGAGGCGGCGCGCCCTCTCGCGGTCGAAGCGCAGCCCGTCCGGTTCCCGTCCTTCTCGTTCCTCGGAGCTGTTGTATGGCCGGGCCCCTCCACTGTCCGCGGCCTCTACGGTGCCCAACCCGCGATACTCCATCTTTCCAGCAAGCCCTAACCGGCCGATAGTCACTCATAAACCTTGGTCTCGCGAGATGTGGGACGTTGCCCGGCCAACAAATCTCGCGAGGTTTGGGCTCTGCGGACCGCCTTGCGGTAGGGGGCCCACACGCTTCTATTTGGTCGCTGCTGGGGGTTCTCGGAGTGTGTGCTGTGGAACTGAAAGTCAGTCTCTGGTTTAACAGCAGCCCCCTCCCTCTGGTACAGGTTCGTGCACTCTTAAGCCAAAGGTTTTCACCTTGCTCACTGTCAGCCTTCAACACTTCTCATTTCATTCTCTTGAAGGCCCTTGTTATGTGGGAACACTTTCTCCGTTTTACTCTTAGGGAAACTGAGGCCTAGAACCTAGAAATAGTCGACTCAACAGTTTGCTACCAGGATGTGGTAGAGCCAGGACTCCATCTTCATGATTGGTTTACTGCTGATAATAAATAATACCATTTGAGTTTCAAGTTCTAACTCCCAGAGCAGACCTCCCCCTTAAACTCTCCCAATGTGACTGTCAGATCCAAAATTTCATCTTCCATCCCCACAACTCCTCCTCCCCGAGTCTTGGGGAGCCATCATCTCTTGCCAAGGTTATTGTAGCGTCTTCACTGGTCCTTTCCCTTGCCCTTCAGGTATTCGAAGCCCAGCAGCCCCAGCAATCCTCTTAAAACAAGCCGCATCATGATACCCTGATGCTCCTATTCTTCAACAGTTTACCATCTCCCTCTTGGTAAAAGCCAAAGTCCTTAGTCTAGCCACTATACAGTCCAACTCCCCTAACCTTCCTGTCTCATCCTTTATTGTGTTACTCTCCAACACCTTCATTACTGTGCCAGTTACCATGACCTGGAATGCATTTCCCCCATATATCCTCAGGGCTCAGCCTCTCATTTCATTCTCTGATTACTCTATTTAAAATTTAACACCTCCACACATATTTCATGTCCTTCTTTCCTGCTTTATTATTTTTTTCCTTCTTAACACTTAACATTATCAGATATAGTATGTTTTTACTTTTTACCTTGTTTTTCTTTGTTTCCCCACTGGTAGTCATACCCCAAGAAAGAGATTTTTGTCTATTTTGTTCTCAGTTGAATCCCCAGCATCTTGAAATACAATCTGGGCTCTCATAGGTACATACAAAATATTTGTTGAATGAATGAAAATGAAACTTTTCATATAATTATCATATTTCAACTTCATTTATTCAAATGCTTATTGAGAGTTTACTATGAGTTAGATGTTATCTTGGGCATTGGAATACAGTTGTGGACAGGGAAGCTCTAGTATAGTGTGTTTTTTTTTTTTTTCTAGTGGAGGAGAATGTAATAAGTCAACAGATAGTAATAAGTGCTAAGGAGAAAATAAAACAGGAATATATATTGGGTGAATGATGTGGAAGGAATATTACTCACTGAATAATAAAGCCTCTGAATAAATGACATTTTATCTAAGACTGGATTGATGAGAAGTGGAAAGTCATGCAAAGAGCTGGGGAAGAATGTTTCACGAAGAGGGAACAGCAGGTCCAAAGGACCTGTGGCAGGGGTGAGCTTGCTCTGCTGGAAGAACAGGAAAAAGGACTGTATGTCTGGAGCCCAATGAACTAGGGGGAGGTGGTTATCAGAGAAGGCAAAAGAGAGAAACTGAGATGTTTCTTGCCTGAGATCACCCAGCTTACCAGTGGGGTTTACTTATTTATACTATAAATATTGTGCATCAGCTCTGTGTCAGACCTTATGCCTGACTCATCTATTACAATGCAATAGATGGTTAATAATTATGTAGTGTTATAGTTTACAAAGCACCTTTAGCATTTAATCCCTAGGGTAGTTCTCCTATGAAGGATTCTTTCTTATTCGACAATAAAGAAACAGACTGGGAGAGGTAAGGGTTTTATCAGGGTCACACAGCTAGTTAATATTAGAGCTTATGCTTGAACACCAGTCCTCAGGCTGCAAATCTGTGTTCTTTTGCCAATACCAGGTGACTAGCCTAAAAAACAATGTCTATACATTACTTATTTATCTCATAGAAAGTTTCTAGTTGCCCACATTTCCATAGCAGAGTTATTCAGCTAGAAATCCAAAAGTATGAAGGACATTTTTGTAAAATTCCCAGAATTCAAGCATGTATATTTGACAAAATGGAGCAAAAAATAGTCCCTTTCCCCTCACTCTCAATCTGATTAGATGCTCAAAACAATTTAGATTTATTCTCTAGTGAACACTACCATGAGGCTTTCTACTTCTCAGCTCTGTGAACACATCTCTAGTTGTTAGAAGTGACCATAAATTAAGTTTTACTAACAGGATGTGTACAAACATTATTTGACTCAGAATCTGAAATTGGTCCGAACAGCAGGGTTTGTTCTTGAGGAAAACAGTGACAAAGCTATGCTGATGTTGGCTGGGGGAAGAGGGGGTGATGATGACATCCGCCCCCCCATCTTTGCTGCAATCCTAGTTCATGGCTCAGGATGGGTCATTTTATAGTATCTTCAAGGCTGCAGGGAAGCATTGTCTTCAGGACTTGCCAAATTTTAAATCAGTGACTTTCCAAGAACAGATTGAAGATGTAGGGGTGTTTGTTGATTACTGGTTTGGGATTTTCAGATGGTTTTTAGAAGGGAAAGGAGAAGAATTAGATACAAGTAGAGCTTTCCAACTTTTTCCATGTCATAGCCCACTTAGAAAACGAGCATATCTGTATGGCAAGTTAGACTAAACAGATAAGGCAGCTTTTCTCATTACCCCACTGGTGGTCCTGGGTCTCCCAACGATTCCAGGCCCTGCTGAGCTCCCCCTTGGGACAGGAGGGGTGGATGTTCAGAGCCATGTGAGGTACAATGGATGGCCATGATGTCTTGTACTCTGACAATGTCTGAGCCAGCAGGATTGGGATTAACTCCAATAATCTCTAAGATATAAACAGGCCATCAGTTAAAGCCATGAGATACTCAGCTTGATATCAACAGCTCCATTCTGCAGTCTTGACCTATGCAATATTAGGTAAATCATTTAATATTTGTAAATTAGCATCTTCATCTGTAAAATGAGGAAATGACATCTGCTTTAAAGATGGTTGTAAAGATAAACCAAAATAATTTCCATAAACTACTTACCACATTGCCTAGCACAAAATAAATGGTAGCTGTTACCAGTCTATTCTGAAAACTATATTTTTCTGATAATTTTACAAACTAATATTAGGTTCTAGTCTCCATCTCCATGAACCTAAACCCTACTTTTCTAGATCTAGAGTTTTAGATCCCATAATTTTTAGAACCTATTTCAATTAATTGTGTATTTGACTATGGATCAGAGTGAATTAGTTTATTTTTTAATTTTAATTTTTAAAAAAGATTTTATTTTTTTGACAGAGAGAGAGAGAGAGTATAAGCAGGGGGAGTGGCAGGGAGAGGGATCAGCAGGCTTCCCGCTGAGCTGAGATCCTGAGGTGGGGCTGGATCTCAGACCCTGGGATCACGACCTGAGCCAAAGGTTTAACTGACTGAGCCAGCCAGGCGCCCCTAGGGTGGCTTTAAATGATACAGTGAAGCTCTGTCATCTCTACTGACAGATTGCTAAGAAATTGATATAGATCTTCAACTGGCATAGTAATATCAAATCAACAGACTTTATTTTGGGCCTACTATATACTATGTCAGTATTTTTGTCCATTTGAACTACTGTAACAAAATACCATAGCCCAAATGGCTTAAATATCAGTTTATTTCTCTCAGTTGAAGGCTTGAAGGTCCAAGATCAATGTCCTGGCAGATCTGGTGTCTGGTGGGAGCGGTCTTCCTGATTTATAGATAGCCATCTTCTCCCTCTATCCTAACGTGGCAGAAGGGGTGAGAGAGTTCCCTAGGGTCTCTTTCATAAGGGCACCCAATCAGTTCCCAAAGCCCTACCTCCTAATAGCATCACATTGGGGGTTAGGACTTCAACATCTTAATTTTTGGAGAATATAAGCTGCCTATTACATCCAGGCACTGCACTATACTCCCTTACCAACAATACTTAATGTTTTCCTGTTGCTCATAGGAGAAAGTTAAAATGTCCTACTGTGGAATAAGAGGCCCATTGTAAAGTCTGACTCCTTCCTTCTCCACTCCCTCCTCCTCCTCCTCCTCCTCCTCCTCCTCCTCCTCCTCCTCCTCCTCCTCCTCCTTCTTCTTCTTCTTCTTCTTCTTCTATTTTATTTATTTATTTGAGAGAGAGAAAGAGCACAAGCAGGGGGAGGGGAGGGTCAGAGGAGGATGGAAGGAACAGAAGGAGAGGGAGAGGGGCAGGGGAGAGGGGAAAAGCAGACTCCCTACTGATCAGGGAGCTGGACATAGGGCTTGATCCCAGGACCCTGAGATCATGACCGGAGTTAAAGGGAGATACTTAACTGACAGAGCCACCTAGTGCCCTATCCATTCCCTTCCTCTGATACTCTCGCAAGCACCTTGTGTTCCAGCCATACTGAGAACTTTTCAGCCGCGTGGGTTGTTTTCTGGCTGGGGCATCCTTTCATAGCTCTTTGCCTGTGCATGTACTGTTCATACTGCATTTTTTTTTAAAAAAAGATTTATTTATTTATTCATGATAGACATAGAGAGAGAGAGAGAGGCAGAGACACAGGCAGAGGGAGAAGCAGGCTCCATGTGGGAAGCCTGTCGCGGGACTCCAGGATCATGCCCCCGGCCAAAGGCAGGCGCCAAACCGCTGAGCCACCCAGGGATCCCTGTTCATACTGCATTTAATGCCCTTACACTATCTTGTCTTGTACACTTGATATACTTTGTTGATTTTGCTTTGTATTTTTTGGCTGTAATGTATCATAACCATAAGTGCAACTGATACTGAATCCTATGAGTCCTTGAGTCAGTCATCAAACCTGGGTGATCATGGGGATCCCTGACACACCTACTAAATGAAATTCTCCTTAACTTTTCCTCTTCTTCTAGGAAGAAGTAACCAACTCCTTTCTCTGTGCTTCTATAACACTTTCTACTGCTTTTTCCTTATTTAAAAAATTTTAAATAATCATATTTAATGCATATATATTAGATATAACTTATAAAGAGTAATAGTATAATGAAACTCATGAATTCATCATCCAGTCTGACTAGAACATTATCACTGCTCCTATTCTTTTATTTATTTATTTATTTATTTATTTATTTATTTATTTGAGAGAGAGGGTAAGAGCACATGCATGTGAGCGGGGGTGGATTGGGAGTGGGAAGGGGCAGAGAGAGAGTCTTAAGCAAATGCCAGCTGAGCATGGGGCTTAATATGTGATTTGATCTCATGACCCTTAGATGATGACTTGAGCCAAAACCAAGAATTGGACCTTTAACAGACTGTGCCACTCAGGCACCCCATATCACCCCATGAATTCTTTTTCTTTTTTTAAGGTTATTTATTTTAGAGAGAAGGAGAGAGTGAGGGGTGGGGCAGAGGGAGAGAATCTTCAAGCAGATTCTGTTGAGTGTGGATCTGGACATGGAGCTTGATCTCATGACCCATGAGATCGTGACCCGAGCTGAAACTGAGTCAGACACCTAACTGAGAGTCACCCAGGCACCTTGCCTAACCCTCTGATTTTTTTTTTTTAAGATTTGTTTATCTTAGAGACAGAGCATGTGTGAGTTAGGGGAAGGGTAGAGGCAGAGGGAGAGAACCCTCAAGCACACTCAAGATCCTGAGATCATGACCTGAGCTGAAATCAAGAGTCAGATGCTCAACTAAGTGAGCCACCCAGTTTCCCCTCACCCTACCTATTTTTTTTTTAGATTGATTTTTTTATTTGAGAGAGAGAGAGAGAGAGCATGAGAGAGTGCATGAGAAGGGGGAGAGGTAGAGAGAGAAGCAGATCCCGTAAGATCATGACCTGAGCCTAAGGCAGATGCTTAATTGACCAAGCCACCCAGTTGCCCCATCACCCCACCTATTCTTTTTTTTTTTTTAAAGTAATTCTTTTTTTTTTAAATTTTTTATTTATTTATGATAGTCACACAGAGAGAGAGAGAGAGGCAGAGACACAGGCAGAGGGAGAAGCAGGCTCCATGCACCGGGAGCCCGACGTGGGATTCGATCCCGGGTCTCCAGGATCGCGCCCTGGGCCAAAGGCAGGCGCCAAACCGCTGCGCCACCCAGGGATCCCCCTTATTAAAAATTTTTAATAATCCTGGTGGGGCACTGGAGTAGCTTAACTGGTTAAGCATCTGTCTTCAGCTCAGGTCATGATCCCAGGGTCCTGGGATCCAGCCCCAAGTCAGGCTCCCTGCTCAGTGGGGAGTCTGCTTCTCCCTCTCCCTCTGCCCCTACCCCTGCTTCTGTGCTCTCTCTCTCTCTTTCTCTTAAATAAATAAATAAATAAATAAATAAATAAAATATTAAAAAAAATAAAATGCTGGCAAGATATACATAGCATAAAATTTATCAATTTAACCATTATTAAATGTTCAGTGGCATTCAGTAATTTATATTATTGTACAAAATTACCATCACCATCACCATCGTCCACTGTCTCTAGAAGTTTTTCATCATCTTAAACTGAAACTCTACCCATTTAAAAAAAATTTTTTTTAAAGATTTTATTTATTTATTCATGAGAGACACAGAGAGAGAGAGAGACAAAGACACAGGCAGAGGGAGAAGCAGGCTCCATGCAGGGAGCCTGACATGGGACTCGATCCCGGGAACCCAGGATCACGCCCTGGGCCAATGGCAGGCGCCAAACTGCCGAGTCACCCAGGGATCCCCTCTGTACCCATTTAATGGTAACTCTCCATTACCCACTCCCCTTAGCCCTTGATAACTACTATTCTACTTTCTGTCTATATGGCTTTAATTATTCTAGGTATTTCATGTAAGTCGAATCATATATTTGTCCTTCTGTGTTTGGCTTATTGAACTTAACATAATGTTTTTAAGGTTCATCCATGGTACATCAGAATTTCCTTCTTAATGCTGAATAAAATTCCATTTTATATATGTATACACACATATATATACACACACACACAAACATATATATATTATACATATATAATGTATATGTATACCACATTTTGTTTACCATTCATTCATCATTCAATGGATACTTTTGGCTTTTGTGAATAATGCTATTATGAACATTGGGGTTCATATCTGTTTGAATCTCTGCTTTCACTCCTTTTGGATATGTACCTAGAAGTAGAATTGCTGAACCATATGTAAATTTGATGTTTAACTCTTTGAGGAACTGTCATACTTTTTTATATTTTATAGCAGCTCTACCATTTTACATTCCCACCAGCAATGCATGAGGGTTACAGTTTTCCCACGTTTTTGCCAATGCCTGTTTATTTTCCATTTTCTTTTTTTCAGGTTCTTCACCATTCTTTTTTTTTAAGATTTACTTATTTATTTATTAAAGATTTTATTTACTTATTCATGAGAGATACACAGAGAGAGGCAGAGACACAGGCAGAGGGAGAAGCAGGCTCCCCATGAGGAGCCTGATCCCAGGACCCTGGGATTACACCCTGAGCCAAAGGCAGATGCTCAACCACTGAGCCACCCAGGTGCCCCAAGATGGATTTATTTATTTGAGAGAGAGAGAGTGCATGTGCATGTGTGCCTGGACGTGAGTTGGGTGAGAGACAAAGGGCAAAGGAGAGATGGGGAGACAGGGAGAGCGAGAGCGAGAGCCAGAGAGTTAAGCAGACTCCCCACTGAGCATGGAGCCTTATGTGGGCTCGATTCATAACTTTAAGATCATGATCTGAGCTGAAATCAAGAGTTAGACACTTGACCAACTGAACCATTCAGGTGCTCCTCTCACCATCCTTTATATACTTCTTTGCTTTCTGGAAGAACAAGATACTCCAGGCTCATTTCACACTTTACCTGCCTCAGCCATATGATGGAATGGAATCAGTCATTTTTCCAAAGTCATTTTTCCTGGAGCATTTTAGTGCTATTTAGTGCTATTTAGTGCTATTCCAACGGTATTTAGAAACCATAGATTAGGCACTAGGTATGCTTATCATCACTGGGGTGGTGCTGCTCTTTGCCCTTCTCAATAGACATACTATGGCATCCCATTGTGGATCACCTTTTCTTATCCTGTTCAGGCTCTTGACATGCCCAAATAGGCTATACCTCCATGGATGAAGCTTTCTTACCTCATTTAGTCTCTGACTCCCTAAACTGTGCTGACCCCCAATATGGACAACCTCCTTACACTGCACAGGCTGTAATACTCCATGTTAGGTGGCTGCTCTGCAGGATGTTCTTTTTATCCCACTTGGATTCTACTCCCCACCCTGGTAACTCACCTCCATAAATGTTCTCCTTACCCCTTGGGCTCCATTATTATGCTCTGAGCCACTGGCTCTTCCCATCCCAGGTACAAACACCTATATTTTTTGTACCACCTTATTGCTTTAGAACTTAATTTTCTTTTTTTTTTTTAGAACTTACTTTTCAAGAAAGAAGGGGAAAAGAAGTGGAGGGAATAGAAGAAGGCAAAGGGAAAAGGAATTATTATTCTTTTTGAACCTAGGATTTTTATGACTCTGGCTATTGATTGATCTTTCATTCCAATAGTTTTTCTTTAAAGTTTGGCCCTTTTGATATTCTATTAATCTTTGATATTTGATATTCTATAAATCTTTGATATTTGATATTCTATAAATCTTTATTGATATTCTATAAATCTTTGATATTTGATATTCTATAAATCTTTTTGATATTCTATAAATCTTTGCTTTCTGGCACAAATAAGATAGCCTAGGCTCACCTTACACTTTCCATATACCAGACTTTGATTCAGACATTCCTCTAAAGAACCTTGTGTTGTTTGTTCATTTTTAGTAGGGAATGATAATTAGATATTACAATCTGGATGATAGAAAACCCTTATTAATGGAGAGACATTGCTTCTAGTCCATTTTGGTGGATAGCATTTAAAGATACATATTAAAATAATTAGTTCAAAAAAATAATTAGCTCATGTTTGTATTTTTCCATTCAGGTTTAACATTAGGGTGTTTTCATTTCATTTCCTTGATTTCAAAATTATACATATAAATGTCTTTCACTGAAAATCTTGATTCCTGGGTGGCTCAGTGGTTGAGTGTCTGCCTTTGGCTCGGGTTGTGATCCTGGGGTCCTGGGACTGAGTCGCACATCGGGCATCCCACGGGGAGCCTGCTTCACGCTCTGCCTTTGTCTCTGCTTCTCTCTGTGTCTCTTATGAATGAATGAATGAATGAATGAATGAATAAATATTTTAAAAAAGAAAAAGAAAATCTTGATTCCTAATTTCATTAACATAATTATTTCTTTGCTTTAACCTAAAATATAAAAAAAGTCAAAATGTTAAATCTGAAATTACTACAAATAATAAAAGAGCTGAGGGAAGTTTAAAATTTCTTTATAAAAAAAAATAAAATAAAATAAAATTTCTTTATAGATCTTTTTGTTCTTTCATTGTGTCCCACTTAGGATGTGCAGTCAAAAATACTGTTTTCTAAAGTCCTTGAGGTATATCTGGGACTTCTTTATGTGGCAACCAATTTGTTTTTTTTTTTTTTAATTTTTATTTATTTATTTATGATAGTCACACACAGAGAGAGAGGCAGAGACACAGGCAGAGGGAGAAGCAGGCTCCATGCACTGGGAGCCCGATGTGGGATTCGATCCTGGGTCTCCAGGATCGCGCCCTGGGCCAACGGCATGCGCTAAACCGCTGCGCCACCCAGGGATCCCTGTGGCAACCAATTTGATACTCAGTTTAGTTAACTTATTTCTATTTATTTTCAACTTAGGGAATTTTTTTAAAAAAAGATTTTAGTTATCTTTTTATTTTATTTTACTTTATTTTATTTTATTTTATTTTATTTTATTTTATTTTATTTTATTTTATTTTATTTTTTTATTTATCATTTTTTAAAAAAAGATTTCATTTATCCCGACAGGGAGCCTGATGAGGGACTTGATTCCAGGATCCTGGGATCGTGACCTGAGCCAAAGGCAGGTGTTCAACCACTGAGCCACCCAGGTGCCCCTCAACTTTTTTTTTTTTTTTTTAAGGAAATTTTTTATTATTTTTATTATTTTTTTATTTTTTTATTTATTTATGATAGTCACAGAGAGAGAGAGAGGCAGAGACACAGGCGGAGGGAGAAGCAGGCTCCATGCACTGGGAGCCTGATGTGGGATTCGATCCCGGGTCTCCAGGATCGCGCCCTGGGCCAAAGGCAGGCGCCAAACCGCTGCGCCACCCAGGGATCCCGGTGCCCCTCAACTTAAGGGATTTTTTAAATTTTTGTTTTTGTTTTTTTTAGCTAGGTGAAGCTTATACACAGTCCAGAGGTTATTTTTAAATAGGATTATTTGCTCTTTTTTAAGAGAGGGAGAGAGGGGGAAGGGTCAGCGAGAGAAGGGTGAGAGAGAATCTTAAGCAGGCTCCATGCCCAATGTGGAGCCTGATGTGGGGCTCCATTTCACAACCCTGATGTTGTGACCCGAGCTGAAATCAAGAGTAGGATGCTTAACTACTGAGCCACCCAGGCACCCCCTTTTTTATTGAATTCTTTATATATTTTGGATATTATGAGACCCTGGTTTCAATTCTTTTGGACCTATACCAAGGAATGGACTTGCTGGATTATCTGTTAATTTTGTTTCTTTCAGAGGGACTACCAACCTGTTTTTCACAGTGCTACACCATTTTACATTCCCACTAGCAATGTAATAGAGTTCCAATTTCTCTACATCCTGGACAATACTTGTTATTTTCCATTTTAAAGTAAAAATCATCCTAATGTATGTGAAGTGGTATCTCATTGTGGTTTTGGTGTGACTAATAATATTGGACATCTTTTAATATCCATATTAGACCTTTGTATATCATCTTTGGAGAAATGTCTATTCAAGACCTTTGCTTTTGAATTGGGTTGTGTTTTATTGTTGTTGAGATTTAAAGTTTTAAAAAATATATATTCTAGACATTAATCCCTTATTGGATATATGGCTTGCAAGAATTGTCTCCCATTCTGTGGGGTGTCTTTTCACTCTCTTGATAGTGTCCTTTGATGCACAAAAGTTTTAAATTTTGGAGTCAGTTTATTTTTTGTTTCCTATGGTTTTGGTGTCATATTCAAGATATCATTGACAAATCTAAGGTCATGAAGATTTACTCTCATGTTTTCTTCTAAGAATTTTTATAGCTTTAGCTCTTCAATTGTTTTTGAGGTAAGTTTTGTATGCTGTGTGAAGTAAGGTCCAACTTCATTCTCTTTCTTGTGGTTATCCAGTTGTCCTACCACCATTTATTGAAAATACTATTCTTCCCTATTGGATGGTCTTGGGATGATCCAATTTTGGTTGCAAGATTGTTGGATTGAAATCATTAGATCAAAAAAAAAAAAAAAGAAATCATTAGATCATAGTAGTTTGATTTTATTTCTAGACTCTCAATTCTATTCCATTGATCTGTATGTCTATCCTTTGCCCAGTACCACACTGTGTTGGTTATCATTGCTTTATAATAAGTTTTAAAATAGGGAAGTGTGTTGTTTTGGCTGTTCTGCTTCTCTTGCAATTATATACGAATTTTAGCAGTAGTTTGTCAATTTCTATGAAGAAGTCCACTGGGGTTCTGATAGAGATAGTGTTGAATTGGTAGATCAGTTTGGGGGTATTTTCATATTAACAGTGTTAAATCTTCTGATTGTGCCCATGGGATGTTTTCCCAATTATTTAGATCCTCTTCAATTCCTTTCAACAATGTTTTGTAGTTTTCAGAATACGTTCCATATGTCTTTTTGTTAAAGTCACGCTAAGTATTTTATTCCTTTATGATGCCATTGTAAGTGGAACTGTTTTCTTTTTTTTTTTTTTTTCAAGTTTTATTTATTTAAGTAATCTCCACACCCAACATGGGGCTCAAACTCATGGTTCCCAGATCTGGAGTCACACATTCTACTGACTGAGCCATCCATCCATCCTGAAATTGTTGTCTTAATTTAATTTTCAGATTGCTCATTACAAGTTTATAGAAATATAATTTAGTTTTGTTTATTGATCTTGTGTTCTGTAACCTTACTGAACTCAATTACTAGTTCTAATAGTCTTTTTTTTTTTTTAAAAGATTTTATTTATTTATTCATGAGAGACAGAGAGAGGCAGAGACACAGGCAGAGGGAGAAGCAGGCTCCATGCAGGGAGCCTGATTCAGGACTCGATCCTGGGACTCCAGGATCACGCCCTGGACTGAAGGCGGCGCTAAACCACTGAGCCATCTGGGCTGCCCTCTGCTATCCTTTGCATGAGAACTACACCATTGGCTCTCTTGATGCTTTTGGTCTTGAAATGGAACTAGGGCCATTAGCTTTCCTAGGTTTCTAGGTTGCTGACTTACCCCTTAGGAACTTGAGAGTTGTCTGCCTTTTTTAATTTTGTGGACCAATTCCTTAAAATGACTTGACTAATACAGCAACTCTGAGTACTGGTCCCTTCAACCCTCCAGGACTTATTGTTATTTGCTTGTTTATTTGTTGAGTGATTGGCTGGATTACTTTAAAGTCTATTTCCCAGCCCCCCACATCAGTGTTAAGCCTCTGATGTTGTACCTCAGGGAGACATAGCTTTTGATTTTATATTTTTAGGATGACAGTGACTTTGGTAGGACTCTATTCATCTCTTTTCTTGATCCTACCCAGTTAAACTTTCCTAATTGCCAGCCGATTGCTGTGTTTTCAACAATGCACTGGGGCATAAGTTACTCTGTGAATTTATCCAATCAAATCTGGGTCCTTTGAAATAATAGTTCCTGAGGTCAGCATTTATTTATTCTGACTCCAGTCAGAATGCTCCTCCCAGCTGTATTATTCCCTGGCTTTTTCCTGTGGACTAGCTGGCCTGTAATTTATCTTGCATCTTGATTCTTCTCCCAATTAACTTTTACTACAGCCACTGTGTTTCTTATGGGCACTGTTAGGCTGAATTTGTCCAAGCTTTGTTTTAAATGACTTTAAACTCCCAAGTTCAGTTACTTTGGGAAGAGAGTAGGAGCTACCAGTTCTCTCCTCCTCCCTGTTTTTCCCTGGAAGCAAAATCTAAGCTAGGGCTCTGGAGCTGCAGAAAATGGGACCAGTGACAAGCTTCTCTCTGAGTGGTACTCCTACTCTAGGGCCTGAGGACTTGGTTTTCAGACCTGAGGATCTCTTAGCCTGTCTATCCTGATGTGGAACCATTACTGAAAAACCCAAGTTCTGCTGCCTGTAGTTCAAAAAGCCAATACTTAAGAAATGAGTTTTTTGTTTCCCTTTTCAAGTTTTTATTTAG
This sequence comes from Vulpes lagopus, assembly GCF_018345385.1. NCBI lineage: Eukaryota > Metazoa > Chordata > Mammalia > Carnivora > Canidae > Vulpes > Vulpes lagopus. The sequence continues at coordinate 52,069,097 of NC_054826.1, read as the reverse complement.
ATTTTAGTTAATTAACATATAGCATAATACTGGTTTCAGGAGTAGAATTTAGTGATTCATCATTTACATATAACTCTGGTTATATTTATCACATACATATAGCACTGGTGCTTTTTTTTTTTTGTATTTTTTTATTGGAGTTTGATTTGTCAACATATAGCATAACACCCAAGCACTGGTGCTTATCATAATAAGTGCTCTCCTTAATACCCATCACCCATTTAGCCCATCCCCCACTCACTTCCCTCCATGATCCCTCAGATTGTTCTCTATCATTAAGAGTCTCTTATGGTGAGGCAACTCAGGCAGCTCAGGTGGCTCAGTGGTTTAGTGCTGCCTTCAGCCCAGGGCTTGATTTTTGGAGACCCAGGATCGAGTCCCACATCAGGCTCCCTGCATGGAGCTTGCTTCTCTCTCTCTCTCTCTGTCTCTCTGTGTGTCTCTCATGAATAAATTAATAAAATCTTAAAAAAAAAGTCTCTATGGTTTGCTTCCCTCTCTCTTTTTCCCCCCTTCCCCTATGTTCATCTGTTTTGTTTCTTTTTTTTTTTTTAATTTTTATTTATTTATGATAGTCACAGAGAGAGAGAGGCAGAGACATAGGCAGAGAAAGAAGCAGGCTCCATGCACCGGGAGCCCGACGTGGGACTCGATCCCGGGTCTCCAGGATTGCGCCCTGGGCCAAAGGCAGGCGCCAAACCGCTGCACCACCCAGGGATCCCCTGTTTTGTTTCTTAAATTCCATGTATGAGTGAAAGCATATGGTATTTGTCTGACTTATTTTGCTTAGCATAGTATACTCCAGCTCCACCCATGTCATTGCAAATGGCAAGATTTCATTCTTTTTGTTGGTTGAATAATAGTCATTGTATGTATATCTCACATCTTCTTTATCCATTCATCAGTTAATGGACATTTGTGTTCTCTCCATAGTTTGGCTACTATTGATAATGCTGCTGTAAACATCAGGGTGCATGTACCCCTTCAAATCTGTATTTTTGTGTCCTTTGGGTAAATACCTAGTACTGTAGTTGCTGGATCATAGGGTATCAATGAAATTATTTTGAAAAAGAGAGAGAACCTGTTACATTGTGTATGAGGATTGAGGGGTTCTAGTCCCTGGCTTCTGGCCATGGTCACCCCTCCCATGTACATGGATACATGGATTTCATTAAATAATAAAAATATTTTTTTAAAAAAGATTTCAACTCCAGATTATCTACTTGTTACAAATTGTCTCTTTGACACCTACATACACATTGTCTGTTAGTTGTCAGCATTGTGCATAGATCTCTTGGGATTCTACTGTTTTTAGCTTATCCTTTTTGGTACGGTTCTTGCCATATTCCTACGAGGTCCTCTTGTTGATATTCCCTGTGGGAATGTAATAACTGTTATTATATTGCTCTAATATGGCCTGTTTCAAGTTAGCCTCTCTCCCATGGGTGAGCATTTGGATTGTTTCTAGTTTTTAGCAAGTATACTGTTTGGCTATAATCATCCTTGTTCAAGTGTGTGCTTCTCCATAAGATGTATTCCCCAATGTGGTATTACTCGGGTTGGGAGTATGATCTTTTTTTTTTTTTTTTTTTTAGTATGATCATTTTTATGATTCTTGACAGCTATTGCCAAATTTCTCTCTGGAAAGATTACACCTGTTTTCAGTGCATTCACAATGAAGAAATATACTTATTTTCTCACAGTCTTGATATTATTGAGTTTTGTCTGCTTTGTTTTTGCTAATTTAACAAATATGCTGTGGAACTTTTATTTTGTACTTCTTTAATTGTTCGTGATGCTCTACATTTATTTATTTATTTGTTTGTTTATTTTAAGATTTGTTTACTAAAAAAAAGATTTATTTGTTTACTTTAGAGAGAGAGTGAGAGAGAGGGCATGAGCAGGGGAGGGGCAGAGGGAGAGAGAAAACTTTAGGCAAACTCCCTGTCAAGCACGGACCTGATGGACCTCGACCTGACAGATGAGGAGCTCCATCTCACAATGCTGAGATCATGACCTGAGCCAAAGGCAGATGGTTAACTGACTGAGCCACCCAGGTGCCCCTTTGTACATTTCTTAAAAACAAAGACATTTTCATATAGAATCACAGTATAGTTATCAATGTAAAAAAAATCACATTGACACAATAGTATTATTTAATCTATAGACTGTATTTAAATGTCACTAATGATCCCAATAATTTCCTTTATAAAAGCAGAAGAGAATTCTAGATCATATGCTTCATTCAATTTTCATGTCTCTTTAGTTTCCTTTAATCTGGATGAATTCCTCATTTGTTGTCTTTCATGCCATTGTCCCTCAGGGTTTGTTTCAGTTTCTCTATGTATGTATTTTGGCAGCAATAGCACAGGCATCATATCAGATTGTACATGATATTGATGTGTCTCATTACTAGTGATGATAACTCTGATTACTTGATTAGGTGGTGCCTGCCAGTTTTCTCCACTGTAAAGTTACTATTTTTCCCTTTGTAATTAATTATGATTTTGTAACAAAAAAAAAAATTATGATTTTGTGAGGACATTCTTTGAGATTACATAAACATATTGTTCGTTATCAACCTTGTATCCACTAGTTTTAGTATTCACATGTGACAGTGCCTTAATTGTTACTCTGTTGGTTGCCAAATGGTGGTTTTCTAATTCCTTCATTCCTTCTACATTTATTAATTGACATTCTACCTAATGGAAGAGCTGTCCCTTTTCCCTTATTTATTTATATCAATATAGACTCAAGAATTATTTTATTTAATGAGCTACAGTCCATGACTATCATTATTTTGATTTTTTAAATTTATTTTATTTATTTTTTATTTTTAAAATTTTTTTTATTTTGATTTTTTATATTGTTCCATATTGACCCTAGAAACTGCTTCAGGTTGGTCCTATATGTTTGACATGTTTTCATCTTTCTTTGAGCATTTCTTTACTTTCTTGCACAATCAGATGATCAGACTCCTCTTGTTCTTTCTCTGGAGTTAGCCAATTTTTTGAGGAGTCCTAGTTCTGTATAGTAGAGAATGGTTTTAAAAACTGAGATCTGCGATCTAGGTGTTCTCATTCCTATTGGGGTGTCATTGCTTCTAGATATTCCTAGAAAATAGACTTGGGATATATAATACACATATATACGTGTATGTGTGTGTGTGTGTGTGTGTGTGTGTGTGTGGTTGTGTATTATGCATCTGTATGCATTTGTTTTTTCTCTTTTTCAGTGTAAATTTTCCCTCTCTCTTCAGTGTGGTTATGTTATTCAATTGCAATAGTTTGATATTTCTATTTGTATTCCATTTAGAGTTTTCTCCCCATCCTTGTTGATTTTATTTTTTAGGAAATGTTAAGAAGGTTCTAAAACTAGAAATACAATAAAGGTTTTAACTTATTTTGACCTTAAAAAACAAAAGAGCCAGGGCGCCTGAGTGACTCAGTTAAACATCTGCCTTCAGCTCAGATCATGATCTCTGGGTCCTGGGATGGAGCCCTGCATTGAACTCCCTGCTCAGTAGGGAGTCTGCTCCTCTTACTGCCCCTCCTCCTGCTTGTGCTCTCCCTCTCAAATAAATAAGTAAAATCTTTAAACAAAACCAAAAACAGCTATTTTACCAGCAACGTGAGTTTATTTGGGAATAGCAGTGGAATTATAATTCAGGATAAGCAAACTATGGTGAGTGGTAGGCAAGCCCTGAAAACAGAGGAGAAGGGCTTGCTTTTTTGGGGGAAAAGAAGCTGGAAGTGGTGTTTTGCTGAGTTCTCATTGGCTAGGCTATTGCTGGGCAAGGAAAAATTCTTCCTGCTTCCTGCTGGCATATGCAAAGTAAACTTCTTCCAGCTGAGGAATACAAGGTATGCTTCTTATTGTGAGTGTTAACCTGGGTGAGAGCTCTCCCCTCAAGACCTCTCAACTTCATTTTATTTTTATTTTAAAAAAGATTTTATTTATTTATTCATGAGAGACACACAGAGAGAGGCAGAGACTTAGGCAGAGGGAGAAGCAGGCTAACTGCAGGGAGCCTGGTATGGGGCTCAATCCCAGGACCCCGGGATCATGACCTGAGCTGAAGGTAGATGCTCAACCACCAAACCACCCAGGTGCCCCTCAATTTCATTTTAGATGATTTTTCCTTTATTTTCACACATGGATGTCTCCCTTCCTTACATGTCTACCCCATTCCAATGGCTACTCCCCCATTATTCTTTCCGCTTTGTATCTGTCCACTCCCAGTATGTAATTAGTACATAGTTTCTAAGTTGCCCCTTGTGTGTATATGTGTGGTTTTTGTTTGTTTTGCTGCTGCATATTACCTCTGCATAATATTCCATTAATTGGATGTTCCATTCTCCTATGAATGGACATTGGGTTATTTCCAGTATTTTTAATTTTATTATTATTATTATTATTTTAAGATTTTATTTATTTACTCGTGAGAGACACAGAGAGAGGCAGAGACACAGGCAGGGGGAGAAGCAGGCTCCACGCAGGAAGCCCGACGTGGGACTTGATCCCCGGTCTCTGGGATCCTGTCCTAGGCTGAAGGCAGCACTTAACCGTTGAGCCACCAGGGCTGCCCTTTTTCTAATTGAAAATGTTTTCTTTTTTTAACTTAAGTAGGCTTCTTGCCCAATGTAGGGCTTGAATTCATGACCCTGAGATCAAGAGTTGTACACTCTACCAACTGAACCAGCCAGGTATCCTTATTTCCAGTATTTTTATTTTTATTTTTAAAAATATTTTATTTATTTATTCATTAGAGACACAGAGAGGCAGAGACATAGGCAGAGGGGGAAGCATGCTCCCTGTGGGGAGCCCAAAGCGGGACTTGATCCCGGGAGCTGGGATCAACCTGAACCAAAGGCAGATGCTCAACCACTGAGCCATCCAGGTGTCCCTATTTCCAATATTTTAAAATCACCTATGAATAATCTTTTTTTAAAAAAGGTTTATTTATTTGAGAGAACATGCATGCAAGAGAGAATGAGGCAGAGCAAGAGAGCATAAGCAGGGGAAACTGCAGAAAGAGAGGGAGAAGTAGGTTCATTAGGGAACCTGACACAGGGCTTGATCCCAGGACCCTGGGATCATGACCTAAAGGCAGATACTTACTGACTAAGCCACTTAGGTGGCCCACCAATGAATAATATTATGTATGTATATTTTTGTATTATTGAAGGCATATGTCTCTCTTAGTTTGATTCATAATATCTAGAAAAATCCAGATTCACAGAGATGAGTATTTGTTAATTAACAGTTTTTTAAATGATTTATTTATTTATTTATTTTTTAGAGCATGCATGAATGGGGGCAGGAGCAGAGGGAGAGGGAGAGTAGTAGACTCCCTGCTGAGTGCCAAGCCTGATGTGGATCTGGATCCCAGGACCCCAATACCAAGACCTGAAATCAAGGGTTGGCTGTTTGGCTGAGCCACCCAGGTGCCCCAATTATCAGTGTTAAAATAGGTTGCTTGCAATCTGAAGCTCTTCTTCAATTAAATTGATTTGGAAACTTTTAAAAAAGAGAAGTAAATTTTTATTTCAAAATGGAATCAAGAACACTATCTAATGGTGTATATTTCTTACAAATATAGATTAAAAAGCACCCAAAACCTATAATAAATGCAAAGACCAAAAACAGAAAAAAGAATAGAAAAAAGAAAAATCTCACACCATGACTAACATCAATAATGTAGATTTATAGGTTTGCCTGAGTGGCTCAGTGGTTGAGCGTCTGCCTTTGGCCCAGGGCATGATCTTGGAGTCCCACATCAGGGTCCCTGCATGGAGCCTGCTTCTCTCTCTGCCTGTGTCTCCACCTCTCTTTCTCTGTGTTTCTCATGAATAAATAAAAAACCAAAATCTTAAAAAGAAAAACGTAGATTTATACCTGAAACTCACCTAGCACTTTCTTGGTTGCTGTGCACATGTGCTGTGTTACTGTTCTTTTGTTGCAGTTTTACATTAGTAGACATATATAGCTCTATATTTTAAAAAATGTGAAAAAAGCTCCCTAGTTATTGTGGTTTGAGGATGTTTATAAATAATACTTCTGTCTCCTGCCTAAGACTGGAACAAGTTAGGGACGCCTGGGTGGCTTAGCAGTTGAGCATCTTCCTTCAGCTCAGGGCATGATCCTGAGATCTAGGATCAAGTTCCACATTGGGCTCCTGCAGGGAGCCTGCTTCTCCCTCTGCCTATGTCTCTGCCTTTCTGTCTCTCATAAATAAATAAAATCTTAAAACAAAAACAAAAACAAAAACAAAAAACAAACCAAGATTGGAACCAGTTAAAAGATTAGTGTGTTAACCAAGTAAGCTTTCTTATACTTCAACCCTGAATTGGATGGGCTTCTTTTAAAATAGGCACATCTAAACAGTCTTGGCTTTTTTTAGAGGGGGGAGGGGTGGAGGGCGAGGGAGAGAGAGAGAGAGAGAGACTCTTAAGCAGGATCCCCGCCAAGCAAGGAGCCCTATGCAGGTCTCAATCTCACAAACCTGAGATCATGACTTGAGCCAAAATCAAGAGTCAGACACTTAACTGAGCCACCCAGGGACCCAGTCTTGGCTTTTCTTGGAGTAGATGGGTAAGGTGAGGGGTGGTATAAATACTATAAAAGTTAGAGTAGAAAAGAGCAGAGAATGTGTGCTTTGTGCTTCATGCAGGTGGGCATATCTGGGAGATACTGAGGGAAGGGTTGAGTGAAAAAGTTCCTTCTCTGAAGCCTACTAGATATATAAGTTAGCCCTACTCTGGGAGGAGTGAGTGAGGAGGTAGAGAAGGATCAGGATTATTACATTAGTGCTCCCACGTGAAACATGAGGAGTTTTAAACAAATGATTTTCCCAATATTAACAAATGACCCACTTTAAAAATGACAAGAAATGAGGCAGCCTGTTTAGCGCCACCTGCAGCCTGGGGTGTAATCCTGGAAACCCGGGATCGAGTTCCATGTTGGGCTCCCTGCATGGAGCCTGCTTCTCCCTCTGCCCATGTCTCTGCCTCTCTCTCTCTCTCTGTGTCTCTATTAATAAATAAAGAAAATCTTCAAAAAAAAAAAAAAAAGACAAGAAATTCCATGCAGAAATGGCAAGAGAAGCTTCAGAAAGAGAAATCAGCACAGAAACATTAAGTAACTTGGATGTAGCAATCACTAAAAGTTCTCTGGTGATTACTTTGTTTGCTTTAAAATACATAGTTTATTCATTTTTTAAAAAAAATATTTTATTTGTTTATTCATGAGAGACAGACAGAGGCAGAGACTTAGGCAGAGGGAGAAGCAGGCTCCATGCAGGGACCCCGATGTGGGACTCTATCCCGGGTCTCTAGGACCCATGCCCTGGGCTGAAGGCAGTGCTAAACCGCTGAGCCACCCAGGCTGCCCAAGTTTATTCATTTTAATTACACAGTAGTTCCTTTTTTTTTTTTAATTTTTATTTATTTATGATAGTCACAGAGAGAGAGAGAGAGAGAGGCAGAGACACAGGCAGAGGGAGAAGCAGGCTCCATGCACTGGGAGCCCGATGTGGGATTCGATCCCGGGTCTCCAGGATCGCACCCTGGGCCAAAGGCAAGCGCCAAACCGCTGCGCCACCCAGGGATCCCCTAGAATGTAGTTTACTGCAAGTAACAAGTAACAAAACATGACTCATATTGATATAAATATTAAGGACATTTATTACTTCACATTACAGAAAATCGAGAAGTTTTTTTAATTTTTTAATTTTTAAATATTTATTTGAGAGAGAGTGAGAGGGAAAGCATGAGCAGGGGGAGGGATGGAGTGCAAGCAAATTTCCCATTGATCACAGAGCCTGATGTGGGACTTGATTCCAGAACCCTGAGATCATGACCTGAGCTGAAGTCAGACAGATAACTGACTGAGCCACGCAGGTACCCTAGAAAGTCCAGAAGTTGAATGGTTTCCAGGTCTGTATGGTCAGGGCTCTCACCCTATTATTTTCTATTTTTTCCTCTTCTAAGCTGTGTATTAGTTATCTGTTGTTATGTGACAAATTACCCCAAAACTTAAATAAACATAAGTTTTGTGGGTTAGCTGTTTAGGTACGGCTAAATAAACATAAGTTTTGTGGGTTAGCTGTTTAGGTACGGCTTAGCCAGGTGGTGCCTTTGACTTAAGGTCTCTTATGAGGTTGTAGTTAAACTGTCACCTTGTCGGGGTGGGGGTGGGAGTGGTAGTGGAGGTGGAATTCTATCCCATACATGGGTCTCTCCACATGACTGCCTCCTGAGATGGCATTTGGAGTTTCCCAAAGTGAACAAATATAGAGGGTGAGAATGCCCAGGAAGGAAATCACAGTCTTTTTATAACCTAGTTTTGGAAATGCATCACATCACTTCTGCCTCATTATATCTTTTAAAAAGTAAGTATTGCCTACCCTCAAGAGTTTGAATCCCAGGAGATGAGATGGTTGAAGGCCATTTTGGAAGCTGCTTATCAATGGCTGGTTACAACATGGCTGCCAACAACAATTGAATCAGCATTCTTCTCTGATGTAAGCTTCAAAAGGACCTTTCTGGCCCTGCATTGAAACCTTTTATCTCTTTCCCAATTCATGTATTGAATGTTTGCTTTTGGCCATCTCTTTGCTACTTGCTGGATCATGTCTTCAGAAAGTTCACAAGTCTTATAACAGCAATAGATACATACAGAAATAACTCCAGTATACTATGGGTGATCAAATGTCCCACCAGCTGAGGAAGCAAGCAAGAGAAATATACTGTGGTTGAGACAGCAGGGACTGGATTTGGGTCTCCTCAACAGGTATATGTTCACTCTCATTCGAGAGATTAGCAAGAAGCAGGGGTTGGCCAGGGCTGCCCTTGGGTGTCCCATAGTGGGGCACTCAGGACATTCCTTTTCCAATGTCCCCTTTTCTGGCAATAACTACCGTGGTTTCATCCCAGATTGCCAATTCCCTATCAATTTTCTGGTCTTCTGGGGCTCCTAGGGTCATCTGGAGCTGGTGGATGAATTAGGGCAGCCAAAAGCTTTGTCTTTTGGTCAATTTCTTATCTCTATTAGCTTCCTCTGCCTTGTCCCTATTATAGACCTCAAAGGCCTCTTCCACCAAGGTGGACTGTGGAGCCTGAGGGCTGGCCTCTAACTTTTGTAATTTTCTCCTAACGTCTGGAGCAGACTGGGTAATAAAATGCATGACAAGCAATGTGTTTCCCTCTGTAGACTCCAGGTCTGTGTTAGAATAGGGGGCAGTCTTTACAGAAGACAACAAGATCTAACCGGGTGACAAATTCGACTGGCACAGTGATAATCCCACACACCTCCTCTCTCCACAGACAGGGACAGAGGGAAGAAGTACAAAGAAGTTTTAAAGAGGGTAACAAAATAGAGAGTCTTCCAGTTGAAAGTGGGCAGTGGGCAGAGAGGAGGGAGCTGGAAGAGGAGAGGGAGAAAGAGAGAGATGGGGAGAAAGAAACCAAGCAAGGGCCAGTGAAGGGAGGCACTCTGTCCACTGCCCATTGGGGTGATCAGGCCAAAGGAGTTTTTTTATTTTATTTTATTTATTCACGACAGACACACTCCCCCCCCCCCCACACACAGAGAGAGAGAGAGAGAGAGAGAGAAAGAGAGAGGCAGAGACCAGGCAGAGAGAGAAGCAGGCTCCATGCAGGGAGTCCAGTGTGGGACCTAGGATCATGCCCTGGGCCAAAGGCAGCACCAAACTGCTGGGCCACCGGGGCTGCCCAGGAGTCAGCTTTTTTTTTTTTTTTTAATTTAAAGATTTTATTCATTTATTCATGAGAGATACAGAGAGAGAGAGAGAGAGAGGCAGAGACACAGGCAGAGGGAGAAGCAGACTCCATGCAAGGAGCCCGACGTGGGACTTGATCCTGGGACTCCAGGATCACAACCTGGGCTAAAGGCAGTGCTAAACCGCTGAGCTACCTGGGCTGCCCCTGCGAGTCAGCTTTTTTTTTTTTTTTTTTTAATTTATTTATTCATGATTGGGGGGGGGGGGCAGAGACACGGGAGGAGGGAGAAGCAGGCTCCATGTCGGGAGCCTGACTCCAGGATTGCGCTCTGGGCCAAAGGCAGGTGCCAAACCACTGAGCCACCCAGGGATCCCCGGGGAGTCAGCTTTTTTAACCCATTCCTTATGGGTCTCTATTCAGACAACTTGGAACCAGGGAATGAGAGGAGAAAGAAAAAAGAAAGTTTTCTGTTGGCTATCAGATTTCCAGCTATTAGATTATACTCTGTGAGGGTTATACCTCCACCACTCTTACTAGTCCCTGGTTAGTGAGTGCCTGTTTGACCAAGATCTGTGTGGTGTGAAATGAGCCTTTCCCACCTCTGCTGATTAGTCACTGACCAGAGGGAGCATGTTCTCACATAATGAAAGCTGTAGCTTTCTTTAGCCATTCCATTAGTAGAGTATAAGAGAGTGAAGAACATGGAAAAGAAGAGGGAGGCTAACGAAGGAGGTAAGGAAATTGGGAAGTAAGGGCAAAGGGAAAAACATTACCTGAATGAGAGTACTGGGAACCCCCCTGGGATGCTGGAGGCTGACTTACCTAGCACAGTGACACTGAAGCAAAGGATTAATGGCTGATGTCAGCTACGAAGAGGTTTGCATCCAGTTGTCCATATGGGTCCCAGACACCCTTCTGGAGTCCTGGGGGAGTTGCCAAAAAAGTGTGATACTAACTAGTAAGGAGACTTAGGTGGGAAAAGGGTGACAACATATAAGCATGTAGTGGTGGGGAATTTTTTAAAAAGATTTTATTTATTTATTAGAGAGAGAGCACAAATGGGGGAGATTTACCCTCCTTATTCCTCATCTTCTGAAACTGCTTCCTGCTGAGTGGGGGCTGTTGTCCTTATCCCAACCTGGGGGTGTAAAAATCTCTTGCTGACTATTGATTTTTTTAAAAAAGATTTTATTTATTTATTCATGAGAGACAGAGAAAGAGAGACAGAAACACAGACAGAGGGGGAAGCAGGCGCTTCACAGCGAGGCTGATGTGGGACTCAATCCCCAGATCTGGGATCACGCCATGAGCCGAAGGCAGACGCTCAACCATTGTGCCACCCAGGTGTCCGACTATTCTGACTTAAAGGGATTCAGGTCTGCCACCAATGGGTTAGGCTGGACTCCCTGGGCCACCATGAACTTGACCTGAAACTCCTGGAGTCTGGAAGACATAAACTTTACTAATAAGTTAGACAGGAGCTAAAAGTAAGTAGAAGTAGGATGGCCATTAATGGTCCTAGAAAAGGTAAGAACCAAGAAAGACTGGGGAGGGCACTTTAGATCATTGACCATATATTATTAACCATTAGATCTGTTCCTTGGTTGTACTGATGTAGCCAGGATGCTTGCTTATAAATATTTCTTATATTTGATTCAATATTTCCTGAGTTCTTTACATAGGTATAATAGGTTATGTTAATATGGCACAGCCTCCTCCTTGTTTGGCCAGGATGTAATCTAAGGCTAACCTGTTGTTAAGAACAACATTTGCTGGAGAAACCAGGGATTCTTAAAAGCCCTGCAATGCTTCTCTATTTGTAGACAATTAATCCAAGGCCAAAATGAGATTTCTTTTTTTTTTTTTAAAGATTTTATTTATTTATTCATGAGAATACACAGAGAGGAGAGAGAGAGAGAGGCAGAGACACAGGCAGAGGGAGAAGCAGGCTCCATGCAGGGAGCCTGAGGTGGGACTTGATCCTGGGTCTCTAGGATCATGCCCTGGGCTGTAGGCGGCACTAAACTGCTGAGCCACTGGGGCTGCCCCAAAATGAGATTTCTTAAAGTCACTTCATGGTAAGTGAAGCCTTCCCAATTGGAGCTCTATAGTGGCTCCAATTCCCACAAGGATTAGACCTATATATAGCATGACCTGGGCAGTTATGTTGTAGTGGGTGTATAGTTATTATTCTGCCTGGGGTTATACCATCTATGGCACATTCTCCCTGGTGGTGGATGTTAGTAACACATGATTAGTAGGCTGCCACCAGTTGTGGCTTATATATACCATTTGAGGGAGTTTTGGAAGTTCAGTGTGGCTGACTTCCACATTAAAAAAAAAGAAAACCTGGGGGTGCCAGGGTGGCACAGTAGGTTTAGAGTCCAACTCTTGCTTTCAGCTCAGGTCATGACTGCATGAAATTGAGCTCTGCATCAGGCTCTGCGCTCAGTGTGGAGTCTGCTTAAGACTCTCTCCCCCGCTTTCTTTACCCCTCCCCCCAAAATAAATAAATATTTTTAAAAAAGGTAACCTCCTGGTATACATGCTTTGGTAGGAATGCTGGAATTAAACTACTTCTAGAGTTCATTTTTGGGGAGTTCATTTGAATGATTACAGTTGGGGGATAAGAGTCCACCTGATAGAAGAGTGAAATCTTTTAATTTTGCTTTATTAGGCTTAGGTCATTGGTAAAGGGACAGAGGCCACTGGTTATTTGGTATAGTGACATTATAGACAATAGTTTGATATTCCTGGGCCATGCATGATGTAGACTGAACTGGCAAACAGTTAAGTTTACCATAGAAGTTATATAGATACACAGGTAAATTCCATTTTCTTTCTTTCTTTCTTTCTTTCTTTCTTTCTTTCTTTCTTTCTTTTTCTTTCTTTCTTCTTTCTTTCTCTCTCTCTCTCTCTCTCTCTCTTTCTTTCTTTCTTTTCTTTCAGGATTTTATTCATGAGAGGCACAGAAAGAGAGAGAGAGAGAGAGAGAGAGAGAGGCAGAGACACAGGCAGACGGAGAAGCAGGCTCCATGATTTGGGACTTGATCCTGGGACCCTGGGATCATGCCTTGAGCCAAAGGCAGATGCTCATCCGCTGAGCCACCCAGGCATCCCTCTTTGTTTTTAAAGCTCTTATTTATTTGAGAGACCGAGAGAAAGCACGTGTGTGCAAGTGTGTGCATGATGGGGGAGGGGCATAGGGAGAGGAAGAAGAAAGTTCCCTGCTCACAGGGAACCCATCTTCGGACCCTGGGATCATGACCTGAGCTAAAGGCAGATGCTTAACTGACTGAGCCACCCAGGTGCCCCTAAGTTCCATTTTCTATTATGCAAACGTTGAGGAGTTGAATAACTTAAACTGATGAGAGAGAGAAAAAGGAGAGGTTAAAAGACTGCCCACTAGGAAAAATGATTGGGAACTGTGGACTAGATGGTAGATGCCTATAGCAGATCCAGCAGTTAAAAAGATTATTACCTGAAGTTATGAGTCTAGAGTCCTTACCATTGACTCCTGGTCAGGTTGGCTGGAAAGATGAATAGAATCAACAGGAGGAACATTTTGGTAATAGAGGCTTTCCTTTTTGATTCAACAGGGGCAGAGCAGGTGCTTCTCTGGTGGGGTGGGGGTGGGGTTGAGCAAAGTGGTAGAGGGCAAGCAGAATTATGTCCACAAAGATTGTAGGAGTCCAGGTCACCACATTATTTATGTCATGAATTCATTTCTAGAATTGATACTTAAAGATTTTTATTTATTTATTTGAGAGAAAGAGTGAGAAAGCAGAGGAGGAGCAGAGGAAGAGGGACAAGCAGACTTGGTACTGAGCTCAGAGCCAGGACCCTGAGGTCATGACCTGGGCCAAAACTAAGAGTCAGAGGCTTAACTGACTGAGCCACCCAAGTGGCCCTTGAATATATATTTAAAGTCTTCTATAGTCTCATAGGAGTAGGATGACCTCAGGTCTTCTGGATGGTCCTGTGGATATTTAGGAGAGAGGACTTTCAATCTGGAAAGATGTGCTCAGTTAGGGACTCCTTTGTAGTTGACGCTTTTGAAATGGCTAGGATCGCTTGGTAAGAAACCTTCCATTTAGGCAACCGTTGGTGCTCTGGGGAATTTCCCTTACAAGTTCTAGGAAGGACCTGAACTCCAGGGTTAACCTGTGGAGGAGTCTCCTCCTCTCTGCCTCATCCTTGGCTGGTAGTATTTTGTTTGCGAAGTCTTTGATTGCTTTATGTACCTGACCTAGATGAGTAATATACATTGTAAGTGTGGAGGCTGAGAAAATTAAGGCCATTCCACCTCAAGTTTATCATTAGCACAAGTATAGCCATCTCAGGCCCCTGTGAATAAGAGCTGAACTTTACAGGAAAAACAGCAGAACACCCTTGACAGAGAGTCCCATATCAGAATGAGAACAGAGCTTAATGCCCTTGACAGAAAGTCCCATATCAGAATGGAAACAGAGCCCAGAATGCCCTTGACAGAGACAGAAAGTCCTGTATTGGAATGAAAACAGAGCTTAAGAAATTCCTCCACCCCTTCTGAAAATCCCCTAGACCAGCCCATAAAAACCCAGCTGTAACCCCCTTCGGGGTTCAAGTCCCTGCTCCGCTGTGTCAGGTATACTTGGACCCAAGCTCGAGCTTGTTAATAAACCCTCATGTACTTGCATTGGTGTCGGCTCCTTGATGGTTTTCTCGGATTCACAATCTTGGGCACAACAGTAAGCTCTGGTTCACTTCTCCATCTAACAGTAGGAGTAGGCTAATCTGAGGTTCATGAGTCTCATGAAATGAGACAGCAGGGACTGTACTCATATCCCCTCAACCCTCACTGCAAAATCCAGTATTCCTTGGCTCTCCATAAAAAGAAAAGCTAAATCTCTATACCCCCTGAGTAGTGTATCTTGCAGGAATGTGGAAACAAGCTATTTATGGAAAGGAGGGACTCAAGACTGGTGAAGACTGGATCAAACCAATTTGTGCCAAGATAGTCACCAATGCTAACATTTCACTGCCTTTTTCCCTCATTATAACACTAAGGGTGGAGATATCACGTGCTAATTAGACAGGTGAGACATGAAGAAGCATGACCCTTAAGTACTCAGGTGTCAAGAATTCTCCACCTCTACATGCTTAAATGTCACCCTTTTCCCACCTAAACCTTTTTTTTTTTTTAATATTTTTTTTAATTTTTTAAAATTTTTATTTATTTATGATAGTCACAGAGAGAGAGAGAGAGAGAGAGAGAGAGAGGCAGAGACACAGGCAGAGGGAGAAGCAGGCTCCATGCACCGGGAGCCCGATGTGGGATTTGATCCTGGGTCTCCAGGATCGCGCCCTGGGCCAAAGGCAGGCGCCAAACCGCTGCGCCACCCAGGGATCCCCCCACCTAAACCTTTTTAAAGCTCTCCCAGACCTCTCTTCAGGGAGCTAGCCTGAAAACTCTTTCCTTTGTGCTGTCTTCCTTGTGCTGAGCATAGGCCTCAATAAAGCCTTGCTTGGAACTCCTATTTGACCTCTTGTCAATTTCTGTCATTTAGCCAGCCCAACAGCCCTTTACAGCATCAGTGTTACAGCAGGCAAAGGAAAAAATGGTTGAGTTGCATTTTAGAGGATCAGTTGGAGGTGACTTGGGAGGATTAGAAAAGGTCATCCCAGAATTAAATGTCACAGAAAATGTTAAGAATACTGTAAAAAAAAAAAAAAAAAAAAAAAAAGAATACTGTAATTAGTGCTTGCTTCTGAGCACATCCACTAAGAACTAATGTAACTAGTTCCACTACCAAATTGTTAACGTTTTATATGTTATATTTAGGTTTATTTTTTATTTTAAAATATTTATATTTTATTTTTTTTTATTTTTTTATTTATTTTTTTAAATTTTTTATTTATTTATTTATTTATTATAGTCACAGAGAGAGAGAGAGGCAGAGACACAGGCAGAGGGAGAGAAGCAGGCTCCATGCACCGGGAGCCCGACGTGGGATTCGATCCCGGGTCTCCAGGATCGCGCCCTGGGCCAAAGGCAGGCGCCAAACCGCTGCGCCACCCAGGGATCCCAAATATTTATATTTTAAAATATTTAAATATAATTAATTTATATTTATATTTAATATTTAATAAATATTTTAAAAAGTATTTTAAAAAATTATTTACTTGAGAGGGAGAAAGCAAGCAAGAGAGTAGAGCAGGGGAGAGGGGCAGAGGGAGAGGATGAAGTAGACTCTGCATTGAGCAGGGAGCCCAAGGTTGGGCTTAGTCCCAGGACCAGGGGACTACGACCTGAGCAGAAGGTAGACTCTTAACCCTTCACTGACTGAGCCACCCAGGCACCCCAGGTTTCTTCTTTTTTAAAAAAAGAAATCATGGGGATCCCTGGGTGGCGCAGCGGTTTGGCGCCTGCCTTTGGCCCAGGGCGCGATCCTGGAGACCCGGGATCGAATCCCACATCAGGCTCCCAGTGCATGGAGCCTGCTTCTCCCTCCGCCTGTGTCTCTGCCTCTCTCTCTCTCTCTCTCTGTGACTATCATAAATAAAATAATAAAAAAAAAAAATTAAAAAAAAAAAAAGAAATCATGACAAATCTATCTGAAGTCCTGTTTATCTCTCCATTCTTTTACCCCTCCCCCCTTTCCTGCCTTTATCATGGTGCATGTCCATATATCCATCTGCTTCATTTTCTATACTTAACATTTTCCATTATCTGTATATACTGTGATTGTGTTAAATTTACATGTCATTTCACACTGCACATACTTACTGGCATATTGCTCTTTATAACTCTTAAGAGCTATCAAATGTTGCTATGTATAGGACTCATTCATTAATTTGTTGTAACATCGGGATCCCTGGGTGGCGCAGCGGTTTGGCGCCTGCCTTTGGCCCAGAGCGCGATCCTGGAGACCCGGGATCGAATCCCACGTCGGGCTCCCGGGGCATGGAGCCTGCTTCTGTCTCTGCCTCTCTCTCTCTCTCTCTGTGTGACTATCATAAATAAGAAAAAAAGAATTTTGTTGTAACATCACAGGCACGTATCACGTTTTGTCTCTATGCTTAGTGCACATTTCCGTTGTTTACATTTTTGACAAGGAAGCATGCTCAATCATGAATTTTTCTTCTTGTGAATATCTGTAGGAATTTCTTTTTGTATTCTTCTAGACATAAAGTTGCTGGGTTATAAAACGCACATTTAAAATTTCACCAAAAGTGGTTGTTCTAATTTTATACTGCCAACTGACATTTCCAAGAGTTTACCTTCCTCAGATTCCCTCCCTTCCCGAAAATGGCCAGTTCGTAACATTTTCCATCACGACATAGTTTTCAAGTGGTCGCACGAACAGATCATTTCAGTATAACTCTACAGGCCAGGGGAGGCTTCATATGGCAGAGGAGACTCCGAAAGGGCTCACCGCAGCGTTCTGCCGCCCTACCGTTACTCTTCGGTTCTCTACAGCTTGCTAACGTACACCGAAGGAGCACGCTGCGCTGCGCGTGCGCGGGGAGGGCCACACACTGCGCTGGAGGAGCAAGTCCGACCCCCAGCGACCGCGCGCGCCAGCCCACGCTCAGTGGTACGACCAGGCCGCGGCCTCCCCCCGCAGCGCGGGTTGGTTGCGTCTCGGGACGCCGGCGCACGCTCGCACACCCGCCCCGCCAGCGCGACTCCTCCCGGCGGCGCCTCAGCTTCGCGCGCCGGCCCGCCCCCCCGCTCCTGACGTGCTCCGGACGCTCGAGACCCGCAGGGCCCGGGAGGAGGGGCTCGGCAGTGGGGTGCCGGCCGGTCGGTGAGTACCTGCCGCCTCCGCTCACCTCCAGCCCGTCCTCTTCCCGCCTGCATTCTTTTCTCAGGGGGCCTCCTCACCCGCAGGGGCTCTGACGCGGGGTAGAGCCCTATCGGCGGCGGAGGCCGCCGTCTCCGGACGCCGGGGTGGGCCTCCGGACCGTCGGGGTGGCTCTTCAGGATGTTGGGTGGGCGTCCCCGGACGCCGGGGTGGCCCTTCGGGACGCCTCAGGAAGCCGGCAGGGGCCTCCCGACGCGGGAGAGGGGCCCTTTGGGACACCGGGGTGGCCCCGAGGAACCTCGCTGGGCGCCTTCTGACGTCGTAGTGGGCGTCAGCCCCCAGTGCCAGGCCTGCCCCCTTCCCTCGGGGGGTGGGGCCTCTGTCTTCCCAGGAGCTCCTTCGTTTTTCCGCGTCCGCGGGTGGGCTCGGTCCCCGCCCGCGCCTCGTGCGTTCCTTCCTCACGCTGGACACCTCGGGAGGGGCTGCGTCCTCCCCGTTTCCCCCCACGGGCTCCGCAGCCCGGGCCTTTACCGGAGGAGGGGCCCGTGGTCCTCACGCCCCCTCCTCCTCGGCCAGTCTACTGTTTTGCTGGAGAGTGATCCTTTCTTCTGTTATTTGCCCAGAAAAAAGTATTTTCCTTCCAAATCCATATTATATGCTGCTTTCCCCTCCAACAGAACTGATGGGTCCTTCTGAACGATGACAGTGTTTCAAGCCTGTTACACGTACGCGTTTATTTAATCTTAAGGACACTTTCATGAGGTACTCGGTTCAGAGGTGAGGTAACTGAGGATGGAAGACCTAGCTCGTAAGTGGTAGTAGAGCTATTCTGAGTCCAGGCGGCCTGACTCTAATGTTCTTGTATTTAGTCAACTGTTATACTGAGATATAAGTAATATCCAGGGAAAAGTGAAAGTTTTATGCTTCTGTCTTATTTTTTTCCTATCGGGAGGCAGTGCCTTGTAGATGAATCAAAGAATGTGTTTTTGGTATCAGGTATATTGAGCTGCAATTCACAACATGGCCATTTACTAACCTAGTACGAACTTACCAGTTGTTTTTTTTTTTCAATTGTTTGATTTTGAATAAATTTACAAACATGTAAAATAGTGATAAAAATTGTAAAGATCATGATCAATGATTAAAAATAGCAAAAAATTGCGATAACACATGGAGTGATTGGGAGGATAACCTTTAGAATGCATGTGAGGTACCTAGAATATTGTCCGAGGACCCAATAAATGACTAATTTAATTACTCAAAATGTGTGTTTTTTTTTTTTTTTTAAGATTTATTTATTTATTCTTGAGAGCCACACAGAGAGGCAGAGACATAGGAAGAGGGAGGAGAAGCAGGCTCCATGCAGGGAGCCGTCCCGGTATTCCAGGATGACGCCCTGAGCCAAAAGCAGACGCTCAACCGCTGAGCCTGAGCCACCCAGGCGTCCCTCAAAATGTGTTGTTACACACTTGTCCTGAGGCTGAGTATAAAGTGGGAGATAAAGAATTATGAGTGTGCTTGTGTATGTGAATGCATTTGCCTTTTTAATTTTATGTACTGACGAATTATTGGTGCAAGAAGGTCGTTTAGCTGTCTCATTTACCTTTTGTTAAATCAAGGAAACAAGCTCTTGAAATCAGGTGATAAAGCTTGGTACCGTTTCTTGAGTAGTGACTTAATCAATAACTTATGGTGAGTCATTAATAAAGACTTCTTGTTAAGGTCCCTATGTCTCCAAGCTTTCAAAGTGATTTTGACATGTTTGGTAGGCAGAATGTCAAGATTTTAAGTTGAGTGATTTTAAGTGATCTTCAGATCAAGATAAAGATGATAGATATTGCTGAAGGAAAATGACAAGTAATATCCCAAGTTGGGTATTTTCAAGGACTACCAAAAATTCTACCTGTGAATTCCTGATGGAATCTCATTATTCCATCACCTTTCCTGCTTGTGCATTGTTTTAGAGACATTTTGTTCCTGTCACTGTTAAGATGAGGCTGTTGCCCTCTAGACTCTATTTTTCCTTCATAGTTGTAATTCATTCTTTAGCGTTGGTTCAAGGAATTGAAGATAAGCCATTATTTTAGTGAGTTCTTCAGTTTTAAGGGTAGCAACTTAAATAGTAGCTAAACTGTATGCTGGTTTGCTTGTTTAAATTGGCCAAGCAGTGCCTTGTTTTTACTTTTATTAGAGTTACTGTGGAACTGTGTGGCTAAATTTCAGGAAGCACTGAATTTTGGAGTCTGTAATCTGTGGAGGGGCCTCTACTTAATGCTTCTTGTCAATCCCTTATCTGCTTAATTCTTTGAAAACCCCCTTTAAGACTGCTGGGGGTTCTGTGCTACAGAGAAGAGTAGGGTTTTTACTTATTTATGTATCTTTAAGAAGTTACATATATTTGGTAGTATAGCTACTCTTGCTATCAGATTTGAGCATTTTGGTTTAAATAACTCTAGCGTACAGAAAACATTTAATGAGATGAAAACTTCCATACAAAATTTTTTTCTAGGGCACTGTGATTCCTTCAGAATTCCCCCAAACTAATTCCGACATCTGTCTTACCTATGCTATTCAACCTATAATAATTTTATCCATCTGTGCCTTTATGTAGTATTGTATATTTGAGAGCATGAGTTGGGGGTGGAGGGAGGCCGACTTCCCACTGAGCAGGGAGCCCAATGCAGGGCTCAGTCTCAAGGACTGAAATCATGACCTGAGCTGAAGGCAGTCACTTAACTGACTGAACCCTCCATGTACCCTCATTCAACAAATATAATTTATATGTGCATACCATGCATCAGGCAGCAGTTTTAGTTAGAAGAGGTGTAAAGATTAAGTCATGAAGTATTGTAGTCAGGAGACAGAATTGTAAGTGGCTCCTTTGTGACTTTGGACAAGTTACTTTTCTGAACTTATGCTTCCTAGTAACAATTACATATACTTCTTAGGTTTTTGTGAAGATTAATTAGAAATATTTTGGGATCCTTGAATTGTCATGTGAATTTTAGGATCAGCTTGTTAATTTACATACACAGCCAACTAGAATTTTATTAGGTATTGAACTGAATCCATATATCAATTTAAGGAGTAGTAGTACCATCTGAAGTCTTGATACTTGGGTTGTTTTTCTTTTATTTAGATCCCTCTAATTTCTTTAAAAATGTTTTATAGTTTTCAGGGTATAAGTTTTGCATGTCTGGAGATCCCTGGGTGGCTTAGCGGTTTGGCACCTGCCTTTGGCCCAGGGCGTGATCCTGAAGTCCCGGGATCGAGTCCCGCGTCGGGCTCCCGGCATGGAGCCTGCTTCTCCCTCCTCCTGTGTCTCTGCCTCTCTCTCTATGTCTATTATAAATAAATAAATCTTTAAAAAAACAAAAAGTTTTGCATGTCTTCTGTTAAAGTTATGCCTATTTTAGTCTTTATGATGCTCTTGTAAATGGAATTGTTTTCTTAATTTTATTTTCAAATTGCTCATTGCAAATGTATAGAAATACAGTTTTGTTTTGATTTTGTATCCTGCAGCCTTGCTGAACTTGTGTATTCTGATAGTTTTTTTTTAGTGGAGTCCTTCAAATTTTTTATGTACAAGATCATTGCATCTAAATGATGATAAAACTAAATATGGTTTTACTTCTCCCCCTTTCCAATCTAGATGCTTTTTTTTTTTTTTTCCTCTCTCTCTTTTTGCCTCATTGCTCTGGCTAGAGCCTCCACTATAATGTTGAATAGAGGTGCTAAGAGTGGACATGCTTGTTTTGTACCTGATTTAAGGGGAAAGCTTTCAGTCTTACACTATTAAGTATGATATTAACCATGGGTTTTTGATAGATACTTTATCAGTTTGAGGAAGTTCTCTCCTATTTCTAGTTTGTTTAGTATGTTTAGTATTTTTATCATTAAGGGTGTTGAGTTTTGTTAGATGCTCTTTCTGTGTATATTAAGATAATCATGTAGTTTTTGTCCTTTATTCTATTGATATGGTATAATACATTGAGTTTCAGATCTTAAACCAACCTTGCCTTCTCTTGATACTTATTAGTCATGGTATATAATTCATTTTATATAATATTGGATTTGGTATTATTTGTTAGTATTTTATTGATTTTTGCATCTATATTTATAACAGATATATTTGTCTCTGGTTTCTTTTTCTTTTTTCTTAAAGATTTTATTTTTAATACTCTCTAAACCCAACATAGGGCTCAAACTCATAACTCTGAGATTAAGTGTAACATTGTTCCATCGACTGAGCCAGTCAGGCACTCCTGGTTTCTTGTTTTCTCTTATTGTCTTTGGTCAGATAGAATGAGTTGGGAAGTGTTCCACCACTTTTTTGGGGAAGAGTTTGTGAAAGATTGTTACTTCTTTAAAAGTTCAGTACAGTTTCACAGCAAATCAGAAATGATAGGACTAGAGTTGAGCTGAAAGGCCTAGGTGCATTTGTATATCTTTTTTTTTTTTTTTTTTTTTTTTAAATTTTATTTATTTATGATAGTCATACAGAGAGAGAGAGAGAGAGGCAGAGACACAGGCAGAGGGAGAAGCAGGCTCCATGCACCGGGAGCCCGATGTGGGATTCGATCCCGAGTCTCCAGGATCGCGCCCTGGGCCAAAGGCAGGCGCCAAACCGCTGCGCCACCCAGGGATCCCCATTTGTATATCTTTTAAGCTTTTGCTAATTGAGTTTGAAAGCCCAAGAGGGGTGTGAAATTGTGACCTGAGTGTCAGTCAGCTGTCCTCACATCCCCCTGGCACTCAGCTGTGCACACCTGCACACGCCACACACATGACCTACAGACCAGCTGTGCTCCAGAGTAGATATCTACCTGGTGAAGGAGGGGAGCACCCCTCCCCCCCAAGGAAAAAAACAAAAAAACTTTGCAATGGCATTACGAAGTTACAAAGTAGGGAGAGGAGATTGAGTATAGCATAGTGGTAAATACTTTTATTAAGTCAGAGGAATAGAAGGAAGATGAAGGAAATGAGTGATCAGATCTAGGAGAAAACTAAATTGAGCAGTGTCACAGACATTAAGTTAGATTATAGTAAAGAAAGGATTTGCCAAGATGGTTAGTAGAATGGAAGCTGAAGAGAGGCATACGGATTTGTGGCAAGGAGATTTTTGATGATCTTAAAGGGAGAGCAGATTCAGATTACATAACAAATGAGAGAAGAGGCCAATAAATGGACATGGACGGTGGATATGGAATGTGTTCTTTTTTTTTTTTTTTTTAATTTAAAGATGTTATTTATTCATTCATGAGAGACACAGGCAGAGGGAGAAGCAGACTTCCTGCAGGGAGCCTGATGCGAGACTCCATCCCATTATCCCGGCATCACGCCCTGAGCCAAAGGCAGGTGCTCAACCCCTGAGCCACCCAGCTGCCCCTGGAATGTGTTCTTTAAAGTTAATGTCAAAACTTCAAATTATCTCCAGAGTTTACAAGTTTAAAGAAAAACAAAAGTAGTGTTTACACATGGTTCAAAATTCAAATAGAGAAAATGTTTTTCCTCATCTATCTCTCATTCTCTTTCATACTTTTGGCAATTTCTTGTGTATCATTCCAGATGAATTTTAAAACGGGGCTGGGCGTGTTTTTTAATTTACACAAGTAAAATAACACTAAACATGCTGTTCTGCCTTTTGCTCTCTAATAAATAAATAAAAATTATTTATTTATTAGAGGGCAAAAGCAGGGGGAGCAGCAGAGGAGAGGGAGAAGCAGACTCCCTGTTGAGCAGGGAGCCGGACTCAGGACCCTGGGATCCTGACCTTCATGAGCTGAAGGCAGATGCTTTAAAGGACTGAGCTTTGATGGACTAAGCCACCCAGGTGACCTTGCCTTTTGTTTTAAATTAATGATTGCTTTGGAAATTTATAGTGTGTGTCAATGTATAGAGATCTGAGTAAAAAATTTGATGATAATGCAGAGGAAAGAACTTTTATTGGTGATAGGGTTAAGGGAAGTTATTTTTAGGCTCAACATGTTGTGTTAATGTTTGTAGCAAGGGAATAGAGTGGATCTAGAAGGAATTTAAATACATGAAGGCTTGGGAGAAGCTTACTGGGGGAAAGGCTTGAAGACAGAAGTCCCTTAGAAAGGATCAGTGAAAAATCAGGTGGTTTTGTTTTGTGAATCTCTCCAGGAATCTTACTTGGTAGCTGGGGCAAGAAGTACACAGCAAGTATTTTCCCAGGGTTAGGGGCTTTAGAGATTCCACTGAAATGACTGACTTATGGGAATGGGACCTACGGTAAGGAGCAAATTATGAGAGGTAACATTGTGATTTCTGTTTCCAGTGTTGAGTACAATTCTGACTGATAATAGGTTTCCTTAATTTAAATCCCACTTTTTTACATTTTGAAGTAGGTAATACTTAGAAAAATTATTTAACTTTTTAAAGTTACTTGAGTGAACTACCTACCAAAGGTTTTCAAATGTTTTTTAGTTCACAAAAAATTTTTCCTAAAAATTATTTTTGAACTGGAGATGAGAGTTGAAAATGGATTAATTTCTGTTTTTGATGGCCTGAAAAATTTATCCATGCTGATTTTTAAAAATCTGCACAAAAGGTATCATACTATTTTTCTTTTATTTTACACTTACTAGTGCAAAAATCTTGGAGATTCTTCCATGAGATTATGTGCGGTTGACTCTTGAACAACACAGAAATTAGGCATATTGACACCCTGCACGGTTGAAAATCTGTACAACTTTTGACTTCTCAAAAATGTAACTACTAAGAGCCTGCTGTTGATTGGAAGCCTTACTGATAACATAAACAGCCAATTAAACATAACATATTTTGTATGCTATGTGTATTATATACTGTATTCCCTCAATAAGATAAGGTGGCCATAAGAAAATGTATGAAGAGGCGCCTGAGTGGGTCAGTCTGTTAAGTGTTTGCCGTGGGCTCAGGTCATGATCCATGCTCAATCCATGATTGAGACCCAGGATAGGCTCCTTGCTCAGTGGAGAGTTTGCCTCTCCCTCTGCCCCTCCCCCTGCTCAAGTTCTCTCTCTAGCTCTCTCAAATAAATAAGTAAAAATTTTAAAAGAATGTATTAAGAAACTAATTAAAAATACATTTACAGAGTACCTGGATGACTCAGTTAAGTGTCCTACTCTTGATTTCAGCTCAGGTCAGGATCTCAGGGTTCTGGGATTGAGCTCCAAGTTGGGCTCCCTGCCCAGTTGGGGAGTCTGGTTGTCTCCCTCTCCCTCTGCCTCTACCTCTGTGTGCATGTGTGTGCATGCTGTCTTTCTTAAATAAATCTTTAAAAAGATTTATGGTACTGTACTGTAATAGACTCATATAAGTGGACCTGCACATTTCAAACCGATGTTCAAAGGTCAACTATATATGTCCTTGTTCTTTTTTTTAAATTGTAGCAAAATATACATAATTTACCAAATACATGAAATTTTACAAAAATATATACAAAATTTACCACTTTAAGTATACAATTCATCGGTATAGGCACATTCACATTGTTGTTCAGCCATCATCACCATCCATTTCCACAACTTTTTTCATCTTCCTAAACTGAAACTGTACCCTTTATTTTTTATTTTATTTTTATTTTTAAAAGATTTATTTATTCATTACAGAGAGAGAGAGAGAGAGAGGCAGAGATACAGGCAGAGGGAGAAGCAGGCCCCATGCAGGGAGCCTGATGTGGGACTTGATCCCCGGTCTCCAGGATCGCCCTGGGCTGAATGCAGGCGCTAAACCGCTGAGCCACCCGGGGATCCCAACTCTGTAGCCTTTATTTTATTTTATTTTATTTTATTTTATTTTATTTATTTTTTTAAGATTTTATTTATTTATTCTTGAGAAATAGAAGGAGAGACAGAGCCAGAGACACAGGCAGAGGGAGAAGCAGGCTCCATGCACCGGGAGCCTAACGTGGGATTCGACCCCGGGTCTCCAGGATCGCGCCCTGGGCCAAAGGCAGGCGCCAAACCGCTGCGCCACCCAGGGATCCCAACTCTGTAGCCTTTAAATGGTAACTACGCGTTGCTCCTTTCCCTCAGCCTGTGGTAGCCACCATTCTGCTTTCTGTTCTATGAATTTGACTATTTTAGGTATCTCATGTGAGGGGAATCATACAGTATTTGTCCATTTGTGTCTGGCTTATTTCACTTAGCATAATATCTTCAAAGTTTATCCTTTGGGTATACAGCTACATCATTTACCATTCCTCCTAAGCAGTGTACAAGGGTTCCAGTTCTCCACATCCTCTCCAATACTTGCTATTTTCTGTATTCTGCATAGTAGCCATCCTAAGGAGTGTGAGGTGGTATCTTGTGGTTTTGGTTTGCAGTTCCTTAGTGATTAGTGATGTTGAGCATCTTTTCATGTGCTTATTGACCATTTGAATAGTGATGTTGAGCATCTTTTCATATGCTTATTTATCATTTGAATATCTTTGGAGAAATGTCTATTCAAATCCTTTGCCCATATTTTAATTGGGTTGGCTTTTTTTTTGTTCTTTTTATAGTCTTGATATTAACCACTTATCAGATGAACAGTTTGCAGATTTTTCCCCCCATTTTGTGGGTTTTTTCACTTGTTGATAGTATCCTTTCATGCATAAGATTTAAAAATTTTGACATAGTCACTTCTTTTGGTTGTTGTCTGTTCTTTCAGTGTCATATCCAAGAAATCATTGCAAAATCCAATGCTAATTTACTTTTTTCTTTGGAAATTTAATGTCCTTAAGTTCATGAGATTAAGTCATTGTTCTCAACTATATTTACTACTAATGTTGGAGAATCAGTAACTCTTTTCAAATATAATAAAGAAGAATTAAGATGGCTACATGATAAGGGCTGCAGAAAGAGCAGATGTGTTTGAAATAGAATTAAAAGGGATAGACTTAGAATTTTGGAGTTAATGCAGTTAGATATTTCTTCAGAAATATTCAGTCGAGGGATCCCTGGGTGGCGCAGCGGTTTGGCGCCTGCCTTTGGCCCAGGGCGCGATCCTGGAGACCCAGGATCGAATCCCACGTCGGGCTCCCGGTGCATGGAGCCTGCTTCTCCCTCTGCCTGTGTCTCTGCCTCTCTCTCTCTGTCTCACTGTGTGCCTATCATAAATAAAAAAAATAAAAGAAATTATTGCCTAAGATAATGTCCTGAAGCTTTTTAAAAAAAAAAAAAAAAAAAGAAATATTCAGTCGAGTTCTGATATTATCAAGCTTTTATTGTCACAGGTGATAAAATAAAAATGGTTTGTATTTATAATTTTAATCATGAAGATGATGGAAGTCTGCTTTCACTTTGCAATTTTTGTTTAAAGATTTTTTTTATTTATTAGAGAACCCAAGTGGGGGTGGGGGAAGGGCAAAAGGAAAGGGACAAGCAGACTCCCCATCGAGCAGGGAACCCAATGTGGGGCTTGATCCCAGAACCTTGGGATCATGACCTGAACCAAAGGCAGCTTGCTTGACTGACTCAGCCACCCAGTCGTTCCTCTGTTTTTTGTTGTTGTTGTTAGTTCAGGAAATATTTTGACACCTCAATAAAAAAGCTTTTCCAGTTAACTTATGTTAGAAATCTTTTCGAAATTAAAAATGCAGAATCCATTGAGATGAGAAACAAGGGATTCTGTAGAGGTTAATTGTAGCTTTACCACTCTACCAGAGTTGCATCTAAGCCTGTTTTTGTGTCTACTACTTTTTAATTTTAAAATGGACATTTAGCTTTTATCTGTATATATTTTTATCTGAATATATTTCAGATCCCTGAATAACAGGCACACTGTATTTGTCTTTTTCCTATCTTCTGTGCTTTTCCAAATCCAGTTTGTTTCTTCATACACTCATTTGGTCATTAAAGCATTTATTCATTTATTAAGTAACATTTATTGAAAGCTAAGCTCTGAGTTAAGTATTGGAATTCAGACATGAATAAGAAACAGTTTCTGCCTCTGTAACTTTACAGTTTCCTAAGGAAATAAGATAGTAACCATCATTAAAACACAGTATAATCCTTCAGCATTCAGCTCAAGTTCCACCTGTAGCAAGGCCTTTCTCAACTTAACCCAACCTAGCTGACCTTGGCGCCATCTTTTTGTGGTTTATTGCCTTTGTTGTTTGTGTTATATAATTAGAGATAGCTGTTTCATAACAGTGGAATTAAATATACAAGCTATCATGAAAATAAGTCTTATCTTTTTGCCTTCCATTCTCTCCTAGCTGTTTAATGTGTTCTATTTATATAGCTGATTTGTTTAGGCAGCCAAAAGTCCATCTTTTCATTAGATTTCATTTGTAGGGGATCCCTGGGTGGCGCAGCGGTTTGGCGCCTGCCTTTGGCCCAGGGCGCGATCCTGGAGACCCGGGATCGAGTCCCACGTCGGGCTCCCGGTCCGTGGAGCCTGCTTCTCCCTCTGCCTGTGTCTCTGCCTCTCTCTCTCTCTCTCTGACTATCATAAAAAAAAAAAAAAAAAAAAAAAAGATTTCATTTGTATTGCCTTTGTACAGCACAGTGTCATGTTTCTGTTGAACAAAAGCTTAGTTTCCCTGCTAATTCTCAAGTTGCAGGGGGGGCCTAGGTGGCTCATTTGGCTAAGTGTCCGACTCTGGATTTCAGCTTAGGTAATGATTTGGGCTTGTGGGATTAGACCCTGAGTCGGGCTCTGTGTCCAGTAAGGAACCTGCTTGAGATTCTCTTCCTTTCCCTCTGCCCCTACCCCTGCTTGTGCAAGCACAAGCACAGGGCATGCATACGCTCTTTTTCTCTCAAATCTTTAAAAAAAAAATAAAGTTGCAGTCTTTGTAAGAGGTTGTAATTTTCATTTAGAGGAGAGAAAAAATAAATGGGTAAGTGAAGGAAGAACAGAATAACAATTTTGAAATAGAAAAGTGAGTATTTCTAAGATGGTATTATAACAAATGGAGTAGATATACTTACGACAATAGGCTTTATATGGTCATGATTAATCATCTTCACATTTTTCTTATTCTAGAATGTTGTAATTTCAGCCAAAAGTTTAGGCTTTAGGGACGCCTGGGTGGCTCAGAGGTTTAGCACCTGCCTTCGGCCCAGGCCATGATCCTGGAGAGCTGGGATCAAGTCCCACATTGGGCTCCCTGCATGGAGCCTGCTTCTCCCTCTGCCTGTGTCTCTGCCTCTCTGTGTCTCTCATGAATAAATAAATAAAATCTTTAAAAAAAATAAAAAGTTTAGGCTTTAATTTTTGTAGATTTACTATGTAAAACAGGTAAGGACACCTGGAGAGAGTGTTTGATATATTTTGATGGGTCTTGTTTTTTTATCCATTCAGCCACTCTCAGACTTCCAATTAGAGAATTTAGCCTTTTTGCATTTAAAGTAATTATCGGTAGCTATGTACTTCTTGCCTTTTTTTTGTGTGTGCCATTTTGTTAGTTTTTTTTTTCTGGCTGCTTTGTAATTCCTCTGTTCCTCCTTTACTTGCTCCCTTCCTTTGTGATTTGATGATTTTCTATTGTAATATACAGAGTTCTGTAGGACTGTCAGCATAAGGCCCAGTGGCCCCCAGAGGCAGGTGATCTCCTGATCCCCTGGGAAGCAGCTTTAAAAACTGGAGTGTCAGACAAGGGTACAAACTCCTTTCTGGGAGATATTAGCAAGCTTGACTGAAGTAGAGGGAGGTGCAAAGATGGTGCCTGCTAGTACCTTTGGAATACTTCAGTAGTCACCTATGAAGTTTGTTAAATTAGATGCCTTGCCTCTCATGCTTGCTTTAAGATAAGCAAATAAGCCTTTTTCACAGAAAGTCTGAGTGCTTTTCACTTGGCTGCTTTTGTACTGAGCCCTGGGGTACGTTAATTTGCATGTGTCAGCTTTTTCAGAGCTGCTTTTCAATTCTTTTTAGTTTTGGGAGGCTTGTTGATGCAAGCTCTGTTGGCTTTCAAAGCTAGATGTTTAGGGGGCTTATCTCTCAGGTGCAGGTCTTTTTTTTTTTTTTAAGATTTTATTTATTTATTCATGATAGACACAGAGACACACACACAGAGAGAGAGAGAGAGAGAGAGAGTCAGAGACACAGGCAGAGGGAGAAACAGGCTCCCTGCAGGGAGCCCGATATGAGACTTGATCCCAGGACTCCATGATCACACCCTGGGCCGAAGGCAGGTGTTTAACCACTGAGCAACCTAGAGACCCCCCCCCCCCTTTTTTTAATATTTTATTTATTCATGAGAGACAGAGAGAGAGGCAGAGACACAGAGGGAGAAGCAGGCTCCTTGCAGGGAGCCCAATGCAGGACTTGATCCCAGAACTCTGGGATCATGCTGCAAGCTAAAGGCAGATACTTACCACTGAGCCACCACTGAGCCAGGCATCTCAGGTGCAAGTCTTAAAAGTTGTGGTGTGAGATATGGGGTTTGGACCTCTCTCCTCCAGGAAAAGCTCTTGGGTTGAGTTCCCTCCCTATTGTGGGTTGTTGTGCCTGGGGTGGGGTTTATAATGAGATTCTCTCTTAACCTTACCTATTTGCTTTGTTGTGGTTTCCCTCTCATTTGTGAATGGGTTTCCCTGCCAGGTTTTAGGTTTATTTCAGAATTTGTTCATATATATTTGTAGATTGGGAGTATCCACAGGAGGAGGTTAATTCAGGATCTTCCAGTGTCTCCTTGAACCGAACTCTCTTTTCAGCAATATTTTTAAGTTTCCATTTGCAAGTCTTGCACTTATTTTGTTAAATTTATTCCTAAGAATTTTATTATTTTTGATGCTAGTAGAATAAAATTTTTTTTTTTTTTACTTTTGCAAGATTTTACTTTATTTTTCAGAGAGAGAGAGAGAGAGAGAGAGAGAAAGCGAGAGAAAGCATGTGCATGAGTGGGGAAGGCAGAGGGAGAGAAAGAATCTTAAGGGCAGCCCAAGTGGCTCAGCGGTTTAATGTTGCCTTCAGCCCGGGTGTGATCCTGGAGACCTAGGATTGAATCCCACGTCGGGCTCCCTGCATGGAGCCTGCTTCTCCCTCTGCCTGTGTCTCTGCCTCTCTCTCTCTCTCTCTCTCTCTCTGTGTGTCTCTCATGAATAAATAAATAAAACCTTTAAGATATATATTTAAAAAATAAAAAGAATCTTAAGCAGGCTCCACGCCCATTGGAGAGCCTGACACAGGGCTTCATCTAACAACCTTGAGATCATCACCTGAACTGAAATCAAGATTCAGATGCTTAACAGACTGAGCTACCCAGGCGGCACTGAAAGTTTTATTTTTTAAGTAATCTCTACACCCAACATGGGTCTTGAACTCAAGTACTCAGACCACGAGTCACAAGCTCTACCAGCTGAGCCAGCCAGGTGTTCCTAGAAATGGATTTTTTTTTTTTAAAGATTTTATTTATTTATTCATGAGAGACAGAGAGAGAGAGAGAGAGAGAGAGAGAGAGAGAGAGGCAGAGACATAGGCAGAGAGCAGGCTAGGCTCCTTGCAGGGAGCCTGACGCAGGACTCGATCCCAGATCCCGGAATCATGCCCTGAGCCAAAGGCAGACGCTCTTCCGCTGAGCCACCCAGGCGTCCCTAGAAATGGAATTTTAAAAATTTCCTTTTAGGATTGTTTATTGCTAGTGGATAAACAATACAGTTGATTTTTGTATGTTCATTGCATGTTGCAGTCTTTCTTAACTTCATTATAGAGTTTTTACAGTGGAGTTCTTAGTGTTTTTTACTTTTATTTTTAAAGATTTATGTATTTATTTTGGAGAGTGAGAAAGAGCTTGAGCAGGGGGAGGGGAAGGGGCAGAAGGAGAGAAAGAATCCCCAAGTGGACTCCTCGCTAAGTGTGGAGTCTGATGCAGAGCTGGATTCTAGGACATGTGAGACCATGATCCCAGCTGAAATTAAGAGTCAGATGCTTAACCAACTGAGGCACCTAGGTGCCCCAGCTCTTAGTATTTTTTAAATACAAGTTCAGCTCATCTGCAAGTGGTGATAGTTTAACTTCTTTCTTTCCAATTTGGATGTCTTTTATTTCCTCTTGCATAATTGACTTGCCTGGAACCCCCAAGATCGTGTTCATCCTGTCTTTTCCTGTCTGAAGGAGAAAGCATTCAGTCTTTTACCTTTAAGTATGCTATTAAGGGTGGGATTTTTTTTTTTAAGATGTCCTTTATCAAGTTGAGGCATTGTTGAAAAATTTTTTTTTAATGTAAATCCTAATATGTAGTCAAGAGAGCCAATTATATGGGACACCTGGTCCAGTTGGTTGAGTGACTCTTGGTTTCAGCTCAGGTTATGCTCTCATGGATCATGAGATTGAGCCCCACGTTGGGCTCTGTGCTTAGTGGGGAGTTCGCTTGAAGATTCTCTCCCTTTGCCCCTTCCCCTACTCGCATTTGCAAGTGTGTATGCTCTCTCTCAAAGAAAATAAGAAAGGTAGATAGATTTTATTTATTTATTTGAGAGAGAGAGTGCGCTCATGCACAAGCAGGGGGAGTGACAGAGGGAGAGGGGGAAGCAGACTCCCTACTGAGCAGGGAGCCCAATGTGGGGCTTATCCCAGGACCCTAGTAACATGACCTGAGCTGAAGGAAGATGCTTAACTGATAGAACCACCCAGGTGCCCCCCGCCTTTTTATTTTTTTATTTTTATTTTTATTTTTTTAATTTTTATTTTTTTAATTTTTTTTTTTATTTATTTATGATAGTCACACAGAGAGAGAGACAGAGAGAGGCAGAGATACAGGCAGAGGGAGAAGCAGGCTCCATGCACCGGGAGCCCGATGCGGGATTCGATCCCGGGTCTCCAGGATCGCGCCCTGGGCCAAAGGCAGGCGCCAAACCGCTGCGCCACCCAGGGATCCCCCCCCCCCGCCTTTTTAAAGATTTATTGATTGATTTGAGAGAGCAGATACAATTTTTTTAATAGAAAAATTAAAGTTTTAATGAGTAGTAGAAATGATCAGAAGTCATTTTACTTCTTTTAAATGAAAACCATTTTCTGTTACATGACTAAATTACAAATAGCATTTGGAAAACTTTAAGTGTATTACTTACCCTGTGTTTCAGACAAAAGAATGCCACGGAGAAAGAAAAAAGTTAAAGAAGCCTCTGAAGCTCAGAATCTGGAGAAGAAAGATGCAGAAACTGCCAGTTCTGTCAGTCTGAAGAGGAAACGTAGACTTGAAGATGCATTCATTGTGATATCTGATAGTGATGGAGAGGTCAGTATTCTGAAGAGTGGAGCTCTAGGTCTCAAACTAGGCCTTCTCCATGGTTGGTTTATTTTGCAACTTTAATGCCAACTTGCCAGAGCATGCAGTTTTTTACTCAGCTTCATTTTGATATGTAAATGGAATTAAGAATTACTTAATCATATTGCTTGGCTGAGGATGGATCATAGTTCCTCAGTTTTGTAATATTTTAACCCAAGGTGATATTTTTAAACTATTAAAATAATATAAATCAAATGTAAATGTTAATTTTTATGTGTCTAGAAAGTGAGAGGAAGAGAATGTGAATGTTAAGTCTCTAGATATACTCTGTCCAGTGTGGTAGCAATGAGCTACCTGTAGCTATTTAAATTTGAATTGATTAAAATTAAATAAATACATTCTTCTTTTGGACTGTCACATTTCAAGTAGTCAAAGCCACATGAGTCTAGTGTTTGTTGTATTAGACGGCACAGCTGAAGAACATTTCCCTCATTATGGAAAGCTTCGTTGGACAATGCTGCTTTAGCTCTTAATGTCTCTTCTTTATTCTCTCCATTTGTTTATTAGAGATTTCCCCCAGGAAAAGATTTTGTCTAAATGATTCTTTTTTAAGAAAGATATAAAGGTATGAAGAAGAAAACAAAACAGTCCATCAATATCACTCGAATAACCTATGTTGATATTTACAAAAATGAAATAAACACAGAATCGTTAAATTTTATATACATACATGTTAGAACAAAGTAAAAACAGTTCAAAACTGTTTGAAAACAAAACAGTATATAAGGTGTATAGTGTAAGTATGAAGGTATATATGAAGATGTATATCTCAGTCATTGTACATTTATTTTTTATTTTATTATTTTTAAAAGATTTTATTTATTCATGAGAGACACAGAGAGAGAGAGGCAGAGACACAGGCAGAGAGAGAAACAGGCTCCACACAGGGAGCTCGATGTGGGACTCGATCCCGGGACTCCAGGACCATGCCCTGGGCCAAAGGCAGGACTAACCACTGAGCAACCTAGAGACCCCCCCCCCCTTTTTTTAATATTTTATTTATTCATGAGAGACAGAGAGAGAGGCAGAGACACAGAGGGAGAAGCAGGCTCCTTGCAGGGAGCCCAATGCAGGACTTGATCCCAGAACTCTGGGATCATGCTGCAAGCTAAAGGCAGATACTTACCACTGAGCCACCACTGAGCCAGGCATCTCAGGTGCAAGTCTTAAAAGTTGTGGTGTGAGATATGGGGTTTGGACCTCTCTCCTCCAGGAAAAGCTCTTGGGTTGAGTTCCCTCCCTATTGTGGGTTGTTGTGCCTGGGGTGGGGTTTATAATGAGATTCTCTCTTAACCTTACCTATTTGCTTTGTTGTGGTTTCCCTCTCATTTGTGAATGGGTTTCCCTGCCAGGTTTTAGGTTTATTTCAGAATTTGTTCATATATATTTGTAGATTGGGAGTATCCACAGGAGGAGGTTAATTCAGGATCTTCCAGTGTCTCCTTGAACCGAACTCTCTTTTCAGCAATATTTTTAAGTTTCCATTTGCAAGTCTTGCACTTATTTTGTTAAATTTATTCCTAAGAATTTTATTATTTTTGATGCTAGTAGAATAAAATTTTTTTTTTTTTTTACTTTTGCAAGATTTTACTTTATTTTTCAGAGAGAGAGAGAGAGAGAGAGAGAGAGAGAGAGAGAAAGCGAGAGAAAGCATGTGCATGAGTGGGGAAGGCAGAGGGAGAGAAAGAATCTTAAGGGCAGCCCAAGTGGCTCAGCGGTTTAATGTTGCCTTCAGCCCGGGTGTGATCCTGGAGACCTAGGATTGAATCCCACGTCGGGCTCCCTGCATGGAGCCTGCTTCTCCCTCTGCCTATGTCTCTGCCTCTCTCTCTCTCTCTCTCTCTCTCTGTGTGTCTCTCATGAATAAATAAATAAAACCTTTAAGATATATATTTAAAAAATAAAAAGAATCTTAAGCAGGCTCCACGCCCATTGGAGAGCCTGACACAGGGCTTCATCTAACAACCTTGAGATCATCACCTGAACTGAAATCAAGATTCAGATGCTTAACAGACTGAGCTACCCAGGCGGCACTGAAAGTTTTATTTTTTAAGTAATCTCTACACCCAACATGGGTCTTGAACTCAAGTACTCAGACCACGAGTCACAAGCTCTACCAGCTGAGCCAGCCAGGTGTTCCTAGAAATGGATTTTTTTTTTTTAAAGATTTTATTTATTTATTCATGAGAGACAGAGAGAGAGAGAGAGAGAGAGAGAGAGAGAGAGAGGCAGAGACATAGGCAGAGAGCAGGCTAGGCTCCTTGCAGGGAGCCTGACGCAGGACTCGATCCCAGATCCCGGAATCATGCCCTGAGCCAAAGGCAGACGCTCTTCCGCTGAGCCACCCAGGCGTCCCTAGAAATGGAATTTTAAAAATTTCCTTTTAGGATTGTTTATTGCTAGTGGATAAACAATACAGTTGATTTTTGTATGTTCATTGCATGTTGCAGTCTTTCTTAACTTCATTATAGAGTTTTTACAGTGGAGTTCTTAGTGTTTTTTACTTTTATTTTTAAAGATTTATGTATTTATTTTGGAGAGTGAGAAAGAGCTTGAGCAGGGGGAGGGGAAGGGGCAGAAGGAGAGAAAGAATCCCCAAGTGGACTCCTCGCTAAGTGTGGAGTCTGATGCAGAGCTGGATTCTAGGACATGTGAGACCATGATCCCAGCTGAAATTAAGAGTCAGATGCTTAACCAACTGAGGCACCTAGGTGCCCCAGCTCTTAGTATTTTTTAAATACAAGTTCAGCTCATCTGCAAGTGGTGATAGTTTAACTTCTTTCTTTCCAATTTGGATGTCTTTTATTTCCTCTTGCATAATTGACTTGCCTGGAACCCCCAAGATCGTGTTCATCCTGTCTTTTCCTGTCTGAAGGAGAAAGCATTCAGTCTTTTACCTTTAAGTATGCTATTAAGGGTGGGATTTTTTTTTTTAAGATGTCCTTTATCAAGTTGAGGCATTGTTGAAAAATTTTTTTTTAATGTAAATCCTAATATGTAGTCAAGAGAGCCAATTATATGGGACACCTGGTCCAGTTGGTTGAGTGACTCTTGGTTTCAGCTCAGGTTATGCTCTCATGGATCATGAGATTGAGCCCCACGTTGGGCTCTGTGCTTAGTGGGGAGTTCGCTTGAAGATTCTCTCCCTTTGCCCCTTCCCCTACTCGCATTTGCAAGTGTGTATGCTCTCTCTCAAAGAAAATAAGAAAGGTAGATAGATTTTATTTATTTATTTGAGAGAGAGAGTGCGCTCATGCACAAGCAGGGGGAGTGACAGAGGGAGAGGGGGAAGCAGACTCCCTACTGAGCAGGGAGCCCAATGTGGGGCTTATCCCAGGACCCTAGTAACATGACCTGAGCTGAAGGAAGATGCTTAACTGATAGAACCACCCAGGTGCCCCCCGCCTTTTTATTTTTTTATTTTTATTTTTATTTTTTTAATTTTTATTTTTTTAATTTTTTTTTTTATTTATTTATGATAGTCACACAGAGAGAGAGACAGAGAGAGGCAGAGATACAGGCAGAGGGAGAAGCAGGCTCCATGCACCGGGAGCCCGATGCGGGATTCGATCCCGGGTCTCCAGGATCGCGCCCTGGGCCAAAGGCAGGCGCCAAACCGCTGCGCCACCCAGGGATCCCCCCCCCCCGCCTTTTTAAAGATTTATTGATTGATTTGAGAGAGCAGATACAATTTTTTTAATAGAAAAATTAAAGTTTTAATGAGTAGTAGAAATGATCAGAAGTCATTTTACTTCTTTTAAATGAAAACCATTTTCTGTTACATGACTAAATTACAAATAGCATTTGGAAAACTTTAAGTGTATTACTTACCCTGTGTTTCAGACAAAAGAATGCCACGGAGAAAGAAAAAAGTTAAAGAAGCCTCTGAAGCTCAGAATCTGGAGAAGAAAGATGCAGAAACTGCCAGTTCTGTCAGTCTGAAGAGGAAACGTAGACTTGAAGATGCATTCATTGTGATATCTGATAGTGATGGAGAGGTCAGTATTCTGAAGAGTGGAGCTCTAGGTCTCAAACTAGGCCTTCTCCATGGTTGGTTTATTTTGCAACTTTAATGCCAACTTGCCAGAGCATGCAGTTTTTTACTCAGCTTCATTTTGATATGTAAATGGAATTAAGAATTACTTAATCATATTGCTTGGCTGAGGATGGATCATAGTTCCTCAGTTTTGTAATATTTTAACCCAAGGTGATATTTTTAAACTATTAAAATAATATAAATCAAATGTAAATGTTAATTTTTATGTGTCTAGAAAGTGAGAGGAAGAGAATGTGAATGTTAAGTCTCTAGATATACTCTGTCCAGTGTGGTAGCAATGAGCTACCTGTAGCTATTTAAATTTGAATTGATTAAAATTAAATAAATACATTCTTCTTTTGGACTGTCACATTTCAAGTAGTCAAAGCCACATGAGTCTAGTGTTTGTTGTATTAGACGGCACAGCTGAAGAACATTTCCCTCATTATGGAAAGCTTCGTTGGACAATGCTGCTTTAGCTCTTAATGTCTCTTCTTTATTCTCTCCATTTGTTTATTAGAGATTTCCCCCAGGAAAAGATTTTGTCTAAATGATTCTTTTTTAAGAAAGATATAAAGGTATGAAGAAGAAAACAAAACAGTCCATCAATATCACTCGAATAACCTATGTTGATATTTACAAAAATGAAATAAACACAGAATCGTTAAATTTTATATACATACATGTTAGAACAAAGTAAAAACAGTTCAAAACTGTTTGAAAACAAAATAGTATATAAGGTGTATAGTGTAAGTATGAAGGTATATATGAAGATGTATATCTCAGTCATTGTACATTTATTTTTTATTTTTATTATTTTTAAAAGATTTTATTTATTCATGAGAGACACAGAGAGAGAGAGGCAGAGACACAGGCAGAGAGAGAAACAGGCTCCACACAGGGAGCTCGATGTGGGACTCGATCCCGGGACTCCAGGACCATGCCCTGGGCCAAAGGCAGGCACTAAACTGCTGAGCCATCCAGGGAATCCCCCTCATTGTACATTTAATAAAAGGCAATAATTTCTTCTGTATTCTTCCCCCCCCCATTCTTTTTTTAAAGATTTTATTTATTTATTCATGAGAGGCACAGAGGCAGAGAGGCATAGGCAGAGGGAGAAGCAGGCTCCCCGGGGGAGCCTGATTTGGGGCTTAATCCCAGGACTCCGGGATCATGCTCTGAGCCAAAGGCAGACGCTCAACCACTGAGCCACCCAGCCGTCTACCCCCTCTCCAAAGTTTTTATGCATATATCATCAATAGAATCTTTTACAGGAAAGGAATCATGCTACATATGCTGTTTCACTTTTTCACTTATTATTTCCTACAGATCTTTTTGTAACACATATAGATCTAGCTCTATTTTATTTTATTATTTTAAAAATTTTATTTATTCATGAGAGACACAGAGAGAGAAAGGCAGAGACACAGGCAGAGAGAGAGAAGCAGGCTCCATGCAGGGAGCCCGATGTGGGACTCGATCCTAGGACTCCAGGATCATGCCCTGAGCCGAAGGGAGACACTCAACCACCCAGGTGTCCCAGTCTAGCTCAGTTTAAAAAAAAATTGTCAATATGTCGTACAGGAGATTCCTTAAAATACAAATCATAAATTTTTTTTAAGCCCCTATCATCTGTTTCACCCATCCTCCCCACTGCCCACCCACCTCTTCTCTGGTAATCATCAGTTCTCTTTAGTTAAGAGTCTGTTTCTTGGTTTATCTCTCTTTTTTTTCTCCCTTGCTGATTTGTTTTATTTTTGAATTCCACCTATGAGTGAAATCATGTGGTATTTGTCTTTCTCCTAATTTCACTTACCATTATACTCTTTAGCTCTATCCATGTCATTGCAAATGGTAAGATTTCATTCTTTTTTGTGGCTGAATAATATTCCATTGTATCTATCTATATATATGTCACATCTCCTTTTCCATTTATCTGTTAGTGAACAATTGGCCTGCTTCCATAATTTGGCTGTTGTAAATAATGCTGCTATAAACATAGAGGTGCATATATTCCTTTGAACTAGTGTGTTTGTATTTTTTGAATACCCAGTAGCATGATTACTGGATTGTAGGGTAGTTCTATTTTTAACTTTCTGAGGAACTTGAATATTGTTTTCCACAGTGTCTGCACCAGTTTGCATTCCTACCAATAATATGAGGGTTCCTTTTTTCCCACATCCTTTCCAACATTTGTTGTTTCTTGTGTTTTTGATACAAGCCATTCTGACAGGTGTTAGGTGATGATATCTTGTTGTAGTTTTGATTTGCATTTTCCTGATAAGTGATGGTTGAGCATCTTATTTGTCAGTTGGTGCTCTGGATGTCATCTTCGAAAAATGTCTCTTCATGTCTTCTCCACATTTTTTAATTAGATAATTTCGTTTTTGGGTTTTGAGCTGTATCATTTCTTTATATATTTCGGAGACCTAACCCTTTATCAGATATGTCATTTGCAAATATCTTCTTTCATTCAGTAGGTTGCCTTTTAGTTTTATTGATCGTTATTTTTTAATTTATTGTTTGCTGTGGAGAAGCTTTTTTTTTTTTTTTTTTTTTTTTTTAAGATTTATTGATTTGTTTGAGAGAGTGAGCTGGAGTGCATTAATGGAGGTAGGGACAAGAGGGAGAGAATATCCAAATAGACCCCACTGAGTGCAGAGCTGGCCTGGGGCTTGATCCCATGAGCCGTGAGATCAGGACCCCAGCTGAAACCAAGAGGCATATGCCTAACTGAGCCACCTAGACACCTCTGTGCAGAAGCTTTTTATTTTGATGTAGTCCCAATAGT
Source organism: Vulpes lagopus (assembly GCF_018345385.1). Lineage (NCBI taxonomy): Eukaryota > Metazoa > Chordata > Mammalia > Carnivora > Canidae > Vulpes > Vulpes lagopus. The sequence continues at coordinate 52,029,511 of NC_054826.1, read as the reverse complement.
TTATTTTTGCTTTTATTTTCCTTGCCTTAGGAGACATATCTTGAAAACTGTTGCTATGGCCAGTGTCAGAGAAATTACTGTCTGTGCTCTCTGCTAGGATTTTACAGTCTCAGGTCTCCCATTTAGGTCTTTAATCCATTTTGAGTTTACTTTTGTCTGTAGTGTAAGAAAGTGGTCCAGTTTCATTCTTTTGCATGCAGCTGACCAGTTTTCCTAACACCATTTGTTTAAAGAGACTTTTTCCCACTGTATAGTCTTTTCTTTTTTGTCAAAGATTAATTGATTGTATATTTGTGGATTTATTTCTGGATTTTCTATTCTGTTCCATTGATCTTTGTGTCTATTTTACTGCCAGGACCATACTATTTTGATCACTACAGCTGTGTAATATAACTTGAAGTCTAGAATTATGATACCTCCGGTTTTGTTTTTCAAGATTGCTTTAGCTACTCAGAATCTTTTTGTGATTCCATACAGATTTTAGGATTGTTTCAGTTCTGTGAAAAATGCTATTGGTGTTTTTGATTGGGATTGCTTTAAATATATAGATTGCTTTGGGCAGTATTGACATTTTAACAATGTTTGTTTTTCCAATCCATGAGCATGGAATGTCTTTCCATTTCTTTGTATCATCTTTAATTTTTTTTATCAGTGTTTTATAGTTTTTAGAGTACAGGTCTTCCACCTCAGTGGTTAAGCTTATTCCTTTTTTTTAAAAAATATTTAATTTATTTATTCATGGGAGACACAGAGAGGCAGAGACACGGGCAGAGGGAAAAGCAGGCTCCACACAGGGAGCCTGATGTGGGACTCGATCCTGGGACTCCAGGATCACACCCTGGGCCAAAGGCAGGCGCTAAACCGCTGAGCCACCTAGGGATCCCCGTTAAGTTTATTCCTAGATATTTTATTGTTTTTGGTGCGATTGTGAATGGGACCCTTTTTTTGCTTTTTACGATTTTATTTATGTGAGAGAGAGAGAGAGAGAGAGAGAGAGAGAGAGAGATCATGACCAGGGGAGAAGGACAGAGGGAGAAGCAGACTCCATGCTGAGCAGGGAGCCCAGTGCAGAACAAGATCCCAGGACCTTGGGATCATGACCTGAGCCAAAGGCAGATACTCAGTAGACTGAGCCACCCAGGTGCCAGGGACTGTTCTTTTTTTTTTTAAAGATTTATTTGTTTGTTTGTTTGTTTGTTTATTTATTTAATTATGATAGACAGAGAGAGAGAGGTAGAGACATAGGAGGAGGGAGAAGCAGGCTCCATGCTGGGAGCCCAACGTGGGACTCAATCCCAGGACTCCAGGATCGTGCCCTGGGCCAAAGGCAGGCACTAAACCGCTGAGCCACCCAGGGATCCCCTAGGGACTGTTCTTAATTTCAATTTCTACTGCTTCATTATTAGTGGATAGGAATGCAGCATACTCCTGTACATTAATTTTGTAACCTGCAACTTTACTGAATTAATTTATCAGTTTGAGTAGCTTTTTTTTTAGATTTTATTTATTTATTCATGAGAGACACAGAGAGGTGGAGACAGGCAGAGGAAGAAGCAGGCTCCCTGTGGGGAGCCTGATGTGGGACTCAATCCCAGAACCCTGAGATCACAGCCTGAGTCAAAGGCAGATGCTCAACCACTGAGGCACCCAGGTGCCCCTAGGGTTTTCTATATACAGTCTCATGTTTTCTATAAATAGTGAAAATTGTACTTCCTTACTGATTTGGCCTTTTAATTTCTTTTCAATGTCTGATTGCTGTAGTGAGTACTTTCCAGTACTGTGTTGAATAAAAGTGGTGAGAGTGGACATCTTTATCTTGTTCCTGACCTTAAAAGCTTAGTGTTTTCCCACTGAGTGTGATGTTAGCTGTGGGTTTTTCATGTAAGGACTTTATTACGTTGAGGAATGTTCCCTCTAGACCTCCTTATTGAGAGTTTGTATCATGACTAGATGTTCTTTGTCAAATGCTTTTTCTGTATTTGTTGAAATAATCATATGGTTTTATATTTATATAAATGTAAATCATAGTTTTAAAAAATAATATGAACACCTGTATTCACTGCTTTAGAAGTCCTCTTGGCAGGATGACCCTAATTGCATCCCTTTCCACCCATCAAGAGGTAAACCATTGTATTTTAGTTTTCTATGCTTTTCTTTACAGTTCTACCACATTTATGTATATATATCAAAACAGTATATGTAGGGGTGTCCTGATGGCTCAGTCTGGTAAGCATCTGCTTTTGGCTCAGGTCATGACCTTGGGGCCCTGGAATGGAGCTCAGTTCAGCAGAGAGTCTACTTGTCCGTCTTCCTCTGCCCCTCCCTGCTGCATGTGCATTCTCTCCCTTAAATAAATAAATAAAATCTTTAAAAAACCTCCAGTACATGTATATTAAAAAAGTCTCAGTGGTTACATGCTTTTACCAACATTTTTCAGTAATCATTTCTCCAAAGATTTGAAGTTTTACCTTTATTGTAAACTAAAATCTTGTCTATAAGTGCGTTTGGTTTTGAATTTTCTATTTTGTTCCACTGGCCCATCACAGATTTTTGACATAGTTGTTCCGTTGATTACCTCGGGTTTTTTCGGTAGACATTTATATCAGCTAATAATGATCATTTTCTCCTTTTCTTTCTAGTATTTATACCTTTCTTTGTTGTTGGTTTTATTGCAGTGAATCTGGCTTCCAGAATGTTGATTGATTTCAGTGATTGAGTACATCTTCATCTTGACTTGAAATTAATTGTAAACTATTCAGATATTTTGCTGTTTGTTTCATATTTCTTTTCTTTAATGTTACAAAAACATTTTTTAATTGCTTCTTTAATGTTAGTGTTTTTAGGAATTGATGTTTAATTAGATGCCATTTCATTATCTAACAAAATGATATATTTTTTTTTCTGTAATCACTTAATATTATATTAATCTATTTTCTAGTTTTGGCACATCTTTGCAATCTGGAGTAAATCTCACTTGATCATGATATATTAACATAATATTGTATTTGCTTTTCAATATATTATTTAGGAGTTTTACATCTGTATTACTAGTGGCATTGATTTTGTATAGTTGCCTTTTTTTGTATGGTCCTCATTAGATTTTAGTATCATGTTTAAGCTATCAAATAAGAAAATTTTTCAAAAAAAAAAAAAGAAAAAATCTCACTTTTTATTGTCCTACCACAGTCTATATATAGTAAAAGAATTGTCTTTAAGATTCTTAAAGGTTACTAGAACTTGCCCATAACTGGGCTACCAATTAGTTTTTAACAAATACCTTACTGTGTTGGTATTTTTAGAATACATCCCAAAATAATAAAAAGTCTTTTTAAAAAATGCACAAAAATAAAGGTTGGAGGTTTTAAACCGTTAATTTGATTTCTTTATTGGATAGAGGGACAGTTTAGGTCATCTTTTTTTTCTTGAGTAAACTTTGGTAGTTTGTGTTTCAAGAATTTATATGTTTCTCAGTTGTTGAGTTCATGTGCATGGAGTTTTTATAATGTTCCCTTATTATGCTTTTCATGTTTTAGTGTCTGTATGGTTACCCTCCTTCATTCCTGATATTTTTATTTTTCTTTGTCAATCTGGTTAGAAGTTTGTTTTATTGCTCTTTTTTTTTTAATATATATTTTTAAATTTTTCTTTATTTATGATAGTCACACAGAGAGAGAGGGAGAGAGGCAGAGACACAGGCAGAGGGAGAAGCAGGCTCCATGCACCGGGAGCCCGACGTGGCATTCGATCCCGGGTCTCCAGGATCGCGCCCTGGGCCAAAGGCAGGCGCCAAACCGCTGTGCCACCCAGGGATCCCTGTTTTATTGCTCTTATAAAGAACCAGTTTTTGGTTTTCCTTTAGCACGAAGAACCTTCTTTACCATTTCTTTTAAAGCAAGTCTGTTGATGCCAAATTGTCTTAGTTTATTTCATCATTATTCCTTTTTTTTTAAAAGATTTATTTATTTATTTATGAGAGAGAGAGAGAGAGAGAGAGAGAGAGGCAGAGACACAGGCAGAGGGAGAAGCAGGCTCCATGTCGGGAGCCCGATGCGGGACTCGATCCCGGGACTCCAGGATCGCGCCCTGGGCCAAAGGCAGGCGCCAAACCACTGAGCCACTCAGGGATCCCCCTCATCATTATTCCTAAGGGATGTTTTTGTTGGATATAGAATTCTAGGTTGACATTCTTTATGTTAGATTTAGCCATTATTTCTTCAAGTATGTTTTCCACACCATATCCTTTCTCCTGTTTTTCAGGGGCTCAGAGAACACAAATTTCATAGTTTCTGATATTGTCCTTTAGGTTCCTGAGACTCTGTTTATTATTATTATAATTTATAAAAGATTTTATTTACTTAAGAGAGAGAGCACACAAGCAGAGACGAGGGGCAGAGGGAGAAGCGGATTCTCTGCTGACCAGGAAGCCCACTGTGGGGCTCTACCCCAGAACCCTGGGCTTATGACATGAGCCAAAGGCAGATGCTTAACTGACTGAGCCACTCAGGCACTTCTCTGTTTATTATTTATTTTATTATTTTTCTGTCTTTTGTTTAGATTGCATGACATGTAGCTTCAAGTTCTGTGATTCTTGTGTCTGTCATCTCTATTCAGCTCTTTTTTTAAAAGATTTTATTTTATTTTATTTTTTTATTTTTATTTTTATTTTTATTTTTTTAAGATTTTATTTATTTATTCATAGAGACACAGAGAGAGAGAGAGGCAGAGGCACAGGCAGAGGGAGAAGCAGGCTCCATGCAGGGAGCCTGACGTGGGACTTGATCCAGGGTCCCCAGGATCAAACCCCAGGCTGCAGGCGGCGCTAAACCGCTGGGCCACCGGGGCTGCCCTAAAGATTTTATTCTTAAGTTTTCTCTACCCCCAATGTGAGGCTCAAACTCACAACCTCGAGATCAAGAGTTGCATACGCCTTTGACTGAGCCAGCCAGGCACTTCTCCACTCACTTCTTGAGCCCATTCAATGGATATTTTATTTTGGTTATTGTATTGTAAAATATCCATTTAGTGCCTTTTTTATAGCTTTTATCTGTTGAGATTTCCCATCTTTCCATTTGTTTCAAGAGTGTTTGCCCTAACACAGGCAAACATCCTTTTGTTTGAGCATCTTTTCACATGCATATTTGCCATGTATAAATGTGTTTTTGGGAAATATTTAGATCTTCTATCTGTTTTTTTTTTAAGTTTTATTTATTTATGATAGTCACACAGAGAGAGAGAGAGAAGCAGAGACATAGGCAGAGGGAGAAGCAGGCTCCAGGCACCGGGAGCCCGATGTGGGATTCGATCCCGGGTCTCCAGGATCGCGCCCTGGGCCAAAGGCAGGCGCCAAACCGCTGCGCCACCCAGGGATCCCTTCTATCTGTTTTTGAATGGGGTTGGTTGTTTTCTTATAATTAAATTTTGAGACTTTATATATTCTAGCTACAAGTCCTTTATTAGATATATCCTTTTCAAATATTTTCTCAAAATTCATGGCTTGTCTTTTCATTCTAACAATATTTTGAATACCAGATGTTGTTAATTGTAATGATGTCTATTTATCAATTTGTTCTTTTACAGATTATGTTTTTAGTGGTTTATGTAAGAAACTGCTTAACCAAAATTCACAAAGATTGTTTCTTACAATTTATTTTAGAAGTCTTATCATGTTAGTTGTTAAATTTAGGTCTGTAATCTATTTTGAGTTAACTTTTATATAGAATGTAGGCTAGCCCCATGTTCATTTTTTTTCTGCTTCATATTCAATATTTTGAGCACTATAGGTTGGAAAGGCTGTTCTTTCTTTATCATTGCACCTGTGTTAAAAACCAGTCAGGTTTATATATGTGAATTTACTTCCTGACTTTATTCCACTGATCTTTGTTTGTCTTAAGTCAGTCTATGATGCTGCTTTGATTACTATAACTCTTTGAAACCAAGTAGTGTCAGTCCTCTTTGATCTTTTTTTGGCTATTCTAGTTCCTTTGCTTGTCTCCCTTTCCCTTTCCCTTTCTCTTTCTTTCTTTCTTTCTTTCTTTCTTTCTTTCATTCATTCATTCATTCATTCATTCATTTGAGACAGAGTGCACACACAAGTTGTGGCAACGGGCAAAGAGAGAGGGAGAACAGGCTTCCCATTGAGCAGAGAGCCCAACAAAGAGCTTGATCCCAGGATTCTGTGATCATGACCCAAGCCAAAGGCAGTCACTTAACTGACTGGGCGACCCAGGCACCCCAGTTCCTTTGCATTTTTATATGAATTTTGAAATCAGTTTGCCAATTGTACAAACATTTTGTTGGGAATTTGATTGGAATGGTGTTGAATTTATAGATCAATTTGAGGGATAATTGATATCTTAATAATATGGAGACTTCTTGCCAATGAATAAGGTATATTTTTCCATTTCTTTAGGGTCATCTGTAATTTATCTCAGCAATATTTTGTAGTTTTCAGTATATAGATCTTTCACATCTTTTGTCAGATTTAACCTTACATATTTGATGTTTTTTTTATGCTTTTGTAAATGGAATTCTTTCAAAATCTCAGTTATTTTTACTAGAATATATGCATAGAATTGATTTTTTAAGTATTTTGTTTGTTTGTTTATTCATTTCAGACAGAGAGAGAGCCTGAGCATGAGTTGGGGAGGAGGGGCAGAGGGAGAGGGAGAAGCAAACTCCCTGCTAATCAAGGGCTGGATCCCAGGACCCTGAGATCATGACTTGAGCCATTCAGGTGCCCCTGCATAGAATTGGTTTTTTTTATTTTTCTTGTATTCTGCAACTTCGATAAACTTGCTCTATTTTTCTGTTGTTGTTGTTGATTCCATCAAATTTTATACACAAATGGTCGTGTTTATTTTTTTAATTTTTATTTATTTATGATAGTCACACAGAGAGAGAGAGAGACAGGCAGAGGGAGAAGCAGGCTCCATGCACCAGGAGCCCGACGTGGGATTTGATCCCGAGTCTCCAGGATCGCACCCTGGGGCAAAGGCAGGCGCCAAAACCCTGCACCATCCAGGGATCCCATCTGTCTTATTCTTGATCTTAGGAGAAAGTATATAGTCTTTCATTATGATATTAATTGTAGGTTTTCCATACATGCCTTTTATCAGGTTAAAGAAGTTTTTACTCTCTCTCTCTTTTTTGTTTTTTTAGAGTTTATGGATTTTTTTTTTTTTTTTGTAATCTCTGAACCCAGTGTGGGGCTCAGACTCATGACCCCACGATCAAGATCTGCAAGCTCTTCCAGCTGAGATAGCCAGGTGCCCTAAAGAAGTTCTCTTTAGAGGACACCTGGGTGGCTTAGCAGTGGAATGTCTGCCTTTGGCTCAGGGTGTGATCTTGGGGTCTAGGATTGAGTCCCACATTGGGCTCCCTGCGGGTAGCCTGCTTCTCTCTCTGCCCATGTCTCTGCCTCTCTCTCTATGTCTCTCATGAATAAATAAATAAAATCTTTTTTAAAAAATAAAAAGGTTCTCTTTTGTTTCTAGTTTGCTGAGAGGTTCCCCCCCGCCCCGATTTTTATTTAAATTCTAGTTAGCATATAGTGTAATATTGGTTTCATAAGTAGTGATTCATCACTTAAATATAATACCCAGTGCTCATCATAATAAGTACTTTCCTTAATACCCGTCACCTATTTAGCTCATCTCTTACCCACCTCCCTCCATCAACCCTGTTTGTTCTCTACTGTTAAGTCTCTTATAGTTTGCTTTCTTGTTTCCCCTTCCCATATGCTCATTTTTTTGTTTCCTAAATTCCACATATGAGTGAAATCATATGGTATTTGTCTTTCTGTGACTGACTTGTTTTGCTTAGCTTAATATACTCTAGCTCTATCCACACCATTGCAAATGGCAAGGTTTCATTCTTTTTGATGGCTGAGTGATATTCCATTATATATATACACACATACTACATCTTTATCTTTTCATTAGTTGATGGACCCTTAAGCTGTTTCCATAATTTGGCTGTTGTTTATAATGCTGTACTCCTTTGAATCTGTGTTTCTGTTTCCTTTGGGTAAATACCTGGTAGTGGAATTGCTGGGTTGTAGGGCAGTCTGTTTTTAACGTTTAGGGAACCTCCATACTGTTTTCCAGAGTGGCTGTACCAGTTTGCGTTCCCACCAACAGCATAAGAGGATTCCCCTTTCTGAGAGTTTTGATCAGGAATGAATACTGAATTCTGTCAAATGCATTTTATTTTTGTATTGAGATGAACTTAAAATATTCCTTTTTAAATTCATTAATATTGTCAGTTACATTTATTTTTTTAAAAAAGATTTTATTTATTCATTCATGAGAGACACAGAGAGAGAGGCAGAGGCACAGGCAGAGGGAGGAGAAGCAGGCTCAAGGCAGGGAGCCTGATGCGGGAATCGATCCTGGGACTCGAGGATCACGCCCCGGGCCAAAGGCAGGCGCTAAACCACTGTGCCACCCAGGGATCCCTTACATTGATCTTTCAATGTTAAAAGTAATTCGGCATTCTTGGGACAAATTCCACGTGCTCATGATGTATTTTATCCTTTCATAATTTGTTTTGATTTGATAAGATTTTACTTAGGATTTCTGCACCTGTGTTTATGAGGATTATTGATTTGTAATTTTCTCATATCTTTGTCTGGTTTTGATGTCAGGGTGATTTTGGCTTTATAGAATGAGATGAGAAATATATCATCTTTAGTTTTTTGGAAAAGAGATTCAGTAGAATTGGCATTCTTTCTAACTTAAATGTTCAATAGAATTTATCAGTAAAGTCATCTGGGCTTGAAGTTTTGTTTGTGGGAAGGATTTTAACTACAATTTCAATTTTATTATTACATATAAGGCTATTCAAGTTTCTTGAGTGAGCTTTAATTGTATCTTTCAGGGAATTTGTCGATTTCAGTTGCATTGCTGTTATAAAATTGTTTTTATTTTTTTATTTTTATTTTTTAAAAATATTTTATTTATTCATGAGAGACAGAGAGAGAGAGAGAGAGAGGCAGAGACGCAGGCAGAGGGAGAAGCAGGCTCCATGCAGAGAGCCTGATGTGGGACTCGATACTGGGTCTCTAGGATCATGCCCTGAGGCGAAGGCAGAGCTTAACCTCTGAGCCACCCAGGTGTCACTATACAAATAGTTTATTAAATGAAAGTTTTTTCTGGCAATTACACATTAACATATACAAACTAATTGAAAATATACCACAACCATAATTCTGGAAAAGCAATTTATCATTTTCTAGATGGAGTTTCCCCATATTTACTATATGATATGGCTTTTAATACTGCACAAGTATAAATAACAATGATTAATTACTTTAAACCAAGTAAAGCCATTTTCTTCCTCAAAATTATTTTCCTTTTAAAGATTTATTTACTTATTTGAGAAAACATGGTGGGTAGGGGCAGGGGGAGAGAAAGAAAAGCTGACTCCTCTGAATATGGAGCCCGACTCTGTCCTACCACCTGGATATCATGACCTGAGCCAAAACCAGGAGTCAGATGCTTAACCAACTGCACCACCCGGGTGTCCTTCAAAATAAGTTTAAAACCTCAAAACCTAGGTCTATAAAATTTTAAAACTTTTCAGTAGTCTCAGTATTTCAAATGGGAACCATTATAAACATCTCAAGTGTTCTTTCCCTATTCTCTTATTTTAAATCTAATTGTATCGTTCTTTACATTTAAAGTGTATTTCTTATAGTTAACATATATGGTTAAATCTTGCTTTATTATTCAGTCTGACCATCATTGCCTTTAATTTTGTTGTATAGACCATTCACATTTTATGTGATTATTGATATGGTTAGATTTGATTCTGTCATCTTGCCATTTGTTTTCAATTTGTTTCATCAGTTCTTTGTGTCCTTTTTTTGACTCTTTTGGGGTCGTCTTCAGGATTTATCATTTTATTTCCCTTTTTGACTTGCCAGTTATAACTCTTTGTTATTTTAATGTTTTTTTGTTATTTTAATGTTCTATTTAGAGATTTTAATATGCATATTTTGCCTATCATAGTCTAACCTTATGATGTTATACTACTTCATGTATAATGTGAGCATCTTGTGATAGTTTACTTTTACTACTCTGCCCTGAACTTTATCTTACTGTTGTCATGCATTTTACTTGTGTATGTATTGTAAACTCCATAATACATTGTTATTATTTCCCTTAAGCAATCAGTTGTGTTTTGAAGATCAATGTATTTTCCATTTTTGGTGCTCTTCAATCTTTTATGTAACTTTATATCTGGTGGTATTACCATAATCACACAGATAAACCATCATGTTTATCTGTGTGATTGGGCTGCCATAAGAAAATATGATAGACTAAGTGGCTTAAACAACATAAATTTATTTCCTTACAGTTTTGGAGACTGGAAGTCCAAGATCAAGGTACCAAGGGTCATTGTCTGGTCAGGACCCTCTTCTTGGGTTTTAGATGGCTACCTTCTCACTATGTACTTATATGGCTTGTGCTCTCTGGATGCACTGGTCGAAAGGGAGTAAGTTCTTTGGGGTCTCTTTGGTCTCTTATAAGAGCACTAAAATCATAACCTCACATAACCATAATTACCTCCCAAAGGAGGCAACTGTAAATACCAATATGTTGGGGATTAAGATTTCAATATATGGATTTTGATGGAGGTGGAGGAATACATGTGGCTCATTAAATTCGAATCCTAATTAGAATTAAATAAATGTAAAATTTAGCTACTCAGTCCCATGAGGCATGATGACACAATCCAGCCCATTGCAGTGTTCCTGTTGCCTCAAGGACTTTTCAGCATTTCTTGTGAGTAGGTCTCTGGTGATGAATTCTTTAGGTGTTAGTATATCTGAAAAGTCTGTTTCATCTTTTAAATTTTTAATAACAGGGATTCCTGAGTGGCTCAGTGGGTTAGCGCCTGCCTTCGGTCCAGGGCGTGGTCCTGGCTCGGATGGAGTCCCTCATGGGGCTCCCTGCATAGAGTTGGCTTCTCCCTCTGCCTGTGTCTCTACCTCTCTCTCTGTGTGTCTCTCTCATGAAAATAAAATTTTTTAAAGATTTAATTATTTTTTTTAAGATTTAATTTATTTATTCATGAGAGACACACAGAGAGGCAGAGAGAGAAGCAAGCTCCATGCAAGGAGCCCGACGTGGGACTTGATCCCTGGACTCCAGGATCACGCCCTGGGCCGAAGGCAGGCGCTAAACCACTGAGCCACCCAGGGATGTCCCGAAAAAAATAAATTTTTAATAACATTTTTAGTTTGGAATAATTTAGATTTGTAAAGGTGTCAGAAAAGTAGTATAGAGATTTCTTTGTAACGTTCACTCCCTTTCTCCTAATGTTAACATCTCATGTAACCATGGTATGTTTGTTGGAACTGAAACATTAGCATTGCCACATAAATATATATATATATATATATATATATATATATATATATATATATATATTTTTTTTTTTTATGATAGTCACAGAGAGAGAGAGAGAGGCAGAGACACAGGCGGAGGGAGAAGCAGGCTCCAGGCACCGGGAGCCTGATGTGGGATTCGATCCCGGGTCTCCAGGATCGCGCCCTGGGCCAAAGGCAGGCGCCAAACCGCTGCGCCACCCAGGGATCCCTTTTTTTTTTTTTTTTAATATATTTTTTTAAAGTAGGCTCCATGCCCAGCACAGAGTCCAGTGTGGGCTTGAACCTATGACCTTGAGATCAAGACCTGAACTGAGACCAAGAGTCAGTCACCCAACCGTGAGCCAACCAGGCACCCCTTTGGTACAACTAGTAACTAAGCTCCGTTCTTCATTCAGATTTCACCAGTTTTTCCACTACTACCCTCTTTAATTTTTATATTCTTGGATCTAATCCGAGATACTTTATTATATTTAGTAGCCCTCATTTTTGAAAGATCTCCCTGGGTACAGAAATTTAGGTTGATAACCATGTTCTTTCTTTCTTTCTTTTTTTTTTTTAAGATTTTATTAACTTCTTCATGAGAGACACAGAGAGAGAGAGACAGAGACACGGGCAGAGACAGAAGCAGGCTCCTCGCAGGGAGTCTGATGTGGGACTCGGTCCTGGGACCCCAGGATCACGCTCTGAGCCACAGGCAGACACGCCCAACCACTGAGCCACCCAGGCATCCTGGTTGATAACCATTTTCTTTCAGAATTTAAGAAAATTCTGCCTGACGGTCTTCTTGCGTGTATTGCCGCTAACAAGAAATCTGATTAATTCCTGTTTTTCCCATCTGCACGTAACATGCCTTTTTTCCTCTGGATGGTTTTAAGGTTTTCTTCTCTATCTCTGGTTTTAAGCAATTTGGGTATGATGCGCTTTTTAAAGTTTATGATGATGTTTCTTGTGCCTGCGCTTCCTAGAACTTCTTGGATCTACAGGTTTATAGGCTTTGTCAAGTTTGGAATTTTTTCAGTCATTAATTCCTCAAAAATTTTTTGTCCCTTGCCCTCTACAGGGACTGTAGCTGCCTGTGTATTAGGCCACTTAAAATAGTCCCATAGTTCACTGATATTTTTTTTTTCATTTTTTTGTGTGTCACATTTCAAGTACTCAGTAGCCACTGGCTACCATATCTGACCCCACAGATAAAGAACATTTGTGTCATGTGGACACCTCCTTTGGCTAGCACTGCTCCTTTAAGAGATAACCAGGGACTAATCCTATCATGCCTTAGGTCTGTTTACTTTGGACACCATGAGAATCCCAAGCCTCCCATGACATCTCTCATCACCTAGGTTCTCATCCCCACATGACTGTCATATGGGGGGACTTCTGTAAGCTGACTTGATCTTCCACTCCTACTCTCAAAATGACTTTTCCCCTTGGAACTCGTATCAGTGATCAATAAAACCCCTATGTTTTCAGCCTCCTATGTGAAAGCTTCCATCATCCTCTTACTCCCGTTGAAAGATGGTTGTCCTCGGAAGATACTGTTCTCTTTGTAGCTCGCTCCTTCCTTCCTTCCTTCCTTCCTTCCTTCCTTCCTCCCTCCCTCCCTCCCTCCCTCCCTCCCTCCCTTCCTTTCTTTTTAAAAGAATTATTTATTTATTATTTATGAGAGAGAGAGAGAGAGAGAGAGAGAGAGAGAGGCAGAGATGCAGGAGGAGGGAGAAGCAGGCTCCATGTCGGGAGCCGGATGTGGGACTCGATCCCGGGACTCCAGATTCGTGCCCTGGGCCAAAGGCAGGCGCCAAACTGCTGAGCCACCCAGGGATCCCCCTCTTTGTAGCTTCTTAAGGACAGGCGGTTTCTTCTTCCTTATACCACAGTACTGCTGACCTGGAGGTGGGGTAACTAGCCTCTCATTTGTTTCCAGACTACTAGAAAAACCTAGTTTGAAACACAAACCATTGTGCTAGCCCTGCTACCCTACCCCTGAAGTAGTCATCTGCTATCCTCCTGGTCACCTGCCCCTCACCAGCCACCCCACTTCCTGGCCAATCGCTAAAAGTTTTAACATACCACTTACTGTCTTATCTCTTCACCACTCCTGCCATCCTTCTTGGTGACTTTAAATATCTACATATTAGACTGAAGCAGATGAAGCTGCAGTTTTCGTAGGTTCAACCTAGGGTGTGATCTGTCCAATACGCTGGCCTCTCAGTTCCTTGACCTTTTGGCCATCAACTCCCATGGATCGTATCATCTCAGCCTTTCTTAAGTGGGATTCTGAGAGAGTAGTAGGCCTAATGCCCAAGACAATCCTTTGTACGTAATGAATTAACCTGTCCCTTGCATCTCAAGTGGTACCAGTTACGTTCCATCCTTGGCAGAAGTAAGGAAACAGCCAATTCATTTTCCATGTTCTCTGGTTCTTCAACCCTGGTTGCGACTGTCAGTAGTAACTGTGCCGCTTCTGAGATCTCATTTTCAGATATACCGTTCTCTGATCACCACCACCTATCTTTTCCAACTCTGTCCTCTAATGTCCTAACTCCAATAATCCTTCAGCCCCACTGGGACATCTAATTCCAGACTATCCCCTTTCCATTGTCCATTATCCTGTCATGGTCTCACTTCTTAGTGAACTTAGATTTCACGGTTATCATATAACAAGTCCCTTGAATATTTCTAAATTCTATTGTACTCCCTGGCAAAACCCAGTATTGGTTAAATTTAACCTTCTAGCTATTTATTACGGTCCTCACCTAAGCAACACAACAATGCTGACTGGGCTCACAGTGTTTAAGTCTGTAGACCTCCAGTGGCCCCTCAGTACTGCCCAGCAATCATCACATGTTTCCATAGTCAGTTTATTCTTCTACTCTCCCCTCTGGGAGAGTCTATTTTATGTCTCTTCTGCTATCCTCAAACCTCCGGTATCCATCCTGACTCTGGTGTCACCATTCTTTTTTGTTTTCATACAACTTTATTGAGCTGTGATTTACATATTACGTAATTCGCTAACCTAAAGTATAATTCAGTAGTTTTTAGTATATTCATAGTTGTGCAACTATCACCACTATCAATTTTATAGTATTTTTGATAACTGAAGAAGAAACCTGTTCCCATTAGCAGTCATTCTCCATTTCTCTGCTAACCTCCAGCCCTAGGCAACCACTGATCTACTTCTGTCTCTGAGGGTTTGACCATTCTGGGCCTGTTATATAAATGGAATCATTCCATGTTTGTGTCTTGTGATTGATTCTTTCTCTTAAATGTATTAAAGGTCTCCCATGTATAGCTTGTGTCAGTGCTTCATTCCTTTTTTTTTTTCTTTCCACATCAGCTACATCATTTTACACTTCCACAATATACTCGGATTCCAATTTCTCCACACCCTTGACAACACTTGTTATTTTCTGTGTCTGTTTTTTTAAAGATTTTATTCCTTTATTTGAGAGAGGTAGAGTGGGAGCACAAGAGAGAGATTGCATGAATTGGGGGTAGGAGGGGCTGAAGGACACTGAGACGCAGGCTCCCAACTAAGGAGGGAGTCTGATGCTGGGCTTGATCCTAGAGCTCTGGGATCACTCTCTGAGGCTAAGGCAAACACTTAACTGCTGAGCCACCCAGGAGCCCCTTATTGTGGTTATGATTTGCATTTTCCTAATGCCTCACGATCTGGATAATCTCTTTATTTGCTTGTTCACCATTTGTATATCCATCTTGGAGAAATGACTAAGTTCTTTGCCCATTTATTAATTGCAAGTCTTTTTGTTGTTTGATGGTAAGTGTTCTTTTTCTATTGTGCTTATTAAATCCTTGTCATATTTATGATTTGCAAATAGTTTTTTCCAGTTATTTAGTTGTTTTTTTCATTCTGTTGATGATACTCTTTGATGACAAAAGTTTAAAGTTTGATAAAGTCCAGTTTCTTTCTTTTGATTTGTCTTTGTACTTTTGCTATAATATCTAAGACTCTTGTGAAACGCAGAGTCATGAAGATTGATCTCTTACATTAGGTTTTTGATCCATTTTGAGGTAATTTTTATATATAGTATAGAGATAGATATGTGTGTACCCATGCATGTATGTGTTTATGGTGTTAAAATATACATAACAAAATTTACTATTTAAACCATTTTTAGGTGCATAGTTGCACTAGATATATTCACATTTTTAGTTAGTTGTAGGATTTCATAATTCAGCATCTGTTTTTCATTTATTTGTGAGAGCATGAACGAGATTGAGAGTGAGCATACACGAACAGGGTGTGGGGGAGAGGCCAAGGGAGAAGCCGACTCCCCATTGAGCAGGGAGCCCCATGCTGGATCCCAGGACCCTGAGATCATGACCTGAGCCCAGGATCCTAAGATCATGATCTGAGCCGGAGGCAGCTGCTTAACCAACTGAACCATCGAGGCACCCCCTCCCTTTAAAAGATTTTATTTTCTTATTTTAGAGAGAGAAAGAGCTGTCGGGTGCATAAGAGCATGGGGAGGGGAAGGGGCTGAGGTAGAGGGACAAGCAGACTCCCCACTAAGCAGGGAGGTGGATGTGGGGCTCCAAGACCTTGGGATCCTGATCTGAGAAGAAGGCATACGCTCAACAGACTGAGCCATGTAGGTGCCCAGTTGTAGGATTTCTTTATATATGTGGATATTAACCCCTTATCAGGTACCTGATTTGCACAAATTTTCTCCTATTCTGCAAGTTGCTTTTTTACTGTTAATAGTGTCCTTGTTGCATAGGAGTTTTAAATTTTATTATAGTCCAGTTTATCTATTTTTTTGTTGTTGCTTATGCTTTTAGTGTCATATTCAAGAAATCCTTTCCGGGATCCCTGGGTGGCGCAGTGGTTTGGCGCCTGCCTTTGGCCCAGGGCGCGATCCTGGAGACCCGGGATCGAATCCCACGTCGGGCTCCCAGTGCATGGAGCCTGCTTCTCCCTCTGCCTATGTCTCTGCCTCTCTCTCTCTCTCTGTGACTATCATAAATAAATAAAAGTTAACAAAAAAATTAAAAAAAAAAAATCCTTTCCAAATCCAGTGTCATGAAGTTTCCTCCCTATATTTTCTTCTGAGAGTTTTAAAATTGCAGCTTTTACCTTTCAGTCTTCGATCCACTTTGTGTTAGTTTTTGTATATCATTTTAAATAACAGTCCAGCCTTCTTCATTTGTGTGTGGCTATTTAGTTTTTCTAGCATATGTTGATGTTTTAATTCATGTCTTTAATTTTGATTGAGTTTCATGTATAGCACACAATCTGGTATATTTTTATGCAAACTGACATCTTTTAAACTAGTGTGGTTAGAACCATTAATTTTTTAAGGATTTTATTTATTCATGAGAGACACACAGAGAGAGGCAGCAACATAGGCAGAGGGAGAAGCAGACTCCCTGCCAGGAGCCAGATGTGGGACTTGATTCCAAGACCCGGGATCAGGCCCCCAGTGAAGGCAGATGCTCAACCACTGAGCCGCCCAGGTGTCCGTAGAACCATTAATATTTAATAAACTTATTGAGGTACTTTAAAATTTACTGTCTTTCAAAAAAATAAAATATACTATCTTTCAGATTTTTTTGCATTGATTTTTAGTTTTCTCTCTAACCTTGATTTAATTTTTGCATATGTAGAATACTCTATTGAAAAAGTCAATCTGCCGAGAAAGGTATAGTTAAATTCTATTGCTTCTCTATCCTGTACTGCCTATTCCATATCTATCTTCCTTGTTGGCAATCAGTTTTATTTCTTGTTTTTCTTGTTGATGTTGCTTTAAAGGAAAATTAAGCCAACACGTTTTCTTAATTCTGCTTTTTTATATGTGAAATGTAGTATGCCTATTTGCATTTTGTTCTTTTTTCTGAATAATATATCCTGTAAGTTATTTTTTTCATACTTCTCATTTACTTTCTTACATTTCTTCAATGACCATCATTAATTACTTGAATCTGTTTTCCTTTGAAGATATAGTGATTTATTTTTCTTTTTTGAGATGATTTTGTCTGTCTTTACTTTCCTGAGTTTTACCAACTTTGACTTCATTTGTTCTTTTTTTTTGTCTGTTTATGGTTTAAGTTTTTAATTTTTGATTCTAAATTTTTCTTAATCTCTTGATGCTTCTTTGTAGTCTGTTGGCAGGTTGCATTAATTTTCTTTTCTACAGTGGTGTTTGGGGGTGGGTAATGTTCATAAACCAAAATGTTTTTATTTGCCTTTTTGTTTATAGCTACTTAGTTTGGAATTTATTTTTTTACTTCTGTCATTTACTGAGTATGTCCTAGTTTAAAAGTTCTCCTTTTGTCTCTTTAGTAAAGTATAATTTCTTTTATGGATGATGATGTTCATGTTAATGAGTGTTAGGTGGGAAGGATAGATTGACATGTCTGGTTTGTTTGCTTGCTTTTTCCTTTAGGAACCTTTATTTTTGTTTTTCCTCTCCTTTCTTTCCTTTAATGAACCTGAAGGATACCACTTCTGTTTATCTTCCTCTCTTCTTTTTTCTTTTTCTTTTTTTTAAGATTTTATTTATTTATTCATGAGAGACAGAGAGAGAGGCAGAGACACAGAGGGAGAAGCAGGCTTCCTGCAGGGAGCCCCACATGGGACTCCCCCCCCCCCCCCACACCCTGCCACCCCCCCCAACTGCGGGATCACACCCTGGGCCGAAGGCAGACACTCAACCGCTGAGCCACCGAGGGATCCCATCTTCCTCTCTTGTAATAACACTGGATCTCTGTGGTTACCACTTTGGGCTACTTTCACTTAAAAATTTTTCTCCCAAGTTTCTGTAAAATGCTGCTTTGTTTTGTTTTGTTTTACTTGTTTTGCTTTAGTATGTTGCATTTGAGAAGTACAGCTTATTTTCCTTTTTCTGTAAGTGATTAGGCCTTTTTGTTGGTCTGAATGCTTTAAGAGTGTTCTTTATCTTTAAGGTACAATAGTAGGTTTAATACTGTAGGTCTGAAAAATAATTGTTCAGGGTCCGTTTTCCCAGATAAATGGTGGGTACTTTTAATATATAGATTCAGATCTTTTTTTTTCTTTGATTATAGTTTTCTTTAATTTTATTTATTTATTTTACAGAGAGAGAGCGCAGGCGATGCCTGAGCCAGGGGTGGGGCAAAAGGGAAGAGAGAGGGACAAGCAGACACCTTGTTGAGAGTATGGAACCCCATGCGGAGCTCTAGATCATGACCCGGAGCCAAAATGAGGAGTTGAATGCTTGACCTTAACCAGTTGAGCCACCCAAATGCCCCTTTGATGATAGTTTTATTATTTTATTTTATTTTATTTTATTTTATTTTTTATTATTTTTTTTAAAGATTTTATTTATTCATGAGAGACACACAGAGAGAGAGGTCTAGACACAGGCAGAAGGGGAAGCAGGCTCCATGTAGGGAGCCTGATGCGGGACTCAATCCCAGGTCTCCTGGATCACACCCTGGGCCAAAGGTGGGTGGTGCTAAACCACTCAGCCACCCGGGCTGCCCAGTAGTTTTAATGTTAGTTTGTTTCACTGTTGTTTTCTTCTTCAGAGATCCTAGTTATGCATTTATTAGATCAGCTTTGCTTATATCCTATTTCAGCCACTTTCTATTAGATCATTTTTATTCCTTTCTATATTTCATTTTTTGTTATGTTGATTTTTTTTTTTTTTTTTTTTTTTACTTTCTTCAGTGCCCTTACTAAACTTTGAGTGAGGTATGGTTGGTGTTTTTTTTTTTAACTCTCTTCAGTCTATAGAACTGTTTTTTTTTTTTTCTCATTACAAATAATTTCACTTTTATTGGTTTTATATGCTAAAGGGTATATAGAGAAATCTGTCAAAGCTAGATATTACTGTTTTCTTAAAATTCTAGTCATGCCAAATAAAGAAACATCTTTTCAGGAAATACAAACAAACATCAGATTCAATATATTTGGAAACAGGGATAATAGACAGTAAATTTATGAGGTACCTAAGCAGATAAGTGAACTCCTGTGCAAGTTAAATTCAAGTCTGTGGCTGTGTCTTATCTAATTTTACTTTTTTAAGGTTTTCATTTTTAAATAACCTTACACCCAACATAAGGCTTGAACTTATAGCCCCGAGATCAAGAGTTGCATGTTCCACCAACTGAGCCAGCCAGGCACCTTATATGGCTGTGTCTTATCTTTTAAGATCTTAGAAGGAAAGCTCTAAATGGATTAATATAAGTTGTAAAAAAAATATATATATATATAAATTGTAAGTGTTATTTCGTTGACTTATTTTAAAATACAAATAAAATTAAAGCTACACTGAAATATATTCCTCCTCTAAGTTTGATACAGATCAGAAAGGTTGATAAATAACTGTTCTCAGTAGAACAATATACTGCTATTTTTTCACTTAAATTTTTAGTGGATAATTTTTTGACATGATATATTACAAAGTCCAAGTGTATATTCAGTAAAAGATATTAATGACAATTGTATATTAAAAAATAGTGTCTTGGGGATCCTTGGGTGGCGCAGCGGTTTGGCGCCTGCCTTTGGCCCAGGGCATGATCTTGGAGACCCGGGATCGAATCCCATGTCAGGCTCCTGGTGCATGGAGCCTGCTTCTCCCTCTGCCTGTGTCTCTGCCTCTCTCTCTCTCTCTCTCTCTCTCTCTCTCTCTCGGTATGTGACTATCATAAATAAATAAAAAAAATTAAACAAAAATTAAAAAAAAAAGTGTCTTGTTTTGAGTTACCCAGTGATTTAAATAAGGAAAAGACTAATTCATATTTGTAGATAGGAAAGAATTTTATTTTATTTTATTTATTTTTTTTTTTTTAGGAAAGAATTTTAATGGGAAGTTTCTATAACTTTCTGTAGCAGACATTGATAGATCTCTCTCAACCTTTTTCAGTTCTTCCATTATTACGAATTTATTTGTTAGCCACTATGACAATAAAAATAATGACTCTACCAGCTTTCTTTGCACCAAGTGACCAAGTTCTGGCCAATGAGATGTAAACATATGTATCTTGTGGTAGCTTTTGGGAATCTTCTTTAAAAGGCAACTATTACATACCTTTAATCCACACTTCTTCATCCCTACCTCCATCCTGCTGACTGAATCATGGATACCATGGCTGCCATTTTGAACCTCACAGAGTATGACTTCGTCTTAGAATGGCAGAGTGGTGAGCTGAAAAGAGACTAGATCTCTGAGGATTTGGGAAACAACCTCATGTCTGTCCTGCACTCCTAACTTCACACTTTCATGTAAGATGGAAATAAATTTTGCTATATACTATTATTTTTCATCTCTATAACTTATATGCTAACCCAATTTCCACTGATAGACTGACCATGACATTTATAAAAGTTGTGCCATTACAGGATAAAGAGAACCATGGATACATTAAGACAATAAAAAATTGATTCTGAATAAAAATCTGAATACTTGATGCCAGATGAAACAGAGTTTGGAACTTTCCAAGGAGAAAATGTGACGGTGAGGAATTTATCCTCTTTCCTTCCAGGGACAAATTATCCTACCTAAGAAAGAAGACAGGATCTCTGGAATGTCAAAGGAATGATGTCTGGGTGGTCACAGTGAAAGTGCTGAGTGAATCTACTGCACTCTATTTAGCAAAATTACATTCCCCAATTCAACCTCCAGGCCCATTCTGTTTCTCCTCCCCTGGGTTCTTGCTTGTTAAGGGCCTGTAGAACTGTTAATTTACCCAGTTTTTCTTTTCTTTCGCCACCCAGTGGCCACAGGGTGTCTCTTTTATGTTTATTTACTTCTCTTCTATGATTGATGTTTTCTTGGGATTGATATAAGTTTAGTGGATATTCCCTATTCACACTAGGATGGGACTTTTTCTTTCTTGGGGTGAGTTTGCCTGTTCAGAATTGGTCTTTATTTTTTGCTTGCGAGTATTTTGAAATTTGGAGGTATGCTGAAAATACAGGTTACATGCAATTTTATTTATCTCATGGGGGGGGGTTGTGTAGAAAATATGGAAATGGATTAGCCTTACTATTTTGCTATTATTAGCTTCCTATTAATAGTAAATAGCCTTACTATTTTAATTACTTAGAAATATTTTTATATGCGTATTTAAAATTAAAGTCTTTGAGAGAAAGCATAGATCTGAGGGTGGGGAGGGGCAGAGGAAGAGAGAGAATCTTAAGCAGGCTCCACGCTGAACCATTGTGAGTCTTGATCTCAGGACCCTGACATGACCTGAGCCGAAATCAAGAGTCAGATGCTTAATTGACTGAGCCACCCAGGTGCCCTGAAAGTTGTTCTTATAGATGGAAGCATGGTGTTCTGAATGGATCATAATGTATTTTAGTGTGTCCTTATTCATGATTAGTTAGGTCTGTGCACTTCACACAATCTGTGATGCAAGACTAGCTGCTGCTTAAAATTTCCAATCTCTTGGGAGGCCTTGGTGGCTCAGTTGTTTGGGTGTCTGACTCTTGATTTCAGCTTAGGTCATGATTTCAGGGTGGTAAGATTGAGCCCCGCATTGGGCTCTGCACTTACTGTGGAGTCTACTTGAGATTCTCTCCCTCTGCCCCTCTTCCCACTCATTCTCTTTCTCTAAATTAATTAATTAATTAATTAAAAAATATTTTTCAAAAATTTCCAGTCTGTCACAGACTGATACATTTTAAAATACAATAAAAGAGGATTGTTAGAAAATGAAATTTAAAAAGATAAAATAAGAGCCTGTTTCTTTCATTGTTATGTACAGCAGACATAAGGTTTCATTTCAATAAATATAATCAGAACAGGGGCAGCCCTGGTGGCGCAGCAGTTTGGCGCTGCCTGCAGCCTGGGGTGTGATCCTGGAGACCCGGGATCGAGTCCCGCATCGGGCTCCCTGCATGGAGCCTGCTTCTCCCTCTCCCTGTGTCTCTGCCGCTCTCCCTCTGTGTCTCTGAATAAATAAAACCTTTTAAAAATATATATATAATCAGAACAAACATAGAAAAAAAAACAAAATTGGTACATGTTCCTTGGAATTGTGTTTGTAAGCAATTTAATATAGAGAATGCCTATTTTACTGAT
The DNA here is from genome assembly GCF_018345385.1 of Vulpes lagopus. NCBI lineage: Eukaryota > Metazoa > Chordata > Mammalia > Carnivora > Canidae > Vulpes > Vulpes lagopus. Next base: position 52,007,086 of record NC_054826.1, on the reverse strand, counting down.
AAATTTTTGTCATTCCACAGTTGTAACTAAACAAAGTTATATGTGAAAGTGAACTCTGTATTAAACATCTATAACACCAGGATGCCTGGGTGGCTCAGTAGTTGAGCGCCTGTCTTCCGCCCAGGGTGTGATTCTGAAGTCCTGGGATCGAGTCTCACATCGGGCTCCCTGCCTGGAGCCTGCTTCCCCCTCTGCCTGTGTCTTTGCCTCCCTCTGTGTCTCTGCCTCTCTCTCTCTCTCTCTCTGTGTCTCATGAAAAAATAAATAAAATCTTTAAAGAAATTTTTTTAAAGTCTATATATATCCTTTAAGATTTTTATTTATTCATGAGAGACAGAGAGAGAGAGAGAGAGAGGCAGAGACACAGGCAGAGGGAGGAGCAGGCTCCATGCAGGGAGCCCGACGTGGGACTCGATCCCAGAAGTCCAGGATCACATCCCGGGCTGAAGGCAGGCTCTAAACCCCTGAGCCACCTGGGCTCCCCTATTTATATCCTTTCAATGAACACTGTGTATATCCATATTTAAAGTTCTTATTTTGACAGATGAGCTTTCTTCTTGCTTAACAGCTTACTATTCTAGTTTGGGTTGATGATGATGCTAATGTCACAGGGGATATTGTATATCTGAAGCCTGTGTTTTTTTGTTTTGTTTTGTTTTAAATATTTTATTTATTCATGAGAGACAGAGAGAGGCAGAGACACAGGCAGAGAGAGAAGCAGGTTTCATGCAGGGAGCCTGATGCAGGACCCAGTCCCAGGACTCCAGGATCATGCCTTGGGCTGAAGGCAGATGTTTAACCACTGAGCCACCCACGTGTCCCTAAAGCCTGTGTTTTTAAAAAGATAAAATTCAGTGTGAAGAAATCAGTTTTATGTTAAGGAACAGGAAGAAGAATTTTTTAGTAGTTGTAGTAAGATCATAGTATTTTTAATTTTTATTCAAAATGAGCTTGAAAATGCTACATTTCAAAAATCATCTTTAATCCTCTGATTAGCCAGTTCCAGCAGTTTTGTTTTCTGAAACATTATAGATACATTTCAGTTATCTTATTATTACTATTGTTATTTTTAAATTCCATTACAGTTAACCTACAGTAATATATTAGTTTCAGGTATATAATATAGTGATTTAGCAATTTGATACATTACTCAGTGCTTATCATGATAAGTGTAATCTTAATTTCCTTTACCTGTTTCACCCATCCCTTCATTCACTTCCTCTCTGGTAACCATTAGTTTGTTCTCTATAGGTAAGAGTCTGTTCTTTGTCTCTTTTTTTTCTTTATTTTGTTTCTTAAATTCCACATATGAGGGAAACTATGGTATTTGCCTTTTCTGACTGATTTCATTTAGCGTTTTACTTTCTAGATCTGTCCATATTGTTGCAAATGGGAAGATTTCATTCTTTTTTTATGACTCAGTAATATTCCATTGTTTATATATTACCACATCTTTATCCATTCATTGATTGATGGCTACTTGGGCTGTTTCCATAATTATGTTTCAGTTATCTTTCTGATGAAAGAAATGGAATTCAGAACATGAATTTGATCTTTTTTGAAGTAACATAATATTTGAAAAATTCTAACTTTTTAAGGTTTTGGATGATAATGTTATGCAGATGTGAAATATTAAACTTATCAGCCATTTCCCTGATGTTCGTTGTAAAATTGTAGAACATAATCACGATCTGTAGAATCTCTGTTCTTCCAGTAATGTAATTTTCATTTCTATCTTTTCATCTTACATGTCATAGAAATTCTGTCCTTTGCATGGAATCATTAAGTTCATTGAAGATATTGAAAATATCAGAAAAATAAGCAAGTCTTGCTTTCTACTTATGTTGCTTATGATACATTTACATATCACATAATAAAGGAGAATGTTCTTGAGTTGAATGCATTAGCCTTAGTCTTATGTAACTTAACGTTTCTACTATACATAGTATTTTGTTTGGCTGACATTTTTTTTGGTAATAGAAACTGCATTGAGTAACACTGTGGCACAAGCTTCTTAAATCTAGTTTGTTTTTCCCATAGTTACTTCTGGCTACATGTAACTTAAAGTTTAATCCTTTATGGTTTGGTACAGTTAAAAATTTGGTTCACATTTGTTGACAGTGAAACAGAATTTTGTATCATCCACTTAATCACATATTTCTTAAAATAATTGCTGTGTTGCTAATATCTGTGCATTTAAGAAGCTGCAGTGAAAAGAAGAAAAGAATGTTGTTGGCTTTGTTTTACTAATTGTTCTTCCATATCATGATCTCTTTACTGAATATGTTGAGCTATGTTGTTGAAATATGGTACTTGGGACGCCTGGGTGGCTCAGTAGTTAAGCATCTGCCTTTGGCTCAGGGCCTGATCCTGGAGTCCCAGGATCAAGTCCCACATTGGGCTCCCTGCATGGAGCCTGCTTCTTCCTCTGCCTATATCTCTGCCTCGTGCTCTCTCTCTGTGTCTCTCATGAATAAATAAATAAAACCTTAAAAAAAAATATGGTACTTGAGCTACCTGTTTGCCTCATATTCCCCTAGCATTTCCAAGCAGGCAGCTTTGAGTCTTCTACTGATTTCTTGACAGTTTTATATACAGACTCTCCCTGAGTTTTGATAGTTTGACTATGATTTTTTGACTTTATGATGGTGTGAAGTGATACACATTCAGTAGAAACTGAACTTTGAATTTTGATCTTTTTATGGGATAGCAGTACATGATATGAATACTCTTTTGTGATAGTGAGCACTGGCAGTGAGCCACAGATTCCAGTCAGCCACACAACCATGAGGGAAATAACTGATCCATTTATACCCTATCTGTACCCATCCATGCCTTCTGTTTTTCACTCTCAGTACAGTATTCAGTAAATTACATGAAGTAGTCAACACTTAATTATAAAAATGGTCTTTTTTTTAAATCATTTTTTTAAAGATTTTATTTATTAGAGATACAGAGAGAGAGAGAGAGGCCGAGACAGGCAGAGGGAGAAGCAGGCTCCATGCAGGGAGCCCAACATGGGATTCGTTCCCGGGTATCCAGGATTATGCCTGCCCTGGGCTGAAGGCAGTGCTAAACCGCTGAGCCACCCAGGCTGCCCTAAAAATGGTCTTGTATTAGGTGATTTTGCCCAACTGAAATCATGTTTAAGGTAGGTTAGGATTAAACTATGATGTTTGGTACAGTAGGTGTATTAAATGCATCTTCGATTTATATTATTTTCAGCTTTTAGTGACTGGTCCCTTCTGCAAATGACTAGTCTGCAGTTTTCACCACGGAAGTCCACTTATTGTGTGCTTGGATGTTGTGGCAATGTTAAATTGCTGTAAAAGTTTCTGAATGCTTATTCTCAGTTTCTATGTTTATCTTATTTTAAATATTTTATTTATTTGAGAGAGAGCATGCAGGCAGGGGGAGTGGCAGAGGGAGATGGAGAGAAGCAGGCTCCCCATGGAGCAGGGAGCCTGATGTGGAGCTGGATCCTAGAACCTGGGGATCATGAACTGAGCTGAAGGCAGACACTTAACTGACTGAGCCACTAAGGCACTGCTCTATGTTTTTTTTTTGTTATGGCAGTAACAAGCAGCATGCTCATTTCCACTCATCTGTAGGTCATATTTTCAGTGGCAATGATTCAGGTTTTACAATGACAAAATGTTCTACTTCAGAGCATTATTGTACACACATCTTTGTGCTTGTGTGTGAGTGTATCTGTAGAATAAATTCCTAGAAGTGTATTGCTGGACAAAGATTGTGTACATGAATGATTTCTGAGGTTATTGAAATTTGCCCACTAGACATTGCATCCGTTTTATCCTGTCAGTGGTATGAGAGTATCTTTTTCCCTACATAAAGTGTTTTGTAAAGCATTTTATTTTTACTATTAATAAAGGTTTTAAAAAGTATATAATTATTTTGATTTACATGTTCAAAGAGAAGTTGAGTCTCTTGCCATGTACTTCGGAGCCCCTTCTGTATTTTTCTCTATGGGCTATCTCATCATGCCCTTTGCTTATGGAAGGAGGTTAAATACTGGTCTTTTCATTGATTTGTAAGAGATCTTTATATATAGTCCTTTTTTCTGATAATTATATTACATAGTTTTCCCTAGTTCTGTTGCTTTTTAAGTACTGATTTAAAATAAATGAGGGGCACCTGGGTGGCTCAGTGATTGAGCATCTGCCTTTTGACTCAGGTCATGATCCCAGGGTCCTGGGATTGAGTCCAATGTCCTGTGTCTCTGCCTCTCTCTGTGTCTCTCATGAATAAATAAATAAAATCTTAAACAAAAATAAATGAACACACTGACTTTAAACATACCTATTAATTTTTTTAAAAAGATTTGTTTATTAGAGAAAGAGAGAGAGCATGGTGGGCAGGGGCAGGGGTAGAGGGAGAGACAGTCTTAAGTAGAGCATGGAGCCTGATGCAGGAGCCTGATGCTGGGCTCGACCTCACGACCCTGAGATCATGACCTGTGCTGAAACCAAGAGTCTGTTGCTTAACTGACTGTGCCATCCAGGTGTCCCTGTGGTTCCTAATTTTTAAATTCTTGAATCAAGCTTTCTCTGAACTTGAGTGCTTGCTTACTGGTATTGTGCAGATGGCCAATTTTTACATGAATTTCCATGTGACAGATGATAATGTCAATATATTATACATTTGAATTTTTATGATTTTTATTTGTTCCAGATCTACATGTTTTCTTTTTTGTACCGTAAAGATGTTTTTCTGATGTTTTCTGTGAAATTTACAGTACTCACTGATTCTGCAGAGGCTCAGTGATCTCTATTAGTTACGGAAGAGGTAGAAAGATTCCTTTCAATAGTGGCTGCCCTAATGGTATTTCTTGTTTTGCAACAGGAACCAAAGGAGGAGAATGGATTGCAGAAAATGAAGACAAAACAGTCGAATAGAACAAAGTGTTTGGCTAAAAGAAAAATTGCACGTATGTTTTTATTTTTGTGTTGAGAGTGCTTTGAAAATTGCAGCATAGAATTGACAATAGTTTCTTCATTAGGAAGAGAGATCTCTGAGTAAGGATGTATGTGGTTCCTATTTGTTTTGGATTTCATTAAAGTTTTAGAATTCACCATTACCTACAGCTTATACAGTTGACTTATTATGGGCAGAGAGTTGAAATTAAAAATGTGAACTTCATAGTTAGGGACACTTGGATTTTGAATCCTTGCTTCCGCCCTTATATAGACTTTAGGCAAGTTAGTGCTTTCAGCCTACCTCTGTTTTCTTATCGATGAAATACAAATACAACACTTAGTGGCTCAAATAATGGTACCTACTATAATGGTACAATTTTCATCATGTTAAAAAACAATATTTAGCTGAGTAAATTTGAATCTGATTGGCTTTATTAAATGATTCATGAATCGGGCAATATTCCATCTAGTAAAACCATTTTTAAAAATTATTTATTTATTTATTATGAATATTATTTATTCATGAGCAATTTATTTATTTATTCATGAGATAGAGAGGCAGAGGGAGAAGCAGGCTCCATGCAGGGAGCCCAACGTGGGACTTGATCCCGGGTCTCCAGGATCACGCCCCAGGCTGCAGGCTGCACCACCGGGGCTGCCCTATTCCATCTAGTAAATAGAAAGGTGCTCCTGAGGAATTGTCCAAAATGGAAGGTTTTTATAGAAAGGCGGGTTGGGCAAGAAAATTATTAGCAAAAAAAGAGAAAGGATTGTTTTAGGCAAGGTCATCTTCCCTTGCTGGGAAGGATAGGGGTCATATTAGGTGGATTACGTCATCTTCCTTTGGGAAATGGAGAGTTATATGATTATCTCATTGGTGCTTAATCAGAAAATTACTGGTTCATAGGTAAGACTTACATTTCTAGGGGAAGTTGAAACTCTAGTTAGGGTAGGTAGTAAGCCCTGGTTTGGTGACATGTCCTCATCTAAGTAACACTATTTGGGCCTGGGATTTTCCTTTCCTTTTTTTTTTTTTTCTTAAAGATTTTATTTTTTCATGAGAGACACAGTGAGAGAGAGAGGCAGAGACACAGGCAGAGGGAGAAGCAGGCTCCAGGCAGGGAACCTGACATGGGGCTCAATCCAGGGTCTCCAGGGTCATACCCTAGGCCGAAGGTGGCACTAAACTGCTGAGACACCCGGACTGCCCTCCTTTTAATGTTTATTACATTTATAAGGGAAAAAACTCCTCTGTGTATCTTCTCTGTTCTTAATACTTAACTCTGGTCATCACATGTGTTGGGTGTTTTTTCCCACACCAAGCAGTTTTCCAGTTTTCAGTCAGACACTGATATCTCAATTTAAGCAATTCTGATATTGTCTACCTAGAGATAGTATCAGATCCCACAGGACTACCTTTACTTTTGATGGCAACTGCAAGTCTAGGTCATTGCTTTGTGCATCTGACTGACTGGCTATAAAGAGGTTTAATGACCCTCTCCTTGGGTTTGATTAATTTGTAGAATGGCCACAGAATTCAGGGAAATTTACTTACTAGATGACTGGTTTATTATAAAGGATATAACTTAGGAACAAGCAGGTCAAAGAGATGTATACAGGGGGAAGGGCTGCAGAGCTTATATGCCTTCTCTGGCTGTGTCACCTTTCCAGTATTTCCATCAACCTAGAAACTTTCCAAACCTTATAGTTCACAGATACTTACAGAGGCTTCCTTATGCAGGTGTGCGTGATTAAATCATTGGCCATTAGTAATTGATTCAACCTCCAGTCAGCCCCTCCCTCCATTCGCTCAAGGTAGGGGAGATAGGGATGGAAGTTCCAACCATCTAAACCCACGGTTGGTTGGTTCCCGCATCCTTAGGGGTTTTCCAAAAGTAAGTGCATTAATGTGACTCAGGTATGGTTGAAAAGGGATTGTTAAAAATAAGAAAAGTTACCTTTATTGTTCTTTTCACTTAGGAAATTGGAAGGGGTTTAGGAGTTCTGTGTGAGGGAACAAAGATCAAATATTTATTAGTATAAGTCAACAATAGCACAAAAATTTTGTTGTAGGTTTACTTTTTTGATTTTGTACTCAATTGTGAAGTTAATTTTTTTGGCATTTTAATGTGAAGTGTTCAAGCATTTCAGTGAACTTTTAAAAAATATGATAACTAGCTGAAATTTTTTTTAAGATTTTATTTATTTATTCATGAGAGACACGGGGCGGGGGGAGAGACACACACACAGACAGACAGAGAGGCAGAGACACAGTCAGAGGGAAAAGCAGGTTCCATGCAGGGAGCCTGATGTGGGACTTGATCCCGGGACTCCAGGATCAGGCCTTGGGCTGAAGGTGGCGCTTTAACCACTGAGCCACCTGGGCTGCCCACTCGCTGAAATTATTACAAAAGTTGGTTGAAGATAAACAAGGCTTTATTTCACTATTAATTTGAATTTCAGTAATTTAAGGTAGAATTCTTGCCTTAAAAAATTAACCACAAACAGTTCTTTGTTGTGAAATCATTGGATTATGTCTAGAGGTACCTGTCAGGTTAGATCTGTCAAATGTATGCAAGTTACTTTCAGTATTGAAAATTGTTAAAAAAAAAAAAAAAAAGAAAGAAAAAGAAAATTGTTCATACAGGGCAGCCAGGGTGGCTCAGCGGTTTAGTGCCACCTTCAACTCAGGGCCTGATCCTGGAGACCTGAGATCGAGTCCCACATCGGGCTCCCTGCATGGAGCCTGCTTCTCCCTCTGCCTGTGTCTCTGCCTCTCTCTCTCTCTCTCTCTGTGTCTCTCATGAATAAATAAATAAAATCTTAAAAAAAAAAGAAAGAAAATTGTTAATACAATTTTTTTGAGATGTAATTTTGTCAATTGATAGTTAAGTTTATGTCATCATTGGTGGACTATTTATAGTTGTCTGGTTATTCTGGATCTTTATAATCAGATTGGGTTTTACTTTTTTATTTAGTTGTGTCATGCTTTTTTTTTTTTTTGTCATGCTTTTTTTTTTACCTGGTCTGACAATCCTTTTTATCTTTTTTATGTATTCTGACAACTTTTGTTTTTTATAATTACATTTAATGTAATTATTAATGATACTGAATTAAAATTTACCATTTTGAAAGTGTTTGTCCCAACTGTTCTTTGTCTTTTTTCTTCCTTTTCTGTCCTTTTTTTTGTATTTATATTATTTTGTATTTGTATTATTATTATTATTATTATTTTTTTTTTTTATGATAGTCACACAGAGAGAGAGAGAGGCAGAGATACAGGCAGAGGGAGAAGCAGGCTCCATGCACGTGGAGCCTGATGTGGGATTCGATCCCGGGTCTCCAGGATCGCGCCCTGGGCCAAAGGCAGGCGCCAAACCGCTGCGCCACCCAGGGATCCCTGTATTTGTATTATTTTTGAGTATTATTTTGATTCCATTTTGTTTTTGCTGTTGACTTATTTACATCTCTTTTAAAACATTTACTAGTTGCCCTAGAGTCTATAGGACACACATTTAATTAATCACCTTCAAGTAATGTTATATTGTTTCATGTGTAGTGTAGACTGTGTAAAGGTATATTCCCTATTTTGTCTACCCTACTTTGTGTTATTTTTGCCATACATTTTAGTTTTGCATTTGCATATAATAGTTTGATACTATTTTCCTTTAGACAGTTAAATATCCGTTAGAGCAATGGAAATAAAAAATAAAGAATTCCAAAAAAATAAATAAATAAAGAATTCCATGCTTTATTTGTGTGATCTCAAGGACTGTTCATTTCTTTGTGTAGATCCTGGTTCCCAGGCTCATACGCTTTCTGTTGGAAAGCCTCCTTTAGGGCATTCCCGGTGGCTCAGTGGTTTAGCGCCCCCAGGGCGTGATCCTGGAGGCCCGGGATCGAGTCCCACATCGGGCTCCCTGCATGGAGCCTGCTTCTTCTCCCTCTGCCTGTGTCTGTGCCCCTCTCTCTGTGTCTCTCATGAGTAAATAAATAAAATCTTAAAAAAAAAAAAGGAAAGCTTCCTTTATCACTTTTGTAATATAGATTGGTTGCCAATTAATCCTCTGTTTTTGTTTGTCTGAGAAAGTCTTTATTGCTCCCATTTTTATGGCAACAATTTTATTGAGATATAACTTATATATAGTACAATTCATTGATCATACATACCTTTATTATTTAAAATATATAATGGGTTTTAGTATTAAGTGTTGTGCAACTGTTGCCACAGCAACCACTAATTTACTTTCTGTCTCTCTAGATTTGCCTATTCTGGACATTCCCTGTAAATAAAATCATATAACATATATCTTTTGTGACTAGCTTCTTTGACTTAGCTTAATGTTTTCACATTCATCCATGTTTTGGCATCATAGTACTTCATTCCTTTATTACTAAGTAATATTTCATTATATTGCTGTGCCATATTTTGTTCAGTCATTTATCACTTGATGGACATTTAGATTGTTTCTACTCTGGCTAATAAGACCAGAATTGCTGTGAACATTTCCGTGCAAGTTTTTGTGTAGACATATGTTTTCATTTCTCTTGGGTTTATGCCTAGGAGTAGAATTCCTGGGTCATATGGAAACTCAGTATTTAATTATTTGAGAAGCTTCCACAGTTTTCTATTTTTTTTTCTTCCACAGTTTTCTAAAGTGGCTCCCCGTTTTACATTTCCACCACCATTGTATAAAGGTTCCAGTTCCTTCACATCCTTGCCAACACTTTTTTCTTTTTCTTTTTCTTTTTTTTTACAGTATAGACATTCTAATTCTAGTGGGTATGAAATTATATCTCATTCTGGTTTTGATTTACATTTCTCTAATGACTAATGATGTTGGCCATCTTTTTGCATGTATATTGGCCATTTGTATGGTTTTTTTTTTTGTATTTTTTTTTGGAAAAGTTGATTCATATCCTTTGCTCATTAAATTATTTTATTATAAAATTCACAAAAAAACTATGTTAGCCATTTAAAATTTTTTTATCATGAAAGAGGTGTTGAATTTTGTTTTTTTTCTGTGTCTATTGATATGATCATTTGGGTTTCATGTTTTACTTTGTTGATATGGTATATTAATTGATTTTCTTATGTTAAACTAGCCTTGCATTACTGGGATAAATTCTACTTTGTCATAGTGTAGAATACTTTCTATATGTTGCAGGATTTGTTTTGATAGTGTTATATTGAGGATTTTTGCATGTACATTCATAAGAGATACTGATCTGTAGTTTCCTGGTTATGTCTTTGTCTGGATTTAGTATTAGGTTGAAATTGGCCTCAGGGAATGAGTTGCACATTGTTTCCTCCATTAATTTTTGGAAGAGTTGGTAGTAATTTTTCTTTAACTGTTTGACAGAATTCACCAGTGAAGCCATCTGGGTCTAGGCCTTTCTTTGTGGTTAGGTTTTGATTACTGATTCAATCTCTTACCTGTCGTATTCTATTCAGATTTTCTTTTCTTGAGTCAGTTTTGGTAGTTTGTGTCATTTTAGGAATTTGTGTGTTTCATCTAAGTTAGTGAATCAAGTGGCATATAGTTTTTCATAGATTCCATTATAGTACTTTTTTTTTTTTTTTTTTTAATGATAGTCACACAGAGAGAGAGAGAGAGGCAGAGACACAGGCAGAGGGAGAAGCAGGCTCCATGCACCAGGAGCCGGACGTGGGACTCGATCCCGGGTCTCCAGGATCGCGCCCTGGGCCAAAGGCAGGTGCTAAACCGCTGCGCCACCCAGGGATCCCCCCATTATAGTACTTTTTATTTTTGTAATGTCTCCACGGACATTCCTACTTTTAGTTGTCTGAATCTTTTTCCTCCCCCTGCTTAATCTAAGTCATAGTTTGTCAATTAGCAACCTAGTTTTTTTTTTTTTTTAAATTTTTTTTTTTTTTTATTTATGATAGTCACAGAGAGGGAGAGAGAGAGGCAGAGACACAGGCAGAGGGAGAAGCAGGCTCCATGCACCGGGAGCCCGACGTGGGACTCGATCCTGGGTCTCCAGGATCGCGTCCTGGGCCAAAGGCAGGCGCCAAACCACTGCGCCACCCAGGGATCCCGCAACCTAGTTTTTAAAATAAATTTTCCTGTTTTTCTATTGATTTCTCCTTCCTTCCTTCCTTCCTTCCTTCCTTCCTTCCTTCCTTCCTTCCTTCCGCTTTCTTTAGGTTTAGGTTGCTCTTTTCTTCCTGTGTCTTAAGGTGGAAGTATAGGTTTGATTCAAGATCTTTCTCTCTTTTTTTTCCATTTGTTTTTATTTAAGTTCGATTTGCCAACATACACTATAAAACCCAGTGCTCACCCCATCAAGTGTCCTCCTTAGTGCCCATCACCCAGTTACCCCAACCCCCTGCCCACCTCTCCTTCTGCAACCCTTTGTTTCCCAGAGTTAGGAGTCTCTCATGGTTTGTCTCCCTCTCCAATTTTTTCCACTCAGTTCCCCACCTTCCTTTATAATCCCTTTCACTATTTCTTATATTCCCGGTAGGAGTGAAACCATATGATGATTGTCTTTTCTGATTGACTTATTTCACTGAGCATAATACCCTCAAGTTCCATCCACATCAAAGGAAATGGTGGGTATTTGTCCTTTCTGATGGCTGAGTAATATTTCATTGTATATATATACCACATCTTCTTTACCCATTCATTTGTCGAAGGGCATTGTGGGTTCTTCCTCAGTTCCGTTATTGTGGACATTGCTGCTATGAACATTGGGGTGCAGGTGTCCCAGCCTTTCACTACATCTGTATCTTTGGGGTAGGTACCCAGTAGTGCAATTGCTGGGTTGTGGGTTGTAGTGTAGCTCCATTTTTAACTCTTTCAGGGACCTTCACACTGTTTTCTAGAGTGGCTGTACCAGTTCACTTTCCCACCAACAGTGCAAGAGGGCTCCCCTTTCTCCATATTCTTCAACATTTGTTGTTTCCTGTGTTGTTAATTTTCACCATTCTCGCTGGTATGAGGTGGTATCTCATTGTGGTTTTGATTTGTATTTCCCTGATGCCAAGGGATGCGGAGCATTTTCTCATGTGTGTGTGTGTTGGCCATGTGTACGTCTTCTTTGGTGAAATCTCTGTTCATGTTTTTTGCCCATTTCATGATTGGATTGTTTCTTTGCTGTTGAGTTTAATAAGTTCTTTATAGATCTTGGATATTAGCCCTTTATCTAATATGTCATTTGCAAATATCTTCTCCCATTCTATAGGTTGTCTTTTAGTTTTGTTGACTGTTTCTTTGCTATGCAGAAGCTTTTTATTCTGATTAAGTCCCCACAGTTCATTTTTGCTTTTGTTTCCCTTGCCTTCATAGACGTATCTTGCAAGAAGTTGCTGTGGCCAAGTTCAAAAAGGGTGTTGCCTGTGTTCTCCTCTAGGATTTTTGATGGATTCTTGTCTCACATTTAGATCTTTCATCCATTTTGAATGTATCTTTGTGTATTGTGTAAGAGAATGGTCTAGTTTCATTCTTCTACATGTGGCTGTCCAGTTTTCCCAGCACCATTTATTGAAGAGACTGTCCTTTTTCCAGTGGATAGTCTTTCTTGCTTTGTTGAATATTGGTTGACCATAATGTTGAGGGTCCACTTCTGGATTCTCTATTCTGTTCCATTGATCTATGTGTCTTTTTGTGCTAGTACCATACTGTCTTGAGGATCACAGCTTTGTAATACAGCTTGAAATCCAGCATTGTGATGCCCCCCCGCATTGATTTTCTCTTTCAGTATTCCTCTGGCTATTCGGGGTCTTTTCTGATTCCACACAAATCTTAAGATTATTTGTTCCAACTCTGTGAAGAAAGTCCATGGTATTTTGATAGGGATTGCATTGAATGTGTAAATTGCCCTGGATAGCATAGACATTTTCACAATATGAATTCCTCCAATCCATGAGCATGGAATGTTTTTCCATCTCTTTGTGTCTTCCTCAATTTCTTTTAGAAGTGTTCTGTAGTTTTTTAGGTATAGATCCGTTACCTCTTTGGTTAGGTTTATTCCTAGGTACCTTATGCTTTTGGGTGCAATGGTAGATGGGATTGATTCTTTAATTTCTCTTTCTTCAGTCTCATTGTTTGTGTATAGAAATGCCAATGATTTCTGTGAATTGATTTTGTATCCGGCCACATTGGTGAATTGCTGTATGAGTTCTAGCAGTCTTAGGGTGGAGTTTTTTGGGTTTTCTTTATATGGTATCATGTCATCTGCAAAGAGGGAGAGTTGGACTTCTTTTTTTTTTTCTTTTAAAGATTTAATTTATTTAATCATGAGAGACACAGAGAGGCAGAGACATAGGCAGAAGGAGAAGGAGGCTCCTTGCAAGGAGCCTGATGTGGGACTCGATCCCAGGACCCTGGGATTTTGCCCTAAGCTGAAGGCAGATTCTCAACTACTGAGCCACCCAGGTGTCCTGAATCTTCTTCATTTTTAAAAAATATTTCCCTTATTATAGAGTTCTGGTTTGACAGTTTTTTCTTTCAGCATTTTCAGTCTGTCACTCCATTGTCTTCTGGCTGCAGAATTTTTAACGAGAAGATGATGATAATTCTAACTTTATTCTTCTGTTTGTAACCTGTCTTTATTGGTGACTGTCTTCAATATATATATATATTTTTTAATTACCAGTTTGAATATAATGTTTAGGTGTGGATTTTTTTTGGGTGGGGTAAATGGAATATATATATATATATATATATACTCACACATATATATATATGTATCAAGAATTAATCAAGGGTTGGATGCTTAACTGACTGAGCCACCCAGGCTCCTCATGGTCTTTATTATGTTGAGGTATTTCCTCTCTAAATCTACTTTGTTGTGAGTTTTTATCATGAATGATGTTGAATTTTGTCAGGTGCATTTTCTTTTAAGATGATCATGATTTTTATCCTATATACACACACACACACATATATGTACGTATTTTTTTAAAGATTTTATTTATTCATGAGAGAGAGAGAGGCAGAGACATAGGTGGAGGGAGAAGTAGGCTCTTCGCAAGGAACCCTATGTGGAACTTAGTTCCTGGACTGGGATCACGCCCTGAGCAGAAGGCAGATGCTTAACTGCTGAGCCACCCATGCGTCCCAAATACATGTATTTTTAATAATCTTTTTGTATCTGCGATTTGTAGTCTTTTATTAACCTTTGAAAATTCCCAATTTTGTTTTATTAAGACTTTCGGTTCAGAGCAAAATTGAGTGAAGAAACTGATTTTCCGTTTACCCCCTTACCTCATACGTGTAGAGCTGCTTCTGGCAGAGTGGAACATTTGTTATAGTCGATGAACATTCAGTGACATAATCACCCTAAGTCCATAGTTTATATTGAGGTTCACATTTGGTGTTATCCATTCTGTGGGTTTTAACAAATACATAATGACATGTATCCATCATTATGGTATCATACATTTTCACTCTCCTAAAAATTTTTTGTGCCCTCCCTATTCATCCATCCCCTTGCTAATCTCTTACAACCACTGGTATTTCTATTAGATGTATATAATATCTCATTGTTGTTTTAAGTTGCATTTCCCTGATGATATACGATGTGTAACATCTTTTCATAAGCTTATTTGCTATCTGTATATCTTTTTGGTGAAGGTCTTTCTTCTACTTAATACGTCTATTCAGGGCTAGAAAGTTCCCTTTCAGCACTGCTTTTGCTGAATCCCACAAATTTTGATAAGCTGTGTTTTTATTTTTTCCACTTGCAATTTCTTGGATCCATGTGTTATCTAGAAGTATGTTGTTTAATCTCCATGAGTTTTTGGATTTTCTCGTTACCTTTTTGTTACTGATTTCTAGATTAATTTAATTGTAGTATGAGAGTAGACATTGCCTAATTTTTATTTAAATTTGTTAAGGTGTGTTTTATGTGTCTTGACAAACCACATTTGGTGACAGACCACAATGTTTTATGTGAGCTTGGTATTGGTTGGAATAACCTATGGATGTCAGTTACATCCATTTGATTGATGTTAAGTCCAGTTATACCCTTACTGCTTTTCTGCCTGCTGGATCAGTCCATTTCTGATAGAGATGTTGAAGTTTTAAAATATGATAGTGGATTCATGTATTTCTCCTTGTAGCTTTTTAAGTTTTTGCTTTACATAATGGCATTTACATGTTAAGGATTGCTATGTCTTCTTGGAAAATTGACCTCTTGGGCAGCCCAGGTGACTCAGCGGTTTAGCGCCGCCTTTGGCCCAGGGCCAGATCCTGGAAACTTGGGATCGAGTCCCACATCGGGCTCCCTGCATGGAGCCTGCTTCTCCCTCTGCCTCTCTCTCTCTCTCTCTCTCTCTGTGTGTCTCTCATGAATGGATAAATAAAATCTAAAAAAAAAAGAAAATTGACCTCTTTATTATCATGTAATACCTGTTAACTTTCCTTGCTCTGAAGTTGGCTCTTTCTGAAATTAATGTAGTTACTCCTACTCTTTCTTTTTTTTATTATTTATTTATTATTATTTTTAAAAAGTTTTTATTTATTTATTCATGAAAGACACAGAGAGAGACGCGGAGACATAGGCAGAGGGAGAAGCAGGCTCCCTGCAGGGAGCCCAATGCGGAACTTGATCCCTGGAACCAGAATCACACCCCCAGCCAAAAGCAGATGTTCAACCACTGAGCCACCCAGGTGTCCCCTTTTTTTTTCTATTTTTTAAAAATGTATTTGTTTTTGAGAGAGTGTGTGTGTTCTGTGCATGATTGCAGAAGGATCAGATGAAGATAGAGAATCTCAAGTGGACTCCCTGCTTAAAACCATCTAAGGGCTCTGTCCCATGACCTCGAGATCATGACCTGAGCCAAAATTAAGAGTAGGATGCTTAACTGTCTGAGTCACCCAGGTGCCCCTCTCCATCTTTCTTTTGATTAGTGTTATTGTGATATATTTGTCCATTTACTTTTTTTTTTAAAAAAGATTTTATTTATTTGAGAGAGGGCAGGGAGAGGGGCAGGCTGAGAGGGAGGGAGAAAACAGGCTCCTCACTGAGTGGGAAGCCAGAAGTGGGGCTTGATCCTCGGACACTGGGTTCATCACCTGAGCCTTTATTATGCTTTTTAAAAGATTTATTTAGAGAGAGCATGCAAGTGGGGGGAGGGTGAGAGAATCTCAGGCATACGCCTTGCTGAATGCAGAACCTGATGTGGGGCTGGATCCCAGGCCCTGATATCATGACCTGAGCCAAAATCAGGAGTTGGATGCTTAACTAACTGAGCCACCCAGGTGCCTCATGGTCTTTATTATGTTGAGGTATTTGCCCTCTAAATCTACTTTGTTGTGAGTTTTTATCATGAATGATGTTGAATTTTGTCAGGTGCATTTTCTTTTAAGATGATGATTTTTATCCTTCATTTTATTGTTTTGTTTATTGAAGTATAACTAACATACAATGTTCTGTTAGTTTTAAGTGTACAGCATATTGATCCAGCAATTCTTTTTTGTTCAACAATTTTTTTGTGTGTGTGAATCTTAAATTATTATTATTTCTTCCTGTCGCTTACACCCAAGGTTGGGGCAGAGGAGAGGAGGGAAGAGGAGAGGTGGGAATCGCCTCTCTTCCTAATTGTTCAACAATTCTTTACATTACTCAGTGCTTACCACAATAAAGGTGGTCACCATCTGTTACTATACAACATTATTATTGACTATATTCCCTATACTGTACCATCTTTTTAAATCTGTAGTTGCCTTTATATTTGTTTATTTTTAAAGATTTTATTTATTCATGACACACAGAGAGAGGCAGAGACACAGGCAGAGGGAGAAGCAGGCTCCCCACAAGGAGCCTGATGTGAGACTTGATCTCAGACCCTGGGATCATGCCCGAAGCCAAAGGCAGATGACCAATTGCTGAGCCACCCAGGTGCCCCTCCCCTGCCTTTTATGGTTTTAACTGAGTATCTTATGTGATTACATTCTCTCTTTTTTTAATATTTATTTCAGTAGAATTCTTTTTTTTTTTTTTACAATTTTTAGCGATTGCCCTAGAGTTTGCAATATACATTTACAACTAATCCAAATCCATTCTCAAATAGCACTGTAATTCATAAGTATTATGTGTACTTTATAATAAGAAAATAATGCTAATTTCTCTCATTTCTTGCATCATTGTTGTCATTTCACAAATGCAGACACCTGTATAAAAATAAGATACACAAACATACACAAACAGATACATTGTTAGTATTAGTTTTTTGAACAGTTTTCTGTTAGATTAAGAATAAGAAAAATAGGGATGCCTGGGTGGCTCAGTGGTTGACCATCTGCCTTCAGCTCAGGTCATGATCCCAGTCGAGTCCCGCATAGGGTTCCCTGCAGGGAGCCAGCCTGCTTCTTCTTCTGCCTGTGTCTCTGCCTCTCTCTGTGTGTCTCTCATGAATGAATAAATAAAATCTTCAAAAAATAAGAAAAATAAGTTTTTATTCTACCTTCGTGTATTCCTTCTTTTTTATTTTTTAAAATATTCCATTTATGTATGTATGTATGTATGTATGTATGTGTTCATGAGAGACCCAGAGAGAGAGGCAGAGACACAGGCAGAGGGAGAAGGAGGCTTCCTGAAGGGAAGCCCAATCGGAGACTCACACATCCCTTAAGTATTCCTTCTTTAATATTCTTCCTTTATTTATGTATATCTGAGTTTCTGACCTGTGTCTAAGGAACTTCTTTCAACATTTCTTGCAAAGCAGGTCTATTGGCAACAAATTGCCTCAGTTTTTGTTTAAGAAAGTCTATTTCTCCTTCAATTTTGAAGAATAATTCACAGGGTAAAGAATTCTGTATTGGTAGATTTTTTTCTTTCAATACTAAGTATTTCACTCTCTTTTTGCTTGCATCGTTTTTGAGAAGTCAGATGTAATTCTTATCTTTATTTCTGTATAGTTAAGGTATCCCCACCCCCATCACTTCTTTTAGGATTTTTCCTTTATCTTAGATTTTCTGTAGTTTGAAAATGGTATATCTTAAGTGTAAGGTGGGTTTTCGTTTTTTTGTTGAGCTTTCTGGACCTGTGTTTTGGTACCTGACATTAATTTGGGAAGAGTTTGAGTCCTTTACTGTTTTGCATGTTTCTTTTTCTCCTTTCTTTTTTCTTTATGGTAGGTAGTTGTATTATGTGTTTGTTACTCCTTTTGTGATTGTCGCATAGTTCTTGGATATTCTGTTTTATTCTTTTCAGTCTCTGTTTTCTTTTTAGTTTTAGAGGTTTCTTTGATATATACTCAGTTGTGTCTAGTTTACTAATAAGCCCAACAAAGGCATTCTTCAATTTTGTTTTAGTGTTTTTGATCTCTAGCATTTCTTGGTTCTTTCGGATTCCCATCTCTATTTGTATTGTCCATCTGTTCATGCATGTTCTCTACTTTATCCATGAGAGCCCTTAGCATATTAATCATAGTTGTTTTATTTATTTATTTAAAATAAATTATTTTAAAAATTTAAATTAGTTTTTTTTCTTTCTAGAGAGGGTGGGCGGGAAAGACAGAGGAAAAGGGAGAGAAAGAATCTCAAGCAAACTCCACGCCTAGCACAAAGCCTCTACATAGGGCTTCAGCTCACAACCCTGAGACCATGACCTGAGCTGAAATCAAGAGTTGGACACTTAACTGACTAAGCCACCCAGGCACCTCTAATCGTAGTTGTTTTAAATTTCTAGTCTGATAATTCCAATATCTCTGCCATGTCTGGTTCTGATGCTTACTTTGTCTCTTCAAAGACAAAACCAAGACAAAACCCCTCTTTTGTGGGTTGTTTTTTTTTTTTCCCTTTTAGAATGCCTTGTTAATTTTTGCTTGAGAGTTGGACATGATGTACATAGAAAGAAACTGTTATAAATAGGTTTTTGGTAATTAATATGTTGGTAAGGTATGAGAGTAGGGAATGTATTTTGCAGTTCTATTGTTAGGTGTTAGTCATTCAGTGTCTGTGTCTATGGATGTGAACTTCACAAGTGTTTCTCAGTGCCCCTCCCCCCTTTTTAATGCCCCCTGCTCTTCCTCTATGTGGGACAGGGTGGCTAGAGAAGTTTGGAATTTGGTATGTCCCCTTTTTCAGATCAGTTCAGTACTGATAATACCCTGTCAGTGTAGGCTTTGATGACCTATTTTGACCTAGGGCATACCTTCTTAAAAAGAACCAAGTGTTTTGGCATATTTCAAAAAAGTTCCTTTTTCCTCTGTGGTAGTCAAGTGGAAATTTCTTCTATATTTATTGTGAGAACCTAGTTGTGCTCTTGAAGAGAAAACTTAACAAAAATGTGGGGGTTTGCTGTTACTGAGTTTCTGTGGAGTTTTTAATGCTCAGACTTATATGCACTGAGCCTCCACTAATTTGTCAGTTTATTGTTTTTTTACCCTGACAGTGGCAGCTTCTGCTTTTGAATCTCTGCTCTGATACACCATTACTCCTTGTATTCCCCTGTTGATCTCTTTGTCTTGGTGCAGTAGTTTGCTCTGTATCCTCCCTTTTTTGTGGATTGAAAAAGAGTTGTTGATTTTTTTAGTCTCTTCAGCTTTTTACTTCTCGTTAGGACAGAGTGGCAACTTCCAAGTTGTAGAACCAGAAATTGGTTGTATCGTCCCTATTATGTTTTCATTTGGGCATTATTCAGTTTATCATTTTTATGTTTTTGTGATTAGCATTTTGATAACAACATCTGAGTTTCTTGAGTTAACATGCTATAATTTACTTAACCATTGCCTTTTTTTTGTTTTGTTTTGTTTTTTTTTAAAAGGCATTTAAGTCAGGGTTCCTTTAGATGATAGTATAGTGGACATCTTTTTGTGTATAGCATTGCTCTTCAGTGACTGCCTAGGGTTAATTCCCAAAAGTGGTATCACTTTGAGAATGCACATATATAAGGGTTATGACATGGTGCCTTTCAAATATGTTTTACAAATTTATACTGTAACTGGCAACATACAGATATATTAGCTTTACTGCAGTTGCAGAGTTCTATCTGATTTGGAAAAGCAAGTTTTTAGGAAAAGATTTGGATGGGAAAATAATTTATCTTGTTTGTTTTTTTGTTTTATGAAACATTCCCTTTCGGCCATTTCAAATACCCCCAGATTATATGGATTCTCTTGGTGGGTATGATCTAATTTTGTGATCTAATTTGTTAACAGCCTGTTTATACATCTCAGTGGGAAGCTAACCTGAATGCTGGGAGATGTTAATCGTCATAAATTATGATCAGCATAATCAGTCTCACAAATTGTGTGCTACTGTGTGTTTAGCTCAGCAGAATCATTTAATAAGCTGAGCAGGTCAATTCAGTTGAAGATTCTAAGGTTGACACTTGCTGATATTTTCTTTTAAGGTGCATGATCTGGGGAAAAGCTCTTTTTCCTTTTCTACTAATGGTTGGGTTCTTATATAGTAGAGAGATCAAGTAAAATGAATCTTAATCAACAGTGATGTGTTTTGGAATTTAGTCTCCGATCATGGTTGATATATGAAAATAAGAGACAGTAATAGTGAATGACAGTAACTAATTCTGATTATGGTTTAAATTAAATATGTAATGGTGGCTTTGTCAAGTTATATGATTATATGCTATGAGTAATATATACATAAAAAGAATCTGAATTGACATTTTGGATTTCTTTAAATAATACATAATGACAATATGTAATTTAATTATTAATTAATAGTAATTAATAATTTTGGATATTTGTATGTGCCAAGCACTATTCTCTCTTACATGTATTAAATTAATCCTCTTAACAGCTGTAAATATTTTTACCTCAAGTTTATATATGTGTGACCCAAAACAAGTATTATAGAATCATGGTATTTACATGAGAATCCCTAAAGTGAAGAGTATAATTAATCTACATGTGTGTTCATAGCAGATTAAAAGAAGCAAAGTAAAAAGGGAGAGGGAGATTATCAAAGACCACCACTATTATCCAGCTATACAAGATAATTAACCTGCTGAAGTCTAGACAACTAAAGAAGCAAAAATCAAGATTTAAACCTAGGAAGACTGCTTCTAGAGCTTCCTACTTGTGTGTCAGAAAAACAGAAGCACATTGTGTTGCTACATTAATTTTTGTTCTAATGGTGGAGCAAGAGGGGAGAGTCTGGAGAATGTCAGTTAATGTAGCAAAGCTTCATCTCTCCAGAACTTTTAGGGAATAGGGTGTTTTGAGAAGCAAAGAATTAAAAAGAACTCAGATTTATGTCTTTTGCATTATATGGTTCTTGGTTCTCTTAAATTGAACATAAAAGATGTAATCAATTTTTTTTATGATTTAGTGACTTCAATAGGAATGTCTGTTTCACTTTAGCTATTTTAGTGGTGTGTAGTACTATCTCATTTTATTGTTTGAAAAAAATTATTAATTTAAGAGAGAGTGTGACAGAACATGAGCAAGGGGAGGTGCAGAGGGAGAGGGAGAAGCAGACCACTTACCGAGCATGGAGTCTGACGCTGGGCTTGATCCTAGAACCCTGAGATCACAACTGGAGTTGAAGTCAGATGCTTAACTGCTTACCTGACTGAACCACCCAGGTGCCTGTCCTTTCTCATTTTTTTTTTTTTTAAGATTTTATTTATTTTTTCATGAGAGACACACAGAGAGAGGCAGAGACACAGGCAGAGGAAGAAGCAGGCTCCTCACAGGGAGCCTGATGCAGGACTAGATCCCAGGACCCTGGAATCCTGCCCTGAGCCAAAGGCAGACGCTCAGTCACTGAGTCACCCAGGCGTCCCCCTACTATCTCATTTTAATTTGCATTTTCCTCATGACTAATGGTCTTTTCATGTGCTTATTGGTCATTCCAATATTTTCTTCTGTGAAGGATCTGTTTTGATCTCTTGCTCATTATTTTAAAAATTAGATTGCTTGTTTTCTTATTAACTTGTAGGAATTCTTTATCAATTTTGGATATTAGTCTTTTGTCAGATTATATATATGTACCTATGTATATTGTAAATATGTGCCCCCATTTTGTGGCTTACCTTTTTATTTTCTTAAGATTTAAATTTTGATGAGGTCCATTTTTTTTTGTTTTATGTTTTTTTTCTTTCTAGGTCTTGTCCAAGAAATCTTGGACTACCTTAAGATTATAAAGATTTTCACTTATGTTTTCTTCTAGAATTTTTATAGTTTTAGCTTTTTTTTTTTTTTTTTTTAGATTTTATTTATTTGTTCATGAGAGACACAGAGAGAGGCAGAGCCAGGCAGAGGGAGAAGCAGGCTCCATGCAGGGAGCCCAACGTGGGACTTGATCCCGGGTCTCCAGGATCACACCTTGGGCTGAAGGTGGTGCTAAACCGCTGAGCCACTTGGCTGCCCAGTTTTAGCTTTTATATTTAGATGTGTGATTCATTTTGAGTTAGTTTCTATGTATAGTATGAGATAAGGGTTGAAGATAATTTTTTTTCATGGATATCTAGTTGTAGCACTATTTGTTGAAAAGCTTGTCCTTGTTGAAAATCCATTATGGATCTATTTCTGATTTTTCTGTTACATTTCATTAAACAAGCTTGTTGAGATTTTGATTGGGATTGTGTTGATTCTATAAATCAATTTGGGTAGAATTGATGTCTTATTTTCTGAATTAGTTTGGTATTAATTTTTTCTTTATTGTTTGATAGAATTCACCAGTGATGAATGTCAGATAGTTTTGGGATTTTCTTTAAGGAAAAGTTTTATAATAACAAATTTAATTTCCTTAATAGAGATAAGACTATTCAGACTTTGTGTTTCTTCTTGTGTCATTTTTCATAATTAGTGTAGTTTCAATAATTTTGTTTCAATAAAATCAATGTTTCAAACTTTTTGTTGTTCCTCAAAGTATCCTTTTGAGACATTTTTTTCCTAACCACCTGTGCCCATGAAATTTTAATACCACAGATAATGCTGTAGATCCCATTTATGTACTGATTGTGTATCTGTGTGTGTTTTGTTTTGTTGTTGTTTTTTTAAGTAGACTCCATGCTCAGTGTGGAGCCCTGTGCGGGGGGCTTGAGCTCATGACTCTGAGATTGAGACCTGAACTGAAATCCAGACTCAAACACAACCAACTAAGCCACCCAGGCACCCTTGTGTATCTTTCTTTTATACATAAAGAGAGTTATGATTTTTCTGACCTCCAAGAACCAATTTTTGTCCATTTGGAGATGAGGTCATCCCTTTTGAGAATGCATGATCCAAGTTGTCAGATTTGTTGATACATAATTGTCCACAGTATTCCCTTATTATTCTTTTTGTGACTGTAAAATCTGTAGTATATATCCCTTGTGTTATTCATGATATTGTTAATTTGTGTTTTCTCTTTTTTCCTAATCTAGTTAGATTTTTATAAATTTTATTTTTTTCATAGAACCAATTTTTTTGCTTCTTTAATTTTTTTCTTTTATATGGCATCTTCTTTTTGTTGATTTCTGTTCTTTAATTTTTTTCTTTTATATGGCATCTTTTTGTTGATTTCCGTTCTTCATATTTATTTCTCTTTGCTTTGGGTTAATTTCACTCTTCATTTTCTAGCTTCTTTAAGTGGGAAGCTTGCATCATTTTAAACTTTTTTTTTTTTTTTAAGATTTATTTGTTAGAGCAGGGGAAGAAGAGAGGGAGAGGGAGAGAATCTTAAGCAGACTGCATGCCAAGCTCAAGCTCAATGTAAAGCTCAGTCCCAGGCCCTGAGATCATGACCTGAGCTGAAATCAAGAGTTGGCTGCTCAACTGACTGAGCTACCCAGATGGCCCCTGAACTTTTTTCTTTTCTAATATGATCATGAAAACCTGTACATTTTTCTGAAATAACTGTGTCAGTTACATCCCACAGATTTTGATGTTTTCATTCTCTTTTCTTTCTTTTTTTTTTTTTTTTTTTAATTTATGATAGTCACAGAGAGAGAGAGAGAGAGAGAGGCAGAGACACAGGCGGAGGGAGAAGCAGGCTCCATGCACCGGGAGCCTGATGTGGGATTCGATCCCGGGTCTCCAGGATCGCGCCCTGGGCCAAAGGCAGGCGCCAAACCGCTGCGCCACCCAGGGATCCCCATGTTTTCATTCTCATTAAGGTCACTTCATATATAGTAGAGTCCTTTTTTTATATTTGGGATTCAGTTTTTTAGGATCCTCCATTCTTAACGATTTTATTTTACTTTAAAAAAATATTTAAGCTTTGTGCAGTGGCATTATTGCAGCCAATGAGGTTTATCCGAGGCGTGATTATTGCTAATTAAAAAAATGTTTAGGGCACCTGGGTGGGGCTCAGTGGTTGAGTGTCTGCCTTTGGCTTAGGTCGTGGTCCTGTATCCTGGGATCAAGTCCCATATCGGGCTCCCCATGGGGAGCCTGCTTCTCCCTGTCTGTGTCTCTGCCCGCACCCCCTCCCCCCCCACGTGTGTCTCTCATAAATAAAATCTTTTAAAAAATTTAATGTTTACTCAGTTGTGTAAGTCAAAGAGATACAAAAAGATATAGTTAAAAAAATGTCACTCTTTCCCTTAGCCTTTCTACCTTGTTCCCAACCCATCTGTATGTAACCACTTTGGATTAGATTCTAATTTATCCTTGTGTCGCTCTACAAACATAAACAGGTATATAAAATATTTTCTTACTTCTTCAATACACAAAAAAGTAGCATACTGTATATAACTCTTGTATACTTTTTTCTACTTAACATTATTTCTTTGAAGTTGTTCTATTCCTGGTCCATAGATAGTTTTCTTTTTTTTTTTACAATTTTTAGCGATTGCCTAGAGTTTGCAATATACATTTACAACTAATCCCAATCCATTCTCAAATAGCACTGATAATTCATAAGTATTATGTGTACTTTATAATAAGAAAATAATGGCTAATTTCTCTCATTTCTTGCATCATTGTTGTCATTTCACAAATGCAGACACCTGTATAAAAATAAGATACACAAACATTCCAAACAGATACATTGTTAGTATTAGTTTTTTGAACAGTTTTCTGTTAGATTAAGAATAGGAAAAATAGGGATGCCTGGGTGGCTCAGTGGTTGACCATCTGCCTTCATAGCTCAGGTCATGATCCCAGTCGAGTCCCGCATAGGGTTCCCTGCAGGGAGCCAGCCTGCTTCTTCTTCTGCCTGTGTCTCTGCCTCTCTCTGTGTGTCTCTCATGATTGAAATAAATAAAATCTTCAAAAATAAGAAAAATAAGTTTTTATTCACGTCGTGTATTCCTTTCTTTTTTATTTTTTAAAATATTCCATTTATGTATGTATGTATGTATGTATGTATGTGTTTCATGAGAGACACAGAGAGAGGCAGAGACACAGGCAGAGGGAGAAGGAGGCTTCCTGAAGGGAAGCCCAATCGGAGACTCACACAACCCTTAAGTATTCCTTCTTTAATATTCTTCCTTTATTTATGTATATCTGAGTTTTCTGACCTGTGTCTAAGGAACTTCTTTCAACATTTCTTGCAAAGCAGGTCTATTGGCAACAAATTGCCTCAGTTTTTGTTTAAGAAAGTCTATTTCTCCTTCAATTTTGAAGAATAATTCACAGGGTAAAGAATTCTGTATTGGTAGATTTTTTTCTTTCAATACTAAGTATTTCACTCTCTTTTTGCTTGCATCGTTTTTGAGAAGTCAGATGTAATTCTTCATCTTTATTTCTGTATAGTTAAGGTATCCCCACCCCCATCACTTCTTTTAGGATTTTTCCTTTATCTTAGATTTTCTGTAGTTTGAAAATGGTATATCTTAAGTGTAAGGTGGGTTTTCGTTTTTTTTGTTGAGCTTTCTGGACCTGTGTTTTGGTACCTGACATTAATTTGGGAAGAGTTTGAGTCCTTTACTGTTTTGCATGTTTCTTTTTCTCCTTTCTTTTTTCTTTATGGTAGGTAGTTGTAATATGTGTTTGTTACTCCTTTTGTGATTGTCGCATAGTTCTTGGATAGTCCTGGTTTTTATTCTTTTCAGTCTCTGTTTTCTTTTTAGTTTTAGAGGTTTCCTTTGGATATATACTCAGTTGTGTCTAGTTTATAATAAGCCAACAAAAGGCATTCTTCAATTTTGTTTTAGTGTTTTTGATCTCTAGCATTTCTTGGTTCTTTCGGATTCCCATCTCTATTTGTATTGTCCATCTGTTCATGCATGTTCTCTACTTTATCCATGAGAGCACCTTAGCATATTAATCATAGTTGTTTTATTTATTTATTTAAATAAATTATTTTAAAAAATTTAAATTAGTTTTTTTTCTTTCTAGAGAGGGTGGGCGGGAAAGACAGAGGAAAAGGGAGAGAAAGAATCTCAAGCAAACTCCACGCCTAGCACAAAGCCTCTACATAGGGCTTCAGCTCACAACCCTGAGACCATGACCTGAGCTGAAATCAAGAGTTGGACACTTAACTGACTAAGCCACCCAGGCACCTCTAATCGTAGTTGTTTTAAATTTCTAGTCTGATAATTCCAATATCTCTGCCATGTCTGTTTCGATTCTTACTTTGTCTCTTCAAAGACCAAAACCAAGACAAAACCCCTCTTTTGTGGGTTGTTTTTTTTTTTTTCCCTTTTAGAATTGCCTTGTTAATTTTTGCTTGAGAGTTGGACATGATGTACATAGAAAGAAATGTTATAAATAGGTTTTTGGTAATTAATATGTTGGTAAGGTATGAGAGTAGGGAATGTATTTTGCAGTTCTATTGTTAGGTGTTAGTCATTCAGTGTCTGTGTCTATGGATGTGAACTTCACAAGTGTTTCTCAGTGCCCTCCCCCCTTTTTAATGCCCCCTGCTCTTCCTCTATGTGGGACAGGGTGGCTAGAGAAGTTTGGAATTTGTATGGTCCCCTTTTCAGATCAGGTTCAGTACTGATACTACCCTTCCATGTAGGCTTTGATGACCTATATTGACCTAGGCATAACCTTCTTAAAAAGAACCAAGTGTTTTGGCATATTTCAAAAAAGTTCCTTTTTCCTCTGTGGTAGTCAAGTGGAAATTTCTTCTATATTTATTGTGAGAACCTAGTTGTGCTCTTGAAGAGAAAACTTACAAAAATGTGGGGTTTGCTGTTACTGAGTTTCTGTGGAGTTTTTAATGCTCAGACTTATATGCACTGAGCCTCCACCTAATTTTGTCAGTTTATTGTTTTTTTACCCTGACAGTGGCAGCTTCTGCTTTTGAATCTCGCTCTGATACACCATTACTCCTTGTATTCCCCTGTTGATCTCTTTGTCTTGGTGCAGTAGTTTGCTCTGTATCCTCCCTTTTTTGTGGATTGAAAAAGAGTTGTTGATTTTTTTAGTCTCTTCAGCTTTTTTACTTCTCGTTAGGACAGAGTGGCAACTTCCAAGTTGTAGAACCAGAAATTGGTTGTATCGTCCCTATTATGTTTTTCATTGGTCATTATTCAGGTTTATCATTTTTATGTTTTTGTGATTAGCATTTTGATAACAGCATCTTCGTTTCTTGAGTTAACATGCTAAATTTACTTAACCATTGCCTTTTTTTTGTTTTGTTTTGTTTTTTTTTAAAAGGCATTTAAGTCAGGGTTCCTTTAGATGATAGTTAGTGGACATCATTTTTGTGTATCGCATTGCCTCTCAGTGACTGCCTAGTGGTTAATTCCCAAAAGTGGTATCACTTTGAGAATGCACATATATAAGGGTGTTAAGACAATGGTGCCTTTCAAATATGGTTTTACAAATATATACTGTAACTGGCAACATACAGATATATTAGCTTTACTGCAGTTGCAGAGTTCTATCTGATTTGGAAAAGCAAGTTTTTTAGGAAAAGATTTGGATGGAAAATAATTTATCTTGTTTGTTTTTTTTTTTTTTTGTTTTATGATAACATTCCCTTTCGGCCATTTCAAATACCCCCAGATTATATGGATTCTCTTGGTGGGTATGATCTAATTTTGTGATCTAATTTTTTTAACAGCCTGAGTTTATTACATCTCAGTGGAGCTAACCTTAATGGCGGAGTATGTTAATCGACATAAATTATGATCAGCATAATCAGTCTCACAAATTGTGTGCTAGCTGTGTGTTTAGCTCAGCAGAATCATTTAATAAGCTGAGCAGGTCAATTCAGTTGAAGATTCTAAGGTTGACACTTGCTGATATTTTCTTTTAAGGTGCATGATCTGGGGAAAAGCTCTTTTTCTTTTTCTACTAATGGTTGGGTTCTTATATAGTAGAGAGATCAAGTAAAATGAATCTTAATCAACAGTGATGTGTTTTGGAATTTAGTCTCCGATCATGGTTGATATATGAAAATAAGAGACAGTAATAGTGAATGACAGTAACTAAATCTGATTATGGTTTAAATTAAATATGTACTGTTGGCTTTGTCAAGTTATATGATTATAATGCTATGAGTAATCTAATACATAAAAAGAATCCGAATTGAACAATTTTGGATTTCTTTAAATAAAACATACTGACAATATGTTAATTTAATTATTAATTAATAGTAATTAATAATTTTGGATATTTGTATTGCCAAGATATTCTCTCTTACATGTAATTAAATTAATCCTCTTAACAGCTGTAATTTTTTTACCTCAAGTTTATATATGTGTGACCCAAACAAGTATTATATATATCATGTATTACATGAGAATCCCTAAAGTGAAGAGTATAATTAATCTACATGTGTGTTCATAGCAGATTAAAAGAAGCAAAGTAAAAAGGGAGAGGGAGATTTTCAAAGACCACCACTATTATCCAGCTAATACAAGATAATAAGCCTGCTGAAGTCTAGACAACTAAAGAAGCAAAAATTCAAGAGTAGAAAACCTGAGGAAGACTGCTTCTAGAGCTTCCTACTTGTGTGTCAGAAAAACAGAAGCACATTGTGTTGCTACATTAATTTTTGTTCTAATGGGTGGAGCAAGAGGGGAGAGTCTGGAGATGTCAGTTAATGTAGCAAAGCTTCATCTCTCCAGAACTTTTAGGGAATAGGGTGTTTTTTGAGAAGCAAAGAATTAAAAAGAACTCAGATTTATGTCTTTTGCATTATATGGTTCTTGGTTCTCTTAAAATGAACATAAAAGATGTAATCAATTTTTTTTATGATTTAGTGACTTCAATAGGAATGTCTGTTTCACTTTAGCTATTTTAGTGGTGTGTAGTACTATCTCATTTTAATTGTTTGAAAAAAATTATTAATTTAAGAGAGAGTGTGACAGAACATGAGCAAGGGGAGGTGCAGAGGAGAGGGAGAAGCAGACCACTTACCGAGCATGGAGTCTGACGCTGGGCTTGATCCTAGAACCCTGAGATCACAACTGGATTTGAAGTCAGTAGTACTTAAACTGTCTTAAACCCTGACTGAACCACCCAGTGCCTGTCCTTTCTCATTTTTTTTTTTTTTAAGATTTTATTTATTTTTTCATGAGAGACACACAGAGAGAGGCAGAAGACACAGGCAGAGGAAGAAGCAGGCTCCTCACAGGGAGCCTGAAGCAGGCCTAGATCCCCGGACCTGGAATCCTGCCCTGAGCCAAAGGCCAGAACGCTCAGGCGTCCACTTGAGTTCACCCAGGCGTCCCCCTACTATCTCATTTTAATTTGCATTTTCCTCATGACTAATGGTCTTTTCATGTGCTTATTGGTCATTCCAATATTTCTTCTGTGAAGGATCTGTTTTGATCTCTTGCTCATTATTTAAAAATTAGATTGCTTGTTTTCTTATTAACTTGTAGGAATTCTTTATCAATTTTGGATATTAGTCTTTTGTCAGATTATATATATGTACCTATGTATATTGTAAATATGTGCCCCCATTTTGTGGCTTACCTTTTTATTTTCTTAAGATTTAAATTTTGATGAGGTCCATTTTTTTTTTGTTTTATGTTTTTTTTCTTTCTAGGTCTTGTCCAAGAAATCTTGGACTACCTTAAGATTATAAAGATTTTCACTTATGTTTTCTTCTAGAATTTTTATAGTTTTAGCTTTTTTTTTTTTTTTTTTTAAGATTTTATTTATTTGTTCATGAGAGACACAGAGAGAGGCAGAGCCAGGCAGAGGGAGAAGCAGGCTCCATGCAGGGAGCCCAACGTGGGACTTGATCCCGGGTCTCCAGGATCACACCTTGGGCTGAAGGTGGTGCTAAACCGCTGAGCCACTTGGCTGCCCAGTTTTAGCTTTATATTTAGATGTGTGATTCATTTTGAGTTAGTTTCTATGTATAGTATGAGATAAGGGTTGAAGATAATTTTTTTTTCATGGATATCTAGTTGTAGCACTTATTTGATGAAAAAGCTTGTCCTTGTTGAAAAAATCCATTATGGATCTATTTCTGTTTTCTGTTACATTTCATTAAACAAGCTTGTTGAGATTTTGATTGGGATTGTGTTGATTCTATAAATCAATTTGGGTAGAATTGATGTCTATTTCTGAATTAGTTTTGGTATTAATTTTTTCTTTATTGTTTGATAGAATTCACCAGTGATGAATGTCAATAGTTTTGGGATTTTCTTTAAGGAAAAGTTTTATAATAACAAATTTAATTTCCTTAATAGTGATAAGACTTTCAGACTTTGTGTTTCTTCTTGTGTCATTTTTCATAATTAGTGTAGTTTCAATAATTTTGTTTCAATAAAATCAATGTTTCAAACTTTTTGTTGTTCCTCAAAGTATCCTTTTGAGACATTTTTTTCCTAACCACCTGTGCCCATGAAATTTTAATACCACAGATAACCTGTAGATACCTCATTTATGTACTGAATGTGTATCAGTGTTTGTATTTTTTATGTTGATTTTTGTTTTTTTTTAAGTAGACTCCATGCTCAGTGTGGAGCCCTGTGCGGGGGGCTTGAGCTCATGACTCTGAGATGAGACCTGAACTGAAATCCAGACTCAAACACAACCAACTAAGCCACCCAGGCACCCTTGTGTATCTTTCTTTTATACATAAAGAGAGTATGATTTTTCTGACCTCCAAGAACCAATTTTTGTCCATTTGGAGATGAGGTCATCCCTTTTGAGAATGCATGATCCAATTGACAGGATTTGTTGATACATAATTGTCCACAGTTATTCCCTTATTATTCTTTTTGTGACTGTAAAATCCTGTAGTAATATATCCCTTGTTTATTCATGATTATTTTAATTTGTCCCTGAGACCATGACCTGAGCTGAAATCAAGAGTTGGACACTTAACTGACTAAGCCACCCAGGCACCTCTAATCGTAGTTGTTTTAAATTTCTAGTCTGATAATTCCAATATCTCTGCCATGTCTGGTTCTGATGCTTACTTTGTCTCTTCAAAGACAAAACCAAGACAAAACCCCTCTTTTGTGGGTTGTTTTTTTTTTTTCCCTTTTAGAATGCCTTGTTAATTTTTGCTTGAGAGTTGGACATGATGTACATAGAAAGAAACTGTTATAAATAGGTTTTTGGTAATTAATATGTTGGTAAGGTATGAGAGTAGGGAATGTATTTTGCAGTTCTATTGTTAGGTGTTAGTCATTCAGTGTCTGTGTCTATGGATGTGAACTTCACA
This sequence comes from Vulpes lagopus, assembly GCF_018345385.1. NCBI lineage: Eukaryota > Metazoa > Chordata > Mammalia > Carnivora > Canidae > Vulpes > Vulpes lagopus. The sequence continues at coordinate 51,975,690 of NC_054826.1, read as the reverse complement.
AGTGTTTCTCAGTGCCCCTCCCCCCTTTTTAATGCCCCCTGCTCTTCCTCTATGTGGGACAGGGTGGCTAGAGAAGTTTGGAATTTGGTATGTCCCCTTTTTCAGATCAGTTCAGTACTGATAATACCCTGTCAGTGTAGGCTTTGATGACCTATTTTGACCTAGGGCATACCTTCTTAAAAAGAACCAAGTGTTTTGGCATATTTCAAAAAAGTTCCTTTTTCCTCTGTGGTAGTCAAGTGGAAATTTCTTCTATATTTATTGTGAGAACCTAGTTGTGCTCTTGAAGAGAAAACTTAACAAAAATGTGGGGGTTTGCTGTTACTGAGTTTCTGTGGAGTTTTTAATGCTCAGACTTATATGCACTGAGCCTCCACTAATTTGTCAGTTTATTGTTTTTTTACCCTGACAGTGGCAGCTTCTGCTTTTGAATCTCTGCTCTGATACACCATTACTCCTTGTATTCCCCTGTTGATCTCTTTGTCTTGGTGCAGTAGTTTGCTCTGTATCCTCCCTTTTTTGTGGATTGAAAAAGAGTTGTTGATTTTTTTAGTCTCTTCAGCTTTTTACTTCTCGTTAGGACAGAGTGGCAACTTCCAAGTTGTAGAACCAGAAATTGGTTGTATCGTCCCTATTATGTTTTCATTTGGGCATTATTCAGTTTATCATTTTTATGTTTTTGTGATTAGCATTTTGATAACAACATCTGAGTTTCTTGAGTTAACATGCTATAATTTACTTAACCATTGCCTTTTTTTTGTTTTGTTTTGTTTTTTTTTAAAAGGCATTTAAGTCAGGGTTCCTTTAGATGATAGTATAGTGGACATCTTTTTGTGTATAGCATTGCTCTTCAGTGACTGCCTAGGGTTAATTCCCAAAAGTGGTATCACTTTGAGAATGCACATATATAAGGGTTATGACATGGTGCCTTTCAAATATGTTTTACAAATTTATACTGTAACTGGCAACATACAGATATATTAGCTTTACTGCAGTTGCAGAGTTCTATCTGATTTGGAAAAGCAAGTTTTTAGGAAAAGATTTGGATGGGAAAATAATTTATCTTGTTTGTTTTTTTGTTTTATGAAACATTCCCTTTCGGCCATTTCAAATACCCCCAGATTATATGGATTCTCTTGGTGGGTATGATCTAATTTTGTGATCTAATTTGTTAACAGCCTGTTTATACATCTCAGTGGGAAGCTAACCTGAATGCTGGGAGATGTTAATCGTCATAAATTATGATCAGCATAATCAGTCTCACAAATTGTGTGCTACTGTGTGTTTAGCTCAGCAGAATCATTTAATAAGCTGAGCAGGTCAATTCAGTTGAAGATTCTAAGGTTGACACTTGCTGATATTTTCTTTTAAGGTGCATGATCTGGGGAAAAGCTCTTTTTCCTTTTCTACTAATGGTTGGGTTCTTATATAGTAGAGAGATCAAGTAAAATGAATCTTAATCAACAGTGATGTGTTTTGGAATTTAGTCTCCGATCATGGTTGATATATGAAAATAAGAGACAGTAATAGTGAATGACAGTAACTAATTCTGATTATGGTTTAAATTAAATATGTAATGGTGGCTTTGTCAAGTTATATGATTATATGCTATGAGTAATATATACATAAAAAGAATCTGAATTGACATTTTGGATTTCTTTAAATAATACATAATGACAATATGTAATTTAATTATTAATTAATAGTAATTAATAATTTTGGATATTTGTATGTGCCAAGCACTATTCTCTCTTACATGTATTAAATTAATCCTCTTAACAGCTGTAAATATTTTTACCTCAAGTTTATATATGTGTGACCCAAAACAAGTATTATAGAATCATGGTATTTACATGAGAATCCCTAAAGTGAAGAGTATAATTAATCTACATGTGTGTTCATAGCAGATTAAAAGAAGCAAAGTAAAAAGGGAGAGGGAGATTATCAAAGACCACCACTATTATCCAGCTATACAAGATAATTAACCTGCTGAAGTCTAGACAACTAAAGAAGCAAAAATCAAGATTTAAACCTAGGAAGACTGCTTCTAGAGCTTCCTACTTGTGTGTCAGAAAAACAGAAGCACATTGTGTTGCTACATTAATTTTTGTTCTAATGGTGGAGCAAGAGGGGAGAGTCTGGAGAATGTCAGTTAATGTAGCAAAGCTTCATCTCTCCAGAACTTTTAGGGAATAGGGTGTTTTGAGAAGCAAAGAATTAAAAAGAACTCAGATTTATGTCTTTTGCATTATATGGTTCTTGGTTCTCTTAAATTGAACATAAAAGATGTAATCAATTTTTTTTATGATTTAGTGACTTCAATAGGAATGTCTGTTTCACTTTAGCTATTTTAGTGGTGTGTAGTACTATCTCATTTTATTGTTTGAAAAAAATTATTAATTTAAGAGAGAGTGTGACAGAACATGAGCAAGGGGAGGTGCAGAGGGAGAGGGAGAAGCAGACCACTTACCGAGCATGGAGTCTGACGCTGGGCTTGATCCTAGAACCCTGAGATCACAACTGGAGTTGAAGTCAGATGCTTAACTGCTTACCTGACTGAACCACCCAGGTGCCTGTCCTTTCTCATTTTTTTTTTTTTTAAGATTTTATTTATTTTTTCATGAGAGACACACAGAGAGAGGCAGAGACACAGGCAGAGGAAGAAGCAGGCTCCTCACAGGGAGCCTGATGCAGGACTAGATCCCAGGACCCTGGAATCCTGCCCTGAGCCAAAGGCAGACGCTCAGTCACTGAGTCACCCAGGCGTCCCCCTACTATCTCATTTTAATTTGCATTTTCCTCATGACTAATGGTCTTTTCATGTGCTTATTGGTCATTCCAATATTTTCTTCTGTGAAGGATCTGTTTTGATCTCTTGCTCATTATTTTAAAAATTAGATTGCTTGTTTTCTTATTAACTTGTAGGAATTCTTTATCAATTTTGGATATTAGTCTTTTGTCAGATTATATATATGTACCTATGTATATTGTAAATATGTGCCCCCATTTTGTGGCTTACCTTTTTATTTTCTTAAGATTTAAATTTTGATGAGGTCCATTTTTTTTTGTTTTATGTTTTTTTTCTTTCTAGGTCTTGTCCAAGAAATCTTGGACTACCTTAAGATTATAAAGATTTTCACTTATGTTTTCTTCTAGAATTTTTATAGTTTTAGCTTTTTTTTTTTTTTTTTTTAGATTTTATTTATTTGTTCATGAGAGACACAGAGAGAGGCAGAGCCAGGCAGAGGGAGAAGCAGGCTCCATGCAGGGAGCCCAACGTGGGACTTGATCCCGGGTCTCCAGGATCACACCTTGGGCTGAAGGTGGTGCTAAACCGCTGAGCCACTTGGCTGCCCAGTTTTAGCTTTTATATTTAGATGTGTGATTCATTTTGAGTTAGTTTCTATGTATAGTATGAGATAAGGGTTGAAGATAATTTTTTTTCATGGATATCTAGTTGTAGCACTATTTGTTGAAAAGCTTGTCCTTGTTGAAAATCCATTATGGATCTATTTCTGATTTTTCTGTTACATTTCATTAAACAAGCTTGTTGAGATTTTGATTGGGATTGTGTTGATTCTATAAATCAATTTGGGTAGAATTGATGTCTTATTTTCTGAATTAGTTTGGTATTAATTTTTTCTTTATTGTTTGATAGAATTCACCAGTGATGAATGTCAGATAGTTTTGGGATTTTCTTTAAGGAAAAGTTTTATAATAACAAATTTAATTTCCTTAATAGAGATAAGACTATTCAGACTTTGTGTTTCTTCTTGTGTCATTTTTCATAATTAGTGTAGTTTCAATAATTTTGTTTCAATAAAATCAATGTTTCAAACTTTTTGTTGTTCCTCAAAGTATCCTTTTGAGACATTTTTTTCCTAACCACCTGTGCCCATGAAATTTTAATACCACAGATAATGCTGTAGATCCCATTTATGTACTGATTGTGTATCTGTGTGTGTTTTGTTTTGTTGTTGTTTTTTTAAGTAGACTCCATGCTCAGTGTGGAGCCCTGTGCGGGGGGCTTGAGCTCATGACTCTGAGATTGAGACCTGAACTGAAATCCAGACTCAAACACAACCAACTAAGCCACCCAGGCACCCTTGTGTATCTTTCTTTTATACATAAAGAGAGTTATGATTTTTCTGACCTCCAAGAACCAATTTTTGTCCATTTGGAGATGAGGTCATCCCTTTTGAGAATGCATGATCCAAGTTGTCAGATTTGTTGATACATAATTGTCCACAGTATTCCCTTATTATTCTTTTTGTGACTGTAAAATCTGTAGTATATATCCCTTGTGTTATTCATGATATTGTTAATTTGTGTTTTCTCTTTTTTCCTAATCTAGTTAGATTTTTATAAATTTTATTTTTTTCATAGAACCAATTTTTTTGCTTCTTTAATTTTTTTCTTTTATATGGCATCTTCTTTTTGTTGATTTCTGTTCTTTAATTTTTTTCTTTTATATGGCATCTTTTTGTTGATTTCCGTTCTTCATATTTATTTCTCTTTGCTTTGGGTTAATTTCACTCTTCATTTTCTAGCTTCTTTAAGTGTGAAGCTTGCATCATTTTAAACTTTTTTTTTTTTTTTAAGATTTATTTGTTAGAGCAGGGGAAGAAGAGAGGGAGAGGGAGAGAATCTTAAGCAGACTGCATGCCAAGCTCAAGCTCAATGTAAAGCTCAGTCCCAGGCCCTGAGATCATGACCTGAGCTGAAATCAAGAGTTGGCTGCTCAACTGACTGAGCTACCCAGATGGCCCCTGAACTTTTTTCTTTTCTAATATGATCATGAAAACCTGTACATTTTTCTGAAATAACTGTGTCAGTTACATCCCACAGATTTTGATGTTTTCATTCTCTTTTCTTTCTTTTTTTTTTTTTTTTTTTAATTTATGATAGTCACAGAGAGAGAGAGAGAGAGAGAGGCAGAGACACAGGCGGAGGGAGAAGCAGGCTCCATGCACCGGGAGCCTGATGTGGGATTCGATCCCGGGTCTCCAGGATCGCGCCCTGGGCCAAAGGCAGGCGCCAAACCGCTGCGCCACCCAGGGATCCCCATGTTTTCATTCTCATTAAGGTCACTTCATATATAGTAGAGTCCTTTTTTTATATTTGGGATTCAGTTTTTTAGGATCCTCCATTCTTAACGATTTTATTTTACTTTAAAAAAATATTTAAGCTTTGTGCAGTGGCATTATTGCAGCCAATGAGGTTTATCCGAGGCGTGATTATTGCTAATTAAAAAAATGTTTAGGGCACCTGGGTGGGGCTCAGTGGTTGAGTGTCTGCCTTTGGCTTAGGTCGTGGTCCTGTATCCTGGGATCAAGTCCCATATCGGGCTCCCCATGGGGAGCCTGCTTCTCCCTGTCTGTGTCTCTGCCCGCACCCCCTCCCCCCCCACGTGTGTCTCTCATAAATAAAATCTTTTAAAAAATTTAATGTTTACTCAGTTGTGTAAGTCAAAGAGATACAAAAAGATATAGTTAAAAAAATGTCACTCTTTCCCTTAGCCTTTCTACCTTGTTCCCAACCCATCTGTATGTAACCACTTTGGATTAGATTCTAATTTATCCTTGTGTCGCTCTACAAACATAAACAGGTATATAAAATATTTTCTTACTTCTTCAATACACAAAAAAGTAGCATACTGTATATAACTCTTGTATACTTTTTTCTACTTAACATTATTTCTTTGAAGTTGTTCTATTCCTGGTCCATAGATAGTTTCTTTTTTTTTTTTTAAATTATATGTATGCATATCAGAGTTTATTCAGGAAGTGTCCTATGTTAGTCATTAAGTAGATTCCAGTGTTTTGCAAATTTAAACAGTGTTGCAATGAAAGATGTAATGCATATTTACATTTTTTTAAATTGGAAGTATAACACTAGAATGAATTGATAGGATTGGGAATGCTGGATCACATGTGTAGTTTGTTAGATATCAAAATCTCTCCATAAGTGTTACACAAAATGGTGATATTCTAATTCTGTCATTTGTTTTACATTTATTAGTTGGAATAATTCTTTATTTTTTTTTTATAAGTTTTGAACTTTTTTTTTTTTTAAGATTTTATTTATTCATGAGAGACAGAGAGCGAGAGAGGCAGAGACACAGGCAGAGGGAGAAGCAGGCTCCATGCAAGGAGCCTGACGCGGGACTCAATCCTGGGTCTCCAGGATCAGGTCCTGGGCCGAAGGCAGCACTAAACCACTGAGCCACCCGGGCTGTCCTGGAATAATTCTTTAAAGAGAAACTTCTCTTCACCTATTTGGTTCCCCTGTAATGTAAGCTTGTATTGGAAGAGTGGGATACAAGCTTGATTCTTTTTTATTTACCTGTTCATCCACCAAATACCATATGATTTCACTCATATGTGGAATTTAAGAAAGGAAACAAATGAACATGTGGAAATGGGGAAAAGAAAAAAAGGAGAGAAGGGAAAAAAGCCCTAAGAGACTCAACAATAGAGAACAAACTGAAGGTTGATGGAGGAAAGTGGGTAGGGGTTGAGCTGGATGGGTGATGGATATTATGGAGGGTACTTGTTATGATAAGCACTGGGTGTTGTATGTAAATGATCAATTGCTGAATTCTCCAGAAACTAATACTGCACTGTATGTTAATTACCTAAAATTTAAATTAAAAAAAAAACTTGAAAAAACAAAAAACAAAATAGTTGATCCACTAGCATTCTTAAACAGTGACCAGTTAGTTGTGTTTTTTTTTTTGTTTGTTTTGAAGATTTTATTTTTAAGTAATCTCTACACACAATGTGGGGCTTGAAGTCACAACCCCAAGATTAAGAGTTGCATATTCCACCAACTGAGCCCACCAGGCACCCCACAACGGTGGTTTATTTTAAGTGCCCTTTTGAATTCATAGATTTAAGCATATTTGATGTCTTAATACATTGCATTTATTATTATTATTGATATTCCAGTTTGCTCAATTTTTGGTTGGTTAGAACTTTTTAAGGTTGGCTACTAAGTTCTTTTGATACGACTAGTAGTGTCTGATAGATACTTTACTCACAACAGATATTCTGGCTCATCTTCTACATTTATTTCATGCTTCAGACTTGGAATCAGCTGTTGTACTTTTGTATCAGCCATGGTACCTTTCTCCAAGGTACCCCAGTTGCTTTTTTTTTTTTTTAAAGATATTTTTATTCATTTATGACAGACACAGAGAGGCAGAGACACAGGCAGAGGGAGAAGCAGGCTCCATGCAGGGAACCCGACGTGGGACTTGATCCCAGGTCTCCAGGATCACACCCTGGGCCGAAGGCGGCGCTAAACCACTGGGCCACCGGGGCTGCCCCCCAGTTGCTTTTAATGAGAAATAGTGTTTGTTTGGAAATCACATTCGGGACACTAGGGATGTTCTTTTCTGCTGGGCAAATCAAAGGATTCTGAAGAGTAAAATTCTTCTGGTTAAGTGTTGAGTACAAAGGGATGTGATATGTAGCAAAAAGCCCTGGAATGGGAGGCAGTTCCTTTATTCATTTATCATCAGGTATTTATTGAGTATCTGTCAGGTGCCAGGCACTCTTTTATACACTGGATATACAGCAGTGAACAAAACAGGCAAAAACTCTGCCTTTATGGGAGTTTATAATCTAGTTAACCCAGGATACTTACAGAAAGAACGGTTACTTATCTTGGCCAACACCTTACCTTTTGGGTCTTTCCTCATTTATAAGATTATAAAATTGTACTAAATGGTCTGTAGTGTTTTCACTTGAAAAGTTTAATAATTTGTTTCTTGCTTCTATGCATATTCAATGGTTGTGGTGTTCCTCTCCTCTCTTTTTCTTATCCTCTTACAGAAATGACAGAAGAGGAACAGTTTGCTCTGGCTCTCAAAATGAGTGAGCAGGAAGCTAGGGAGATGAACAGCCAGGAGGAGGAAGAAGAGGAACTCTTGAGGAAGGCCATTGCAGAAAGCCTAAATGTAAATATGCTATGTTGAAAAAGTTTGTGAGGATTGATTAGCAATATATATATTTTTTTACTTTTGCAATATTACAATTGCATTAGGAACTAGCTGTAGTAATTTGTAGGGTTTTCAACTAACAGATATTTCCCATAATAATTTTTAAAGTGCTTGTCAAATTGCTGGTGAACCCAATTTGAAGTGTTTTGTTAATTTCATATGAAAGAGTTTTCTTCCACCTCACAGATTTTCAGTACATGGTTTAAGAGAGCTATAGTAATTGGCAACTTCTGAAAAGAGTTATCAAGTCCCGAGCAACCAAAAGGGAGCAAGATAAGGTGTTTATCTCCCCTGTTCTGGTGGGGAGCAAAGGCAATGAGCAACTAGAGGTGGGTTTTGGAAAAAAGAATGAGCAGTTTAAAATTTTTTCAGATAATGTTAAATTGTGATTTGAAAATATGTGTAGTTGAAATTATCTTGAATGTAAAGGATATTTTCCAGTGTCAGGTCCTGAGCCATCCTTTATGTCATTCATGTCTCTGTATTAGAAAAGGATTTAGTATAGTGATCTAATATAGCATTTTGCGCATAGTAGGCATTTGGTACACATTGTGGAAGTCATTGAATTGAGCATCTATGTTTTGGAAAGGAGAATCTCGTAGGGGACAGTGGCCTCCCTGTTTTGTCCTTCCTGTGACCCTTCATGTATAGCTATCTTAATAATAAACCTGGTCTGGTGTGGGATCACTTGTTTCAGAGTTGCCGACCTTCTGATGCTTCTGCTACCAGATCTCGACCTCTGGCCACTGGACCATCTTCACAGTCCCACCAAGAGAAAACAACAGACTCTGGGACCACTGAAGGCATGTCTCCCTGTTCTGACTCCTTCCACTCATCAAGTATATCACAGGGATCTCATGATGAGAGTAGATATACAGAAATGCCCCACATCCCTTTGATGGTATTAAAGAGGTTAAATCTGAAAGTAGTTGAGATCTAACTAATATCCAGCATGCTTATATCTCCAAGGAAAAGTCAACATTTGGTTAAACACAAAGAAGAGCCTTTTACCCACATTATGTAATTCTTGGTAAGTGATAACTTACCAAGCCCTCTTAATAAAGAACAGTTTGTCCTTAGCCCTACTTTTTCTCAAATACCTACAGGCATATGGCAGCTGGTACCTCCATCACTGTTTAAAGGCTCACATATCAGTCAGGGAAACGAGGCTGAGGAAAGAGAGGAGCCTTGGGACCACACTGAAAACACTGAAGAGGAGCCGGTCTTTGGCAGCTCAGGAAGCTGGGATCAGTCAAGCCAGCCAGTGTTTGAGAATGAGAACGTTAAATGTTTTGACAGATGTACTGGCCACTTGGCTAAGCACACACAGTGTGAGAAGCCACAGGAAAGTACTGGGAGGGGTTGTGCTTTTCACAGAGCTGCCCAGGGTAGGGGGGACATGTCTAGGCACTGTCTGCCTACCCCAGGAGATACCAGAGGTCTCCAGGATGTTGGGGGCACTGTGCACTACTTCTGGGGTATTCCATTCTGCCCTGCTGGAGTAGACCCTAACCAATATACCAAGGTCATTCTCTGCCAGTTGGAGGTTTATCAAAAGAGCCTAAAAATGGCTCAGAGGCAGCTCTTTAAAAAAAAAGGGTTTGGGGAACCAGTGTTACCTAGACCTCCTTCTCTGATCCAGAATGAATGTGGCCAAGGAGATCAGGCTAGTGAAAAAAATGAAGGCATCTCAGAAGATATGGGAGATGAAGACAAAGAGGAGAGGCAGGAGTCTAGGGCATCTGTCTGGCACTCAAAAACCAAGGATTTCCAAGAAAGCCCAATTAAAAGCTTGAAAGAGAAACTTTTGTTGGAGGAAGAACCAACAACCAGTCATGGTCAGGTAAGGGTCAGTGATGCTGTGATTAAGGATGATTTATTCACAGTTTAAACAAGGATTATTATAGCTATTTGTTCTTTTTGTGGTCTTCTTTCTGATTTTTAAAGTAACACGTGCTCGCTATGGAAAATTAGGAAAGTACAGAAGAGTGTAAAGAAGAAAAATTATCTATAATCTCAGCACCAAGAGGCAATCATCATTATTTCTATGCATTTGAAAATATTTTTTCTTTTAAATTTTTCAACAAAATGAAGACTCTTCTGTATAAGCTGTTTCTTTTTCCCACTTAATAATTTGTTAGATCTTTTTAGATCTTTTCCTATTTATTAAGTATACTTGAAAACATTATTCTCTCACATGGATGTACCATAATTTATTTTTTTGCATTTAAAAAATTTTATTATTTCTACAAAGTTTTTGAGTAAGCAGGTAGTAATATTCATATGACCAAGAATTCAGAAAGATGTCAATGAAAAATCTGTCTCCTATCCCCTTTCTAAGCCAACCAGGTCCTTCCTTGGAGTCAGCTTGTATTATTGGTTTCTAATGTATCCTTCTGAACTATTTTATGTGTTACAAGCAAATGTGTGTACATCCTCTTTTCTTCGCTTTTTTTTTTTTTTACACAAACGGTAGCATGATCTACACGTTACTCTGTACGTTGCTTTTTTTCACTGAAATATTTCTGAGTTCATTTCATAACATACATACATAAAGAATTCCTTCCTTTTTTGGATATGTAATACATCATGTACGGATGAGTTTATTTTATCCAGTGCCCCTATTGGTGGACTTTTAGGTTTCTGATATTTTACTATTATAAATAGTATTACTATAAATAGTAATAAATAGTAATTATAGTAATAGTATTTATAATAATCAGAGTACTCATTACTCTTGTATGAAGATGTTTTATCCACATGGGAGATATTTGTACAATTTCTTGTAGATGTGATTGGTGGCTCAAAGGATATATGCATTTATAATTTTGTTAGCTATTGCTAAATTGCCTTCCATAGAGGTTGTATAAATTTACACTCACAACAGTGTGATGAGTACTAGCTTCCCCATACCCATACCAAATCAGTACTATCAGGACTTTCTGATCTTTGCCAAATCTGAGGAATGAAAAACACTCTCAATACAGTCTTAATTTGCACTTCTCTTATTGTGTGTGCAGTTGAAACCCATTATATTTCCTTCTCTCTCTGTTTAGGTCATATGGGCATTTTTCTTTCTTTCTTTTTTTTTAAAATACGTTTTTAAAAGGTTTTATGTATTTATTTGACCAAGGGAAAGGGAGGGAGAGAGCGCACAAGTAGGGGAAGAGGCAGAGGGAGAGGGAGAAGCAAACTCCCCGCTGAGCAGGGAGCCTGATACAGGGCTTGATCCCATGACTCCAGGATCATAACCTGAGCTGATAGCAAACAGTTAACCCCTGAGCCTAACCCAGGCACCCTGCATTTTACTTTTTCGACAGTCTTTTTCTTAGTGGTTTGTAGGTAACCTTTATATATTAGGGGAAGCGGCCCTTTTTATATGAAGAGTAGATAGGTTTCCAGTTTATTTTTTCCCCCGCATGATAGTATGTTTCTGTTTTGCTTGTAGAGGTTTTCTGTAACTTACCAAAAACAGTTCTGTTTGGGGAACATTTAGGTTGCCTTTTTAGTTTTTTTTCCCCCGACATATCTAGATTGTATTATATATCAAAGCTTATAATTTACTTTTCTCTGGGTATTATAAAAGCTATTCTATAATTACAAACTGTGTAAACTGTAAGTTTAAAGAGTATTCTATTTTATGACTTGCTGTTCTTTGTACTGGGCTCTGAGTTTTTGGGTTTGTTTTGCTGTTATTCTATTTTTTCCTCTTACGATAAGAGTGCAAGAAATGGTAGCTATGAGAAATGTTATAGCATAGAGAGCATGGATTTGGAGTTTGAATTTTGACTTTTGTGTATGTCTTTGAGCAAACCATTTAAAAAACCATTTAAAAAACCAAAAGCAAACCATTGAATCTCAGTTTTTACATCTGTAAAATGGGAATTGCAATTCATGTCTTAGAATAGTTTTAATGCTTAAAGTGAACTGTGTAAAATGTCTAGTATGATACTTAGGAGGTTACTCAATAAAGGGTAATTCTCTCTAAGGGATCAGAAGGCCATTCATTGAGGGTACCTATGGGAATCGTTCCTCAACAGCTTTATTCATCTACATTCTGGAAAAATTGCTTATATAGGAAGAAAAAGCATTTTTCTTATCAAATCTTCTGGTGACTTGCCTCTTTTCCAAAGGAAAGTTAGGTTGTGCTTTTGATAACATGTTTTGTTTGTTTGTTCTTTGTAACTCATAGATACTTCCCCTTAAGAGAATAAATTAACTCTAAAGAATGAACAGATATTTCTTATATTTGCTGACTGATTTATTGTCACATTGTTAGTTTAAAAATCCTGGGGGCCAGAGTTGTAGAGCATAGACTTGTGTCAAGTTCTGAGGTTTGAAAGCAGTGCCTTTGGAATAGTCTGCAAGTGTTCAGAACCTAATGGTATATTTGGTATTACTGATTGGTACTGTTTGGCCACAACCAATCAAATCAAGCTAGTTCAAATTAAAAGGGGACTTTATCATAGGGAAACAGGGTAATAATTCTAAATAGAAGGGTAACCAAGTACAGGGTCTAGAATATCATCTAATTTTTCTATATCTCATTGCTATATTGTATTTGCTTCATATTTCTCCCCTGCATATTGGCTTCCTTTGCTTTTCTTTCACAATGGTAGGTGGAAGATAACTGATCCTATAGCTCCCAGACTTAAATATAGGTTATAAGAGATTTATTCTCTCTCAATTCCAATTTCAAATTTCTGGGAAAGGACTTAACCTTGAGATTAGTAGCCTTCACCAGCTCAATTGACTTGTGTCCTAAAGTGGGGTCTTTGTCCAATTGTACAAAGGAGACCAGGCAGACAACCTAGTAAGTATCCAGTTTAGTCATTGTCATTAACATTAATTTTAGAAATCAGTTAGAACTATTGAAAAGTATTAAAAAGTTTAAAGTTGGAAGCATTCACAATCCTATTATATAGTGATATATTCTTTCATCTTTCTATATTATATCTTTGTATTTTTAAGTTAATATTATGTAAACATTTTCTTATGTTAAAATTATAGATTTCACTTTTAATGACTACACAATATTCTTATGAATTTATCATAATATTTTAACCCTTTTCCTATTTTAGATATTTTGATTGTGATAAACATCTTTTTTAAATAAAACTTTGTTTTATTTAAAATTGATGTCCTTAGGGGCACCTGACTGACTCAGTCGGTGGAATGTGTAACTCTTGATCCTCAGGGTTGTGAGTTCAGGCCCCATGTTGGGTATAGAGATTACTTAAAAATGAAATCTTAAAAAAAATAATAAAATTAGTGTTCTTAGAGATAGGGAACAAGAAAAATTCTCGTTAAAGAGCTTTGAACATAAAAAAAAAAAGACTTGCTATTTATTGCCAAATTGCATTTTGAAAAGGTTGCTCAGATGTGTACTCCTTCTTTAGCAATGTATGAGAATGCCTAATTTGTTGCAGTCTTGCCAACACAGAATAATATCTTTAAAAAAAAAAAACAAACTTACTAATTTTATAGGCAAATATCGAAAGTCTGCAGTTGTAATTTCACCACTTATCTTGGTCTTTTGCTTTCAGAAACTGTGGGTAGAAAGAATTTATGTGTTTATTAAACATTTTCTATTGATTATGACTGCTGGAGCTGCCCTTATGTGAGACTCCTTGGATGATAGAGATAGCAAAAGGTTCCCAGAGCTAGGGACTTAGAAAAACATTTACTTTGGGGCAAATTATTTTTAGTATATACGAAGGTTATAAAAGCTTTAAAATCAGATAACTAGTTTCTTGCATCTCGGAAACAATAGAGAGGTTGTTAATGAAGATGAAGAGGTCATCTTGATGGCCGTATAGCAGGGAAGTGAGTAGAAGTATATTGATGTGGTCACTACTCTTCAGGGTCTGATCCTCAATTTTTCAGTCCAGATACTGGAATTTGTTTTACAGAATGGTTAGAGTGTATTGGGGGAGGAGGGGCGGGTGGTGAGAACGGTCTTTGACTAGTCAAACTTCAAGCTGATATATACACCAAATAACAGTTGGTTAATTTGTAATGGAAGAGAGACATTTTTGGGGACCAGAACATTCAGGTCCACCATCTACTACTGTACCTCTTTCTAGGATGAAGGTACCTAAAGGCCTGAAAATAGTAACCAGAAAATGATAGTATTAAGGGATGATTTAACTAGTTTATGGAAAGACCAGTAAGCTACTAGTACCTGATAATAGAGGATATTTCTCTGGTGACCAGATGATGTGTCTGTTTATTTTTTACTTCCCAGAACTGCTTGATTCTGAATCTTTGGATTTTTCTTTTTTTAGATTCTGTACAGACTATCATAACCTTTTCATTAACATGTTATTTCTTTAGGCAGAATGAGGTGTCTTGATTAGGCCATAGCTTCCTTAGTTAAAGTTATATTCGTATCATGCTTCCTTGTTCACCTTGATTAGATTTGGGGATTCTAACCGAATTTTGTTTCCTTGTTTTGGCTACGTTATTTTTATATCCTGGAAGAACCTCACTTTACCCCTATGTTCAGATTGCTGTCATTGAGGTGTAAGTTTAGAAATTAAAAATGATTTATTGAGATGAAGACATTATTGAGATTCTGTGTTGAAATGGTTGTAAGAAGATTATTTGATTAAACATAACAGTAGTGATTAGATCATGGATTTTGGAGTCAGATCCCAGCTCCACTTTTGATCAGCTCTTTAATTTTGGGCAAATTATTTAACCTGTCAAAGTTTCACTTTACTCATTTCCAAAAAAACTTAATAGTTACTGCCTCAAGAAGGTTTTGTGAGGATTAGAGGAAATAATGCATTGTAAAGTGATTTGCATAATAGGCTTGGCACTTAATAGGTATACAAAAAAAATAAATAAAAAAAAATAAAAAAAAATAGGTATACAGTAATGTAAGAAAATAACACTAAGAAAGGTAAAGATATGCTTTAGCCTAAGGTAGAGATGAAGGTATCTTATAATTCACTATTGCCTTGACTGCTTCTGAAGCCAGTTTAGTCAAGTATAGTCATTCTAAGATGGTAAAAATCTATTAAATGGACACTAGGTGTCAGTATCTACTTTTTTTTTAATGTTTCAGTAATGAAATTGTTTTGTCACCACTGAGTTCAAATAGGTGATGTATTTATTGCTGTTGTATTTTAGTCCTTCTGACAGTCTTGTTCATCCCTCATTTTTTATAATGACTACATTCCTGATCATTGTACAGCTTTATCTTCCCATTGAAGGTGCATCTCAGCTATTTGTTTTTTATAGTATATTTTATCATTTGCCTAAGTAGTAAAGAGGTACTTGTTTAGGTTATTTTTATCCCATTAGGAGACCCTGAAAACTTCAGCCAGTAGCTTTATATTTATTGGAAGAAGCCTCATAGCTCAGGCACTCCTTCAGAAGTTTCTCTAAGGCAACAGTAACTGCTCTTCTGTTCTCTTCTGTGCACCTACATTTAATGAGTTGCCATTTGCACCAACTACTATGAATCATAGAAAATAATCTTTTAAAAATTTTATATTTATGGGATCCCTGGGTGGCGCAGCGGTTTGGCGCCTGCCTTTGGCCCAGGGCGCGATCCTGGAGACCCGGGATCGAATCCCACATCGGGCTCCCGGTGCATGGAGCCTGCTTCTCCCTCTGCCTGTGCCTCTGCCTCTCTCTCTCTCTCTCTGTGACTATCATAAATAAATAAAAATTTTAAAAAATCAAATAAAAATTTTATATTTATTAAAAGATATCTCATAGCCAGATACTAAAACCATAGTGGTAGATTTGTAGCAAAAGGAATCTTTATAACCTTCCCTTTGGGATGTTCTGTATTATGGCTTGGTTGTACTAAGAGAGACTTCTTTCACAGACTGCATATTTCCCAATCAAATATTTCCATTGAAAATTGAGCTTTTCTTTATATTTCCTCCTTCCACAACAAAACTTTATTGCATTTTTGAAATCATAATTAATTTGACTAATTAATATTTATATGTCTTGCATTTAATAGAGTATATCACATATATTGTCTTTAAAAATTCTCACAATAAAAGTCTGTGAGGCAGTCATTAATAACTTTTAAGATGAGGAAACAGATTTGAGATGTGACACCCTAGATTACAGAGTTAATGGATGATCTACCTGTGATATAAATCTCAGTCTCCTGACTCCACAGAAGATGCTCTTTTTTACTGAAACTTACTTAAAATGTTTTTTTTTAATATATTTTTTTAAATTTTTATTTATTTATGATAGTCACAGAGAGAGAGAGAGAGGCAGAGACACAGGCAGAGGGAGAAGCAGGCTCCATGCACCGGGAGCCTGACGTGGGATTCGATCCCGGGTCTCCAGGATCGCACCCTGGGCCAAAGGCAGGCGCCAAACCGCTGCGCCACCCAGGGATCCCCTAAAATGTTTTATTCTTATTGCTAATTGCTGAGTGATGATGTTGAGCAATTAATTTTTTTTTAAAGAGGAGAAACCAGTTCATCTGTGCCTGTATATTTAGGATGTTATATTTCCTTGCAGTCTTCCCAAGGGCTGTTTGTTGAAGAAACTTCTGAAGAAGGAAACTCTGTACCTGCCTCACAAAGGTAAGATCATAAGTTGTTATGTCAGAATTCTCTAATGGTGCCAGAGTAAGAGAGATGAACCACATGAGTGACACTGTACAGGGACAGCTTGTTAGGGATCTTTTCGCTCCTATATAAGCACAGACTAAGAAAAACCATTATCTTCCAGTTCTCAAATATGTATCTCATAGAAGCCTGGAATATTAGAGTGGTATAGATTAACCATCTTGGCACATATCCCATTTATACCATTCCTTTTTTTTTTTTAAGAAAAGATTTTATTTATTTATTTTTTTATTTTTTATTTTTTTATTTTTTAAAGATTTTATTTATTCATGAGAGACACAGAGAAGGAGAGAGAGAGAGGCAGAGACACAGGCAGAGGGAGAAGTAGGCTCCATGCAGGGAGCCCGATGTTGGACTCGATCCAGGGTCTCCAGGATTACGCCCTGGGCTGAAGGCAGCGCTAAACCACTGACCCACCCAGCTACCCAAGATTTCATTTATTTATTTGACAGAGCACACAAGTGGTGGGTGAGGGACAAAGGCAGAGGGAGAAGCAGGCTTCTTGCTGAGCAGGGAGCCTGTGGTGGGGCTCGGTTCCAGGACCCATAGATCATGACCTGAGCTGAAGGCAGACGCTTAAACCAACTGAGCCACCCAGGTGCCCCACATTTGTACCATTCCTGAAAGTTTATATCTTGCTACTCTTTTTTTTTTTTTAAAGATTTTATTTATTTATTCATGATAGAGAGAGAGAGAGAGGCAGAGACACAGGCAGAGAGCGATACAGGCTCCATGCAGGGAGCCCCATGCGGGACTCGATCCCGGGACTCCAGGATTGTGCCCTGGGCCAAAGGCAGGTGCCAAACCGCTGAGTCACCCAGGGATCCCCTATCTTGCTACTCTTAACCTAGCTTTTTTTTTTTTTTAAGATTTTATTTATTTATTCATGAGAGATAGAGAGGCAGAGACACAGGCAGAGGGAGAAGCAGGCTCCATGCAGGGAGCCCGATGTGGGACTCGATCCCAGGCCTCCAGGATCATGCCCTGGGCTGAAGGCGGTGCTAAACCGCTGAGCCACCCGGGCTGCCCCTTAACCTAGCTTTCTAGGCCAATCTGAAGGCTCTAGACTAATTTCTTTACAGTTCTTCTAGTTTTCCTGTCCCCTTTCTTTATTCCCTCTGCTTATGCATATTTTATCTTCATGTCCAAATTGTATATACCTTTTTTTTTTTAATCTTTATTTATTTTTTAAATCTACGATAGTCACAGAGAGAGAGAGAGAGAGAGGCAGAGACACAGGCAGAGGGAGAAGCAGGCTCCATGCACCGGGAGCCCGACGTGGGATTCAGTCCCGGGTCTCCAGGATCGTGCCTTAAGCCAAAGGCAGGCGCCAAACCGCTGTGCCACCCAGGGATCCCTGTATATACCTTTTAAATCTACTCTTAAGACTTGTATTTTTTATTATTCATACTATCCAAAAAGGTCACAAAGAACATGGGTCACCCTCACTCCCTGTCCTATGCCACTTTTAATCTGATTGTATCTCATTTTTTCCTTAAATTGTATTTGCATTACCTCCTCAATTATTCTTGCTCATTGATTGATGAGGTTACCTTCTTAAGTCTTCTCACTTAATAATATGTTGTGGTTGATTGATTACAAACTGCACTGTCAGCTGCATCAGGTTTTCAGTTAATTTTCCCTTTTATCTGGTAGTTGACCTTTGGAGATTACTTAAGAGCTTAATTTTGTGTTGAGTGACCTCCACCTCTTCTACGGAAGTTGAGGTCCAATTACCACTTGCAGTAGTTTGGTGGTGCTCCTTAGGCTTTTGGTTAAGTTAATAGTACTAGATGTTTCTTCCTGAGTTGAAGAATATGGTTTTGGTTTGATTCTCCTGCCGTTAAATGATTTTGGAAGTGGTTTTAACTGGAGTAGGCCTTTTGCTTCCTCCAGACCCCTCTGCTTTGTTGTGGTGAGCCTTGTGCAGAGCAGATGTAAGTTTTAATAAATGATTATATGCTTTGTCACCAGGAGAGAGTTGGAATTGCAGGCAATGTGGTTTGACTTCAAATTGATTAGCCCATTTTATAAATGTCAGCAAATTGTTTTGTGATGGACCCTTTGAATAGAGCCCTAATGTTACATGCATTGTAAACTGGGTCTGGCTTGGATTTACAACAAATGTTATGAGATGTTTTATTTAGAGAAATCACTTGTGGTTTCCTATTAGGATTTAGTTATTTATCATGAATCGGTAATGGTTAGTCTCTCTTCTCTGTGGTTCTTGGTTGATATGAGGTTTTATGTTTTTAAGCATCCTCTTGCATATTTGATCAAACTCTAGTCATAAAGCTCTGTGAAGCATGAGGGTGGGTAGCTTAGATGCTCAGATCTCTCAGCCATGTGTTCCTGTGTTAGGAAGAGATTGTACTCCATGAACAGGCAGGGTAAACTAGAAGATTGGCTGATGGAAGCGATTCATAATTATGTTACTCTCAGAAGAGATATTTAACTTGTATGGGCAAGTTTTGCTCTAGGGCAGTTTGGAATTGTATCTTTTTGTTGTTTGGAAAGCCACATCTTGAGATAAAGAGGAAATTTAACTGCAAGGTAAGAGAAAACCCAGTGCACTGTCAAGAGAATCTCCATATCTTCTGAGTTTACAAATCTCTAACCTTTAGAAGGCTGAGATGGAGGCTATAAAACACTCCTTTTTTTTTTCCCCCTAAAGATTTATTTATTTGAGAGAGGGAAAGTGAGCATATGTGAGCAGTTGGGCGGGGAGAGGGGCAGAGGGAAAGAATCTTCAAGCAGAGACTCCTTGCTGAGCAGGGAACCCAATGTGGGGGCTCCGTCCCACAACCCATGAGAACAGTGACTTGAGCAGAAACCAAGAGGCAGAGGCCTAACTTACGGAGCCATTTGGCTCCCTCCTGTTGACATTCTTATATGGGAGTGGAGTTTTTATCTTCTAGGGTATTCACAGATAGTCCTTACCCTTCAACTTTTCTTTGTAAAGACTCCAAAAAGAGGTTCTTTTGGTTTAGTGATTTTACTGGAACCAAAACTGTAAGCGTATTTATTTTCCCGATTTCTGGCCTGGAGTTTTTCACTACCGATTCCTTGCTTCCCTGTTGTGTTTTTGTGGTATTGGACAGCAGGTATTGCATTACCTATGGCCTTGTAAATGACTCACCATTGCTTTTGGCCTGTGTTCTGATTTATTTTACTGGGATTCACTTGGGGTTTGGTTCTTTTTCAGCATTGCTGCTTTGACCAGTAAGAGAAGCTCAGTCCTTATGCCAGAGAGTTCTGCAGAGGAAATCACTGTGTGTCCTGGTAAGCACCCCACTGATCTTACTGAGTTTCTGATCCCTAGCTATCTGCCTTATTAATTTTTCTGGTTTTTCCAACCTATTCTCAGGAGGTTTATATATGATTGATGTATATGTGTGTATCTCCTCCACATATATACATGTACACGTACATATATATACACAGTTTTTAAATGGCCATTGGCTCTGATTCTCAATCTTTTCTCAGAGATATTTTAGTTTGAAATAAATATGCTCTTTGTCTCCTTGTTTGCTTATTACCAGCCTCGTTAGAGATGGTAGCAAAGCATCAGGAATAGCACTTAACTGTACATTCAGAGGGAAGAGGACTCTATATTTTGGCTTATGGGTTCTCCAAATTGGCCTGTCTTCAAATCTGCCTGTCATTAAGCAGATTTTTCTGAGAGCCTTTTACTAGTTTTACATTGCCATTCACTCTTTGTAGCAGAGGGAGTCCAGAAATTGAATTTTGTACACAGTTCTGTTGTTGACTTATTTTTAATCTCAGGTAAGACATTTAACCTGATTATTATACTTTGCTTTTTGTTAATTGTAGAGATGAAAAGACATGTATACCTTAGTATGGGTATCAGAGATGTTCATTTAGAGCTGCACATGAATAGATTTTGACATACAAAATAATTTGTTTTAATTACACCAAACTTTTTTATTAAAAATTTTTTTTTGCTAATGATATTTTATGTATTATTTATGGATTTATTTATTTGAGGGGGAAAGGAGCAGAGGGAAAGAATCTCAAGCAGATTCCCCCACTGAATGTGGAGCCCAGTGCAGGGACGTGGGGCTTGCCCTGGTGCTTGACATGGTACTTGACTCTTAGAGTTCAATCCCACAACCCAGGCTGAGATCAGGAGTTGATGCTTAACCTGCTGAGCCACCCTGGTACTCCTGAGTTGCTGGTGCTCCTATTTTTAATAGAACTATTGCTGATACTCAATGTTACCTTAATTTCAGGTATACAGCACAGTGATTTGACATATGTTATGCTATGTTCACCACAAGCATAGCTACCATTTATCATTCTACAAGGCTTTGACAGTACTGTAGACTGTATTTCCTCTGCTCTACCTTTTATCTTTGTGATTTACTCATTCCATAACTGGAAGCCTGTATTTTCCACTCCTCTTCACCCATTTTGCCCATCCCCTCCACCTTGATACACAAAATAATTTTCTTTTTTAAAAAGATTTTATATATATATTTATTTGAGAGAGAGCATGAGGGGGAGGAGCAGAGGGAGAGGGAGAGGCAAATTCCACACTGAGTGGAGAGCCTGATGCGGGGCTCAGTCTCACAACCCTGAGATCATGACCTGAGCCCAAATCAGACTCTTAACCAACTGAGCCACCCAAGAGCCCCACACAAAATAATTTTATTTTTTTAAAGAGTTTATTTATTTGAGAGAGAGTGTACTAGCAGTGGGGAGGAGGGGCAGAGAAGGGGAGAGGCTGTTCACTGAGCAATGCTCAATGCTGGAGTAGGTCCTAGGACCCTGAGATCTTGACCTGAGCTGAAGGCATGCTTAATAGACTGAGCCACCCAGGTGCCCCACACAAAATAATTTTAAATGAACTAAGATACATTATCTAAGTCTTGAGTTGAATCATTACATAATATGAAGAATTATTTTGTGATTTTTTAAAAAAGATTTTATTTATTTATTCATAAGAGACACAGAGGGAGAGAGACAGAGACATAGGCAGAAGAGGTTCCATGCAGGGAGCCCGATGTGGGACTCGATCCTTGAATTCCAGGATCATGCCCTGAGCCAAAGGAAGATGTTCAACCACTGAGCCACCCAGACGTCCCTATTTTGTGATTTAAGCCACTACTTTTTAAGGAATTAGTTTTAGCTTATATTTTCTTTTTTTGCTTTCCTTAAAAGTGGGGTCCATTATATGTATCAGTAACCTCATTCATATGAAATTGAGGGGCTCCTGTCAATGTTTAAACTCTTTAGGCAGTAAGTGTTGAACACATGCTACCATAAGTCATGCCTAATTTTTCCTTAAGTCTCATATAACCTGTCAGGGTGAGAAAGACACAGAGTTTTCTTATTTTGATTTCTTTCAACTTTTTTCTATGGAGACTTAATAAACTTAGTGTACACATTCTAGGAAAGACCTATAAACATTTATAAACATTTGGCAGCATCATAAAGGCCTTTCTTTACTTATTTTTAAGTTTAATTATGTTGCTTTTTATTGAAAGTGATTTCTTAATTCATATAAAATGTATTTGGATTACTGCCTAATGATACTAAGAGACTCCACTACCAAGTGCTCTGATTTTAGCAGGAGCACTCAAGAATGCCGTGCTATCTGTGAAAAGAAAATTTTGTCCCCATCTTGGATTGTGACTTATGCCATCTTGTTAGGAAGTCACTCAGTCTGTTTGGGATGATGGCCTGTGATGTTGCCCAGGGATCTTGCAAGGAGGAACCTGTAAATACAATAATTTTGAAAGTCCTAGTTAATGAGAGGGGGAAAAAGCAGACCCTTCAGGACTAAGGTTAGATAACTTTTATGATCATAACTTGCTGTCATTAGCTTGCTTATTAAGTCCCAACTGTTTGCTGACAAAAACCACTTCTAAATGAGATTGTAAAAGATCTCTGTAACATTACTATTCCTTTTGCTAAAAAATATAACTACTTTTCCATGGAGCCAGACTCTTGAATCTCTTTGTAAATATATACTATATAATTTAGAAAATCTAAATTTTCCAGAAAATTTGAGTTCTCTGTGTGTTCTAAATGGGTGAAATGCAGATCGAATGTAGTAGTCCATCTATTTTGTCTTACATTTCTGAAAGTTCCAGGGTATCTGATACTCAAAATTATAACATCTTTTTAGAGTTACTTTGTTGAAGAAGGAGGATTATAGCCTTATGCCCACATTGTGTGTGCTCCTAGCACTGTTTTGTGGTTTTTTCTTTTTTTAAGATTTTGTTTATGTGTGTGAGAGAGAGCATGAGCAGAGGGAGCTCAGCGTGGAGCTCTATCCCAGGACACCAAGATCATGACCTGAGCCAAAGGCAGACACTTAACTGACTGAGCCACCCAGGTGCCTGCATTGTTTATTCCTAAGGAGCTAACTCTCTCTTTTCTTCATAGTTAACTATTTCAACTATTCACAGAAAACTTAAAGACTTTTTATTATTGTAGTAGTGCAAACAACAAGTGGCTCTTATTTTCTAACAGACCAAATGTCTTTTTTGGTAATAGCTCTCAGGGATACTTGACAAAGAAGGTTTTTTTTTTTTATTGGTTTTATTAAATGATTCATGAATTGGGGAGCATCTTATGTAGCAAGTAGAGGGGGATTCCTGAGAAAGAAGACTCTGAAGTTTATGCACTGTAAGCCTTTTTCCACCAGAGTGGTAGAATCTGTGTGTGTGCATGTGTGTATTCATTTTTCAAAAAAATTATAAAATATTAAAATAGAATTAACAGTAGAAATGTATTTAATCTCTCTTTGATGTTGAGAAGATAACTCAGTATCTTCTAGGTACTTTATTTGCCCAACATAGGCCATTCATTGTATTTGTGAAGTGCAGAAGTATCAGATATATGGTGTGTACAGTGTAGATAAGAGAGAACTTATTGGATTTATATTCCTAGTTTCTTTTCCAGATTAGTTGTCCTTTTTTGACATAGTTATTGTCCTTTTTTTTTTTTTTAAGATTTATTTATTCTAGAGAGAAAGTGAGCATGAGTGGGAGAGGCAGAGGGAGAAGGAGAGAGAATCACAGCAGACTCTGCTTGTGGGACTTGATCCCATGACCCTGAGGTCATAATCTGAGCTGAAACAAAGAGTTGGTGTCTTAACTGACTACACCATCCAGACATCCCTGTTGGTTTGTTATATTAAGTGATAGGTATTTAGACCAGAAGTTGGCAGACTTTTTCTATAAAAGACTATGTAGATATATTAGGTTTTGTGAACTAAACCACTCAACTCTGCCGTTGAAACTATTCAGCACTGCCTTTTAGCACAAAGCAACCATAGAATAAAGAGAAAAACAAGTTTGACTATGTTCTAATAAAACTTTATTTACAAAACAAATGAGCTATACTTTGCTGACTCCTAATTAGACTATGAGGGACACCATCTTACATCTCCACATTGCTTGTAGCCTGTATGGTGCCTGGAATTTGTTCATAAATATTTGTTGAGTTCATGTTGAATGAATAGATGCAGCCTAAAGAATATATTAAAGAAAGGTATATCTTTGTCTAGGATGTATTTTCTATTATTCTGGTTTTTTGTCTTCTCTAATCATCCCTTTAACTTTGGAACTCACATTGGCATGTTTTTGTTTTCTGTCAAAATAAATATACTTTAAAACCAGAACTATGCGGAAAAGAAGCCTAATGGATTAACTGATGAATGGATAAACAAATTGTGGTATGTCCATACAGTGGAATGCTATTTCTCAGCAGTGAAAAGGAATGAACTACTGACATGTAACAACAGGGTTGCTTTTCAAACACATTATACTAAGTGAAAGAAGTCAGACATAAAAGATGGCACACTATATATATGATTTCATTTATGTGACATTTTAGAAAAGAGAACATAATATAGATTGGTTATTGCAAGGTGCCAGGCATTGGGGAACTGCAGAGGGGTACGTAAGAATTTTTGGGGGGTGCTTAGAAATGTTTTGTATCTCTTTTTTTTTTTTTAAGAGTGGAAGAGGGGATTGGGAGGAGGGACAGAGGGAGATGGAGAGAGAGAATCTTAAAAGCAGGCTCCACGCCCAGCATTAAGCCTGATGCAGTGCTTGATCTCAGGACCCTGGGATCACAACCTGAGCTGAAATCAGGAGTCAGTCGGTTAAGTGACTGAGCCACCCAGACACCCTATAGATGCTATCATTTATACCATACAATCACCACAGTCAAGATATGAAACATTTTTGGGGCCCTGAGATGGTGTAGTTGGTTAAACATTGAGTTTTGATTTCAACTCAGATCATTATCTCTGGGTTATGAGATCGAGCCCTGGGTTGGGCTCACTGATCACTAGGGAGTCTGCTTGAGATTATTTCTCTCCCTCTCTGTGTGCCCCTATATCCCACTCTCTCTATCTTCTTTCTCTCTGAAATAAATCTTTAAAAAAATACCATATATAAATTATATACGTTTGCCCAAACTCATCAAACTATGTACTGAAAATTGGGTGAATTCTGTAGTATATAAATTATGCCTCACTAAAGCTTTAAGAAGAAACAAACTAGATCTGTATTTTTTTTTTTTTAGATCTGTATTACCACTGTAGTATTAATATTAAACACTAAGCTTTAGGAGAAACAAGTGTTTTGTTTTGTTTTTTTTTAAACTATGAAAATACAAAATGAAACTTAATGACTTTTTAACCTTTTAAATTACAGAGACACAGCTAAGTTCTGAAACGTTTGACCTTGAAAGAGAAGTCTCTCCAAGTAGCAGAGAGATCCTGGATGAAGTAAGAATAATAATGGCAGATAAGGAGGTAAATATTCTCTATAGTTTTTCTTAGTGTTTTCTTTCTGCTGATAATCCTCTCTCTGATGCAACATTGACCTTGGCTGAAAAGATTTAGGTGACAGAAGGTTGTAGTTTTGGGGACACTTATGTCAGAGAGGGATTCTTACAGTTAAGTTCAGTTCAGCACTGTTTCTAAAAATAGGAGTAGTTACCATTTCTTGATTCTTACTGTGCTTTATTATTTCTGTTATGGATTAGGGAAACAGAGGCTTAGGTTGTTTGAGTCATTCATTCATATTCAAAATGCTAATAATGGTAGTACTAGAATTTGAACATGGATTTATCTCTGAAGTCTGGGATATTTTCTATTATATTACTGATAAGTAACAGAAATGAACAATTTTGGAGAAAGTCACTATATTTATATTATACAAACTTTCAGCCCTAATTTCTACATATGATCAGAAATGCGAAGTTAAGATAGTAGCATGAAAAAATAAGCAGATTTTTATTTGCTGTATTACCTTTCCTAACAACATATAGAGGTGGTTGATACAAGTTCATACTTCTGATTACGATTTTCAATGTATATTTATCATATTGAGTCTGAAAAAACAGTTTACTAAGAATTTTATAAAAGAATTCAGACTCTTTAAAATTAGTTGTTCTGAAAAGCAGCTTGAGAATTTAACAAATTTTTCTATGGAAATAAATATTGGTATGCCATCTTACCCAGAGCACTTAAAAATAAAGTCTTAATTCTCTTATTTTTATACTCTAGGTTTTTTTAAAACAGTTTTTAAAATAGAAGGTAGATCCCTTTCCTAGTCTCTGCATTGCAGGTAACTGGGTAGAAATTCTGGTTTCATGAATCATGCATGCTGCATAGTTCCCTGGAACCTGATCTGTCACCACTGACAGACCAAGAGTCCCTGATGCCAGTGGTGGTAAGGAAGATGGTGACACTCTCTGCAACAGTGATTGAGGACAGATTCTGCTAGATAATGTCAAAATGATTTCCCAAGGTGGGACCAAAGCCTTCTAAATGGGGATGGGGAACAGAGTGTTATTAACATAGTCATCTTAACTACAGAAGAAGCCCTACAAGCTTTGCGTAGTGGCAGTATTATAGCCAATGAGGTTTATCTGAGATGCGATTATTGCTAATAGAAGAAGCCCTACAATCCTTTTGTTAATCAAGGCTGATTTCTTACCCATCTATGATTGCAAAGGAGACGGTTCTTTGGGGCAAAGAGCATGAACCCTATTTAGAATTTATAGTGTATATGTCTGCACCACTACACATCACATGGATGGAATTGTATGGCCCTTTTCACATTGAATGTCCTCTTTTCAGTATTACTGTTTGCTTGTATCTGTGGATATCTGTAAATAGTCTTAGAGTTCTGTTTCCATTAAAAGATGATAGAGATACTGAAGTTTTTAAGTCATTGAGTAATCACTTTCTAGCTACAAGTCACTTATTAGAAAGGTAGAATCTGAACATTTTACAACACAAAGATTGTATCATAATGGGTGTTGACTCTTGATCTTGGAATCTATGTATAAGCTCATTTGTCCTAAAGTTTCTTATTTATTGGAAGGTGATATAGTGTAGTGCAAGGACCTTGAGCATTGGAATTAGAAGAATCCCAACCCCATCACTTAATTTTATGACCTTGGGCAAATTGTTTTATTCACTTCATATATTTGACACATATTATAGTTTGTATACTGTGTACCAGTTGTTCATTTTAGACTCTTGAGGCACGAAGATCAACAACAACAAAAAAGTTCCTGCCCTCAAAAGTTCCTGGTACGGGAGGAGACAGACACATAGAAAATTATAATGACAAGTAAAATGATAGAGAAATGCCTGGGGCATTAAGGGAGTGTAGAAGAGGAATGCTTTTCTGAATTTCAGTTTTTCATATGTAAAATGGAGATAAAAAATAACTTATTTAATGGATTGATTTGAAGATTAAATTAGATAAAGAATATGAAACACATAGAGATTTGGCACAAGTAGAAGTATGCATGTGGAACCAGTTATTATTTTACTGCTTTATAATGTATTGTGGCTGCTCAATGATATTAGCTTACTAATGACAGAGAATGTTCAACAGTATTTGAATTATTTAGAATAGCATGGCAGAACTATAATCCTTCTTGATTTGATATCCTGCAGTGGTCCGGTTCCTTTGGAAATAATATTTTCTGAATATCTTGCCTGAGATAATCCCTTGGTTAGAGATCTTCTTTTCCAGAAAAGTTAATAGAAGTTATTCAGAATCAAACAGTTGGTTTAGTCAGTTGGTTAAATAAACTGTTTGAGCCCTAAGGAAAGAGAGGAAAGATCTAAAGAGCTTTCTAATCTACACATAAACTGACTGGGGGAGGAACAGAGGGCTGGTGATTGGTAGGGCATACTTTTATTTTCAGCTGGTTCATTTCTTGAGGTGAGGTTTCTTTTGAGGCCAGAAGGTAAGGACTAACTGTTAAGAGATCAGGATTCAGTGTCCCAAGTACCTCTTTTGAGAAATGACTATATAGTATTTTAAAAGAAGTAGAATCAGCTCTTCAGAGACTGAATCCATGACTTCACGGTTCTAATAAAAGCTGCTTCGCTTATATTTTTTCCTCTTGTACCAGAACCTCTATTGTAGTTAATATTTAAATAGAACTTTTAAATGGTGCTAAAAAAAATATTAACTTTATATAAAAATTTTCAGAAACCTCTGGGTTTTCTGTGAATGTAATTGGAAATGGTCTTGTATTCACAATAAGACAATAATAGACTACTCTCTCTTTAATACGTTAAAAGTGAAGGCACGTTCTGTGCATTTTGTAGAGCTGGTGATGAATACAAAGGAATATAGTGCTGGGTGTGAGCATCAGTGACATTCATGTCATATAACGTTTCTGTGCTTAGTGAACTCTAGAATGCCAAGTAACTGCTCAATTGCCATTAACTTTCAGTAACTCAAGACTACTTGCAAATTTTAGGATATATTAATTTTTCTCCCCTCTGTTCAAATGGCTTTGTATGCACAAGACAACTTTTCTTTGTAAGATTTATGAACAGAGGAACCTGGGTTTGTGGGAAGCTGAGTGACTAAACTTGGAATAAGTAACACCTAGAACTTCCAGACACATTTGGCTTTCTCCACCTTCTAGAGAAGAAGAATAGAACCAGATAATATCCCATTATCTGTCAGGGTCAGCAACAAAGTAGAGGGATGCTTTTTTGCTTTTGCTGCAATGTGGTAGAATAGAAATACTGAAGTTTTGATGCCACAAAAGCCTGGGTTCAAGACTGGATTGTCTACTTACTAACTTTGTGATCAGCAGGTTACTTTACCTTTCAAATAAACATCAGTTTCCTCTTCTGTAATACTAGAGCTAGTGATCCCTCTGACAGTTGTTTGTTGTGAACAATGGATATGAAAAATGCTTTGGCCAAGCGTGGTATGGAAAATGAACTCAGTCACTGTTAGTTCCTATTTCAACTTTCTTTTTCTTACCCCCCTTTCAGAGTATGTCTTTTTAAATAAAAGGCAGGTGAGTTGAAAACATTTTCTGGCAGTTGTAGAAACTGTTCTACTTGGTATTTAAATAGCCTGTTTCCCTTTGTTGGATCACATTCACAAGCAGTAGATTTTAGGGATGGCCTAAATCAAAGAAACTCCAGTTGCCTCAGAGCTCAGATTATCTACCCATTCCAGTTTTGGTCTTGTTTTGATCTTGTACCAGAACCGAATTTATTTTTTCCCCATAGTAAGGCATAATAACAGATCAGGTGTTCCTTGCTCTTAAATGGAAGCAGGGCTATGCAGGACAGTTTCACATTGATTGGTTAGGACATGCTGTCCTTTGAAGCAAGTGTTAGGCAGTAGTAAGTGCTGCAGTGCTCATACATACTATTGAATTAATCATTGCAGAGTTCTTGGCTCTGACCTGTAAAGGTAAAATAAAACTGCCTCTTAGACATTGGAAACTATAGGAAAAATGGTGATTATAAAACACTGAAAGGAGTAAGAGAGAGGATGTTAAGAATGTCTTAAGCAGAATTGTCTTAAGGACTTTTAAATATTTGGGCCTTAAATATTTGGGCCTTAGTTCTGTTCTATTTCCTCTCTTAATCCAAAAGTCACAAAGAAAACAGAAGAGATAGTATGTCTTACTGGTCTAAGCTGAGGCCTAGGTCTTAAATTTTAGTTGTGCTACTTTTGCTTCTTTTGTTTCCTAACTCCTTGTGTTTGAAATCACTTGTAGTGCTCACAGTTCTTTTATACGATTGAAAAAGTTTCTTTGACATGCTGTTGATATGTAGATTGTTTGAAACACAGCAGACACAGCATACTGACCTAAGAGCTTGGTAGAGAAGAATGCCCTCAGGTTTTGAAGCCAAATAGTCCTTGATTTGAATTTCAGCTCTGCCTCTTATTTGTTCGCTAACTTTGGGCAAGTTGCTTTACTGTTTTGAACAGTGCTTTCTTCTTGTGTAAGTAAGGTTATGTTAAAATTTTGTCAGATTACTATGAGGATTAAATGAGTATTACATGCAGAGTGTTTAGCATATACTACACAGGTTCTGAATAAGTATAAACTATATTAATGTATCTCCTTATCTTCAGACATGAATTTGGCAAACTGATACTGTCTTTTGTTTTGTTTTGTTTGATTTATTTATTTATTTATTTATTTATTTTTGATAGAGAGTATGAGCATACATTGAGGGTGAAGCAGGGCCAGGCTGGGCAGAGGGAGAGAGAGCATCTTAAGCAGGCTCCATGCCCAGCGCAGAGCCTGATGTGGGGCTCAGTGTCACAACCATGAGATCATGACCTGAGCCAAAGATCAAGAGTTGGAGGTTTAACCTATTGAGCTACTCAGACACCTCAGTTTTGTCTCTGAAAGTAAATGAAATATGGGATGGAATTTCTTGCAGTTCTTTGAGGGAAAAGGTATTTTATAAAGTAAAGGTATTACAGTTGCCATTTATTATTTTCTTCAGGTTGATAACAGGGGAAATGCTGAGAAGGAAATACCCATTTCTACAGTCTCATCCAGTACCCAGGTGTCCTGCCCACTATGTGACCAAGGCTTCCCACCCACAAAGATTGAGCGACATGCCATGTACTGCAATGGGCTGATAGGGCAAGACACAGGTAAAACTTACCAGGATTTATCAAACTCTTTTCTTTGCATGGTTGTTTTGTAATCCTGTACAATGAATGCAGTACAGGAAAAAGAGACCACTCTTCCTCAAAGTTAAAGTTGTTGGGTTTGTTTTTCTTTCTCCTATCTACTTAATTCTCCAGTACTTTTTGTGTTCTTTATTACTTTGGCAGGTATGCTATTTTGTTGCACATACTCAGGAGAAAGGGAGAGGGAAAAATCTTTCATATTTTAATGTTTCAACTTATTCTTTGGTGTATTATAAACCAAAAATCTACCTTGCATTTCATCTTATATAGTCAGATATTGAGACTCCTATGGAGTTTGAGGAACTAAGTTCTAGCGTTGCCTGTTTTTTTAAAATTAAAGTATAGTTAACACAGTGTTGTAAGAGTTGCCCATTTTTTATTCAAATTAAGTTGTTTGTGGGGTTTTGTGTGTAGGAATTCTACCTAAAAACTGCAGCTAAAATATATCCCTAATTTCATTTCATATTCTATATGTCTCTGTTGCATCACCCAGGAACTACTGGTTACCTCTTGAAAAGAACATCAAAAACCTTGGTTTTGGTGCAATATGAGTTATTGATCAAGAGAATCTGCTTGTTCATCACAGCCCTTGAATTACCACCTCCAATCTTGCCTTTCTGTCTGTGGCTTTACCCTCCAAGAATGCTAGTAATCACCTCAGCTCTCTGTGGTCCAATGTGCTGATTGTAACCATACCTTAGATGATTGGAAGTGTTGCATTTCTCAGTCCTATTTGATTCTCATAACTTAGAAGTATTTATTCTGAAATTGTATAATTGTGAAAATTTTATAAGTTAATATTTCTAGGAGAGAAAGGCATATGTTATTTAATTTTTCTGAAGTAATATACTTTTTATTTATTATATAACTTAGCACCTAAGCTTATAATTTAAATAAACATTGGTTTTTCTGATTATAAAGTAGTATATGTTCATTATAATAATAATTGCTTATATTTATTGAGTACTTAAAATGAGTCAGAGACTACTTACATAAATGGGACCATGCTATAGTATATATATATGATCTACAACTTGCCTTTTTTTTATAGCGGTAAATTTAAATCTTTCCATGTGCAGATACATTTTTTACATAGTTGAGATCTTACTATCTGCAAAATTTTTTATTTTGCTTTTTCTACTAATAGCATAAAATTTCGCCCATGTCACTAAAGTTAATGTGTAAAAATATTTTTAATGCTTACATACTATTCTGTAATCTGAATTGCTTCCACTGAACTGTTATGTATTTAGCATGTTTCAGGTTACCATATTATACTTATATGTCATTGGGCCTTTTTTTTTTTTTTAAGATTTTATTTATATATTTCTAAGAGACACATAGAGGCAAAGACATAGGCAGAGAGCCCAATGCAGGACTCAATCCCAGGACTCCAGGATCACGACCTGAGCTGAAGGCAGACGCTCAACCACTGAGCCACCCAGGTGCCCCTGTCATTGAGTCTTATTCCTAAAGTTGTTGTATTTTGGGGTTATTTCCCAAGGATACATATATTACTAGTTTGGGTGATAGTAAAAAATGTTGGGCTTTGGAGTCTAGTCAGTTTAAGGTTGAATCCCATCTTTGTCACTTACCAATGTGTGGTTTCATGCTAGTTTCCTAGCTTCCCTTTATGCACCTTGCCAATTAATAGTAATGACCTTATTTGATTTTCGTGAGGTCAAATGAGATATTTTAAGGAAAGTGCATAGCACCATGCCTTAGCACACAGTAAACACTTAAAGACTTTTAGCGGCTGTTACTATTCCCAGTAGTAGAATTACTGGGTCATAGATTTTGTCATCATTTTTAAGCATCATTTTAATAACATGGTTACCTTTTAAATACAGTGAAAGTTGAAGACCTAAATCTGGTCTTCATCTCCTTTTAGTAGAAGAACACTGAAGGACTAGAGGTCTAGATGCAATTTTAACATAGTTCTTTAGTCTCATTTTTTAGCAGAGAATTCCAGTGACTGAAAGAATTCTGGGGCTGGCCATTTGATGACCAGAGAAGGAAGAAACTATCTTGTCTATCTCACCAAACATGCTTTACCCAGCTGGAATTAGTTATCAGAGTCAATAACTTACTTAGCATTAAGGTCCCAAAATAAATGAATTTGAG
Organism: Vulpes lagopus; assembly: GCF_018345385.1. NCBI lineage: Eukaryota > Metazoa > Chordata > Mammalia > Carnivora > Canidae > Vulpes > Vulpes lagopus. The sequence goes on along the minus strand of NC_054826.1, from coordinate 51,942,967 downwards.
AAGCTGAATGTACCTTGAGCTCTAGGAAAGATAACCTTCTTCTGGTCAGAGTTATTAGGCAAGGGGTAGTATAAAGTAGCTCCTACTGATACCTCTGAGACTGAACTCTCATAATTTGTGGTTAAATAGCAGGTTTTGGTATTCATTACTGTCCAAAGACATCTTTCAGTTTTATAATACTTGTCTTTTAGCCTGTTCTTCCTTACTAGAGTATGGTGGTGGCAACTCACAGCCCCAAATACCTGCTGTTGAAATTGATTCAGACTTGTTTCTGAGTGTTCTGACACCAAATGCAGACTTCTACCACCAGAACCAGGTGTTCTCATTGAACTTGTTAAGAAGCTAACACCATCAGGTCGGCAAAGGAGACTGAAACTTGCACTGTCATTCAGGGAAAGCCTTTCAGGTTCTCTATTCCACTGGCTCAAAGGTCAGTGACCCTGTCTAATGCTGCTCAATGGGATTTACACTCTGGTCTTCAGGACTCTTTCAGACATAGATATATGTATGTTTTCTGATAGAATTGGGAGCCTGGGGCAGCCCGGGTGGCTCAGTAGTTTAGCGCTGCCTTCCGCCTAGGGTGTGATCCTGGAGACCCGGGATTGAGTCCCGCATCAGGCTCCCTACATGGAGCCTGCTTCTCCCTCTGCCTGTGTCTCTGCCTCTCTCCTTGTGTCTCTCATGAATAAATAAATAAAAATCTTAAAAAAAAAAAAGAAAAGAATCGGGAGCCTGTATATTCTTGGTGCTATATATCTTGGTGCTCTGATCCAGATGTCTCTGACCTCCAAGCAAAGATGTCTGATACATCCTGAATGACAGTAACACTTTCTTATTCGTTTTTTAAAGATTTATTTTAGAGAGTGGGTGCTCACCTGAGGTGGAGGGAGGGGTAGCAGGAGAGAATCCTCAAGCGGACTCTGCAATGAGCATGAAGCCTGATTCAGGGCTTGACCTCATGACCCATGAGATCATAATCTAAGCCAAAACCAAGTCTGATGCCCAACTGACTGAGTCTCCTAGGCGCCCCAACACTTTCTTTTTCATAGGGAAATTTGTTTTAAAAATTAGTTCAGCAGTGTAATAAAGACAAATCTAGAATACTATGAATTTCAACACCAACTTGTCTACCTAGAGTGAGAAATTTGATTCCCTTCTATCACCTCTTGCCTTCCTCCTTAACTTTAATTCATCCAGATACTTACTGAACATTTTTTTTTCTCAATGGTGCTAGATCTTATTTGTGTTACTAAAGAAGTTTAAGACAGAATTTCTGCCATTAAGAAGCTTGTTGTCTCACGGAGGAGATAAATATTAACCTAAGAAATTAATTACAAGATGACACAAAGTCAATGATAATGTACCAAATGAATGGTTCTGACAGTAAGTACAATAGAAAAAAGAAGAGCTGCAGTGAAGAGGGGTGATGCCTAAGAGTGGGTTTAGCCTGGGCTGGGAAGGCTGGGTAGGTTTGGATAAACCCATGGGAGAATTGGGGGTCCCTTATCCTTCTATAGGTTAGATAAAATAGGAAGCAAGGGAAACAGCCACTAAACAACAGCTTCCACTTAATCTTCCTTAGTAGTGTTAACTTGCTAACCTAAATTGCACCGTCTATGACCCTATAAAAGAATTTGGATTAGAGAATCCCTATTGGAACTTTGTCCCAATCTTTACTTTATTCCTGTATCCTTTGAACAGAGTTTGGGGCTATACGTGGGGTGAGAAAGTAGTTAGAGGATTTATGCAAAGCACCTACTAGCCTACTAGTGTGTATGACGTGTCTGGCATATCACAGGTCCTTAATAAGTTTGCTGTCTTTGTTTTTCACCAGCTTCCCTGCCCCTGTCTTTCTTGCCAGATATAGTAGTGATTGTTCTGGTTCCTCTCACATTTTATGACTAGAATCAGAGGCCAAGCCCTCAGCCCAGTTTTTGGTAAAAGGAAGGCTCTTCTGCTATGGAGGAGAGAGAGTTACTTTTGAAAATACATGACCTAGACTAGGAGACTTAGCCCAATGCCTAAGGAGGTGGAATAAGAGGGAGGACTTGTCTCTCTCAAGTATCCAGCTCTCCCCTCCTTCCTGTTTCCCCCAAATCTGATCTTAGGCATGCTTGGCTTGGCTGTGTAAAAGAAATAGTAATTAGAGTCATTTATGTGAAGTGTCTACCACTTATGCCTAGTTACAGTGCAGCACAATAACAATTATACATATCATTAAATATGTGTTTGATTAACTTTGCTCTAAGTTTTATTTGATTATAATACTACATTCTGGGTAAGTTGGCTCAGTCTGCTCAGTTTGTTGCTCAATGATATGGCTATCTACAATATGGAAAATTAGAGGGAGTATTCTTTAAAGGCATTGTTTGAGGGGAGATTTGTATTGGCTTTCTGGAAAATGTGTTTGAGACCACTTTTATTTAAACAGGAAGAATGAAGATCTCCATTTACTCATTCAGTAAATGTTTAATAAATAACTGCTACATACCAAATACAGTGAACAGAATATACAAAGTTCCTTTTCTCATGGAGTTTATATTCTAGCAGTGGGATAAATAAACATACAATATGTTAAGTGGTGATAAGTGTTTTGGAGAAGAAAAGAAAGCAGAGGAAGAGGAGAATAGGGAGGTCAGTAGGTAGCAGTTTAGAATAATAGGTGGTCCCATTGAGAAGGTGACATCTGAGCAGAGACCTAAAGGAAGTAAGAGATTTCAAGGTGGAGAGAAGAGAATGTTACAGGCACAGGGAACACTAAGTGCAAAGATCTTTGGTTGTGAACAGGCTTGGTGTATATGAGGAATGATAAGCCTGTGTGTCTGGAATGAAGTAAGTAAAGGAAAGATAAACAATGAGATTAGAGAGAGAAAAGGGAAGGGGACAAGTGGGCAGATCACATAGGGTTCTTAGGCCATAGTAAGGATTTTAGCTTTTACTCTGAGCAAAGGAGGAACCATTGGAGGGATTTGAGCAAAGAATGAATTAATATTTGAGCAGAGGATCATTCTGGCATATGGATAGGTTGTTGGGGTGGGGGACAAGAGTAGAAACTGGGACAACAGCCAACACTTTATGTTTGGCAATATGATAGAGTGGGAGCAACATGGGCTTTGGAACTATATAGATCTGAATTTAAATTTCAGCTGTAATATTTGTCAGCTGGATAATTGACAAATGACCTTACCTTTTTGAGGATCAGATGCCTTGTTTGTAAAATTATTCTGACATCATTAGGATTATCATGAGAATCAGAGACACTTTATGAAGTACCTAGCATATAATAAATGTTCAATAAATGGTAGCTGTTGTTATTATTGAATATTATTCCTGCTGGTGTAGTCTCTCTGAAGTCTGTTTGTGTGCTGGTACATAAAGGATAAGCCGTCAGTCAGATAGAGCTAAGGGAAAGATGATAGGCAAGGTAATGGTAAGGTGGTAAGAATAAGCTAGTGAAAAATAGATTGTAGGAGAGTTAGGGAAGCTGAAGGTATTAATTATGTATGCTTGGGCCTAGATGCAGGGATGTGGCTTAGAGTCAGGATACTGTCAAGAGTGGATATCATCTGGAAAAAAAATAGTGGATAAGTGGGCAAAAGGAGGTGAGAATCCTTGGTATAGACTTGCCTGAGAGCTAACAGAGAAGGCCTGAGGCCTAGAATAGGCTTAGACGGGTGACTCAGCAAAAATCATAAGATCTGAACATCTCTAATGAAAACAATTTTTTAATTAGACAGTTTGACTTTTTCTGTTCCATATAACTGAATTTACCTACCTGAATGCAGTTTGTGCCCCACTTAGACTTACCAGTGTTTATATGGCTTTTGTGGTACATAGGAGGATTAGATTAACTGTATCGCTATTGGGATGCCTGGGTGGCTCAGTGGTTGGGCATCTGCTTTCGGCTCTCAGGGTGTAATCCCGGAGTCCTGGGATCAAGTCCCATATCAGGCTCCTTACATGGAGCCTGCTTCCCCTGTTTCTGCCTGTGTCTGCCTCTCTCTGTCTCTCATGAATAAATAAAATCTTTAAAGAAAAAAAACTGTGTTGCTATTGACACATAACTACTAAGGTATTAACAATTGGGAAAAAGCATAGGTTTAGTAAAAAATAACATGGATTTTAGAGACAGACTGGCCTGTGGGGAGATACACAAATCTAAACAAACTGAGATTATAATGCAGTTAGGCAGAAAAGGCATGCACATAAATAATGCAAGGATAGAATTACTAGTGGACATACAGTCTGTTGTGTTTCAGAGGAAATGTGACTAGAGATTGAGATGGAAGGGCATTAATGTAAAGGAACAGTAAGCAAAATCACATAAATAGAAAAATATGAGCAGTATACAGGAAAGAAGTGTTTCAATGTGGTTATAGTATGGGCAGTATGAAAGGAAATACATGGTAGGCAACTGTAGAATGACAAATTAACTTGAAATATGTCGGTTAATAAGGGGCAGAGATCTTTTTTCAACTGTAAAAGAATTTTTTGTGTGTTTACTTCACTATAGTATATAGGACTGTATGGGATGCAAGTGTTGGAAATCTAATTTAAGTAACCTTAAGCAAAAAACAAGTTAGTTTGCATGGAAATTGGGAAATCTAGTGTAGGTTTCAGACAGAGCTGGATCTAGGAGTTCAGATGGTGTCTCTCCTTCATCTTTTGACTCTACATATCTGTATTCAATAAACAAGTCTTTTCAAGGGCAAACAAGATGTCTCTCTGCAGCTATAGATTTTTAGCCTTTAGTGGAAGGAAGGAGTTCTTTCTCCTGAAACTATAAGTCATTCTAGAGAAAGACTTTTGATTAGGCTTTATTTAAGTGTCCATCCGTGGTTTAGTCACTATAACCAAGTAGATGGCTGTGCATTGTTTAAAAGTCAGAATAAGTAACAGAAAACCCTATTAATATCTGTTAGAAAATTCTGTAAGTCATAGTAACAGGAAACTCCATTAACAATGGGTTTAATATGTAGGGTTTCTTTTTCTCGCATAACAAGGTATCTAGAGTGAGGCAGTGGCTCAGTGATGTAATGAGAACTTGGGCTTTTCTCTTTTGGCTTTGCAATCCTTGTAGCTTCTTGGCTCATGGTTTTAAGGTGGCTTTTTTTTTTTTTTTTTTTTTAAATTTCTAGACTTCATATCTGTGTTCCAGGCAGGATGGAGGGGCTAGAGGGGCAGGGCTATAGATTTTGACTCTTGCAGTCCAATATCCCTATATTAGAATCTAATATTCCTATAATCTTGTGGAATTGAGTTTATTCCAAATTGTGGTGGAATTAGGTCAGTTTTAAATTTACTGACCTTGTTCATGTCTTTTATATATGTTTGTATGTTTTTATGTGAATAAAATTATACTGTCTTTGAAGTCATTGATTAATTTGCTTTGTACAGTGATTCAACTTAACAAAAATCATTGTGTTCTACTAAATTATTTAGTGAAGCATTGCACTAGGTACTGGGGGTACTCAAGAGTTTGCAAAGGGATATGAGAGAGCTGACTGGGATCTCAGATTTATACTCAGGGAATTTATAGTCCAGTGTGGCAGGCAGACCTGGGCATAATTAAGTATGATACAAATCAGTTGAAGTAGTAAAATAGAGGCACTAACCACTCATAAAGGTGGAAGGGATTATTTCTGGTTGGCAAGAAAAAGCAGATTCTTACTTAAGTGTTCCCCTAATATTAGGCATGGGATTTTTACCCCCTTTTTTTTTTCTGATAAAGATAAGCATTTAAAATAGCATGAGCCTTGGGGTGCCTGGCTGGCTTAGTCAGTGGACTATGTGGCTCTTGATCTTGGAGTTATGAGTTGAAGCCCCATGTTGGATAGAGAGATTACTTTAAAAAATTAAGTTTTGGGCAGCCCCAGTGGCCCAGCGGTTTAGCTCTGCCTTCAGCCCAGGGTGTGATCCTGGAGACCCAGGATCGAGTCCCACATTGGGCTCCCTGCATGGAGCCTGCTTCTCCCTCTGCATGTGTCTCTGCCTCTCTCTCTCTGTGTCTCTCATGAATAAATAAATAAAAATCTTAAAAAAAAAATAAAATCAAGTTTTTCTTTTTTTAAAAAAGATTTTATTTATTTATTTGAGAGAGAGAGAGATGGCAAGAGAAACACAAGCAGGGGGTGGGAGATAGGGAAGGCTGAGCAGGCAGCCTGCTTCGGGTCTGGAACCCTGGACCCCAAGATCATGACCTGAGCTGAAGGCAGATGCTTAAATGACTGAGCCACCAAGGTGCCCCCGAAATAAAATCTTGATAAAGAAAACAAGCAACCCAGTGGCATAAGCCTTGTAATATATAAATTGTGAATTTCTGTTTAGAGTTATTTCTTTAAGTTAGGGTTACTAAAAGTGGAATTACTGGATTATATCTATAACATTTTAAGATTGCTTTTTAGAAAGGTTTTAGTGATTTAAATTCTCACCACTAGCATATGAGACTGTTCTTTTCATAACTCTATTCCAAAAAGTAAGGAATTTTTTTCTTTCTTACAGATCTTGGCATATTTGATAGGTAAACAATGGCATTTCACTGTACTTTATATTTCTTTGATTAATAGTAAATTGAAATTTTTTTTTTTTTAAAGCCAACTTGTCTTTTTTCTTTGAAGAATTGTTCTCTCAACTTTGCCCAAGTATTTTTTGGGTTCTTTTTCTTATCAGTTTCTTTAAGTTCTTTATAAATTATCTGCCTTCTGCTTCCAAGGTGCTTTCCAGGTTTTTTTTCTACCCATCCATCAGTTTTTACCAAGTTTCCAGATTTATTCAGCCTGAGACAGCAACCTCTTTGTGTGAATACTGTCAAAGCTTTTATTTCCTGAAGAGGAGTGCTGATTTTGTAGAAAGATCTAATTGGCATGAATAGAAGTGGCACTGATAAGGAGAAAAGAGATTGGAATTCATGCAGAATTAAGGGAGGTGGGCATCAAAGAGAAAGGATAGAGAATTTATTGTTATAGATGATGGTAGGAGGAAGCTAAGAGGTAGAAGAAGGTGGTGATGGCCTGGTACAGGAATCAGCAGGGGCCAGATGCCGAAAGTGGTATACTATTTAGTAGATTCCTCTTTAATAACTTGTTTCTAAGTTTGGAACTGTTTGGCATTTTCTGGAATGGCCACCATCTTATTTGAATGATTATTGACATAAACTGGATGAACTCAGGCCAGTATTTTTACCCCAGACTTCTTAAGTTGCACTGCATGTAACCCTTCTCATGTATTAATAATGTAGCAGCAGTGTGCCTCTTCCCTCCCCTTCTCTCCCTTTCCCTCCCCTCATATCCCCTCCTATTCCCTCCCCTTGCATTTTAGTTGTCTTCTGACAACTTTTGTTCAACATTTCTAAGGAACATTTCCTTATATTAGCTCTACTGTGATATAGTAAAAAAGTTGCTATATGATTTGGCATATGAAATAGCAGTCTGACTGCAGTCTGTGTCTGCTTGAGTTCTCAGTGCCTTCATTCATCTCATCTTATCCCTTTTAACATGGACTTTGTCTTTGTGTCAGTTACACCTACTCATTTTTGCCTCCCTGCTGAAGAGCCAGACCTCAGGATCTAGCAGTTTTCTTCTGCCAAATGTGCTTATTCTTTCCTTCAAAAATAAAATAGCTCTTATTAACACTTGAGTTAATACCCAAAGTATCGTGTGTTGAAGGAGTACTATCAGCTAAAAACCACTTCAGAGAAGTTCTCTCACTTCATGATCTGGTCACATGTTTTAATTCAGGCATCTAGAGCATTTTAAGAAAGAAGAAAGTTCAAGGGATTAATATTAGATTAGTCTTCTCCATTAGAACTGTCTTAGAGCCACAGGCAGAACTTTAGTTACCTTAGAAGATAAGTGTTACTGTTATCTTCATTTTACTCACAAAGACACTGGCATCAGAGAGGTTTAGTACTTGTCCAGCATCAGATAGTTTATAAGCAATAGAGCCAGGGCCCAAGCCCAGGTCGGCCTGATTCCAGGCCTAGCATTCTTCAATGCTACAGGTTCCTTTTTTTTTTTTTAAAGATTAATTAATTAATTAATTAATTAATTATAGACAGAGAGAGAGAGAGAGAGGCAGAGACACAGGAGGAAGAAGAAGGAGGCTCCATGCCAGGAGCCTGACGCGGGACTTGATCGCGGGACCCAAGGATCGCGCCTTGGGCCAAAGACAGGCGCCAAACCGCTGAGCCACCCAGGGATCCCCAATGCTACAGGTTCTTATCTGCCTTCCCATGTATGGAAATGGGAATACACACAGTCAGGAAAGTTTGAGGAGACCATGGAAGCCTCAGTCAGTTTTAGGAAGGCAGAGTATCAGAATCCTTAGTCCCTGAATGCCAACATGAAGTCTCATCTCATCAGAATTGACCTTGTCAGCTTTTCAATTACCTGGAAAAAAGTTTGATGGATTCAGACTGTTTCCTAGTGTACAGAGTTGATATCACCTAAGTCACCTCTGTAAAAGCGTGTGTGCAAAGTGAAAGGATCAGATGAACTGTCAAAATTACTTCTGGTAGTGGCCTTGGAAATCATCCATTCACAGACTGACTTGTTACTATGGAGTCTAAGGGCATAATATAAAGGAAACACTTGATAGCAAGATACTATTTTTCCATTAAGTAAATTAAAAAGATTTAATTTACCAAGTCTTTACAGATCATACCTAATATCAACCAATAAGGGCTACCATTTGTTACTACCTGCTATATATCAGGAACTGTGCTTTTAGGGTATAGTTTAATTCTTACAACAATCTTTTGAAACATATTATTCTACTTTTATAGAAGAGGAAACTGAGGCTTGACATGAAAATAATTTCCCCAGTATCACATACCTAGAAAGTGGCAGGAGCCAGGCTACACAGTCAGCTTTATTATTATTATTATTTATTTTTTTTTTTTCACAATCAGCCTTAATTTAAAAACTACTCGAGGGATCCCTGGGTGTCGCAGCGGTTTAGCGCCTGCCTTTGGCCCAGGGTGCGATCCTGGAGACCCAGGATCGAATCCCATGTCGGGCTCCCGGTGCATGGAGCCTGCTTCTCCCTCTGCCTATGTCTCTGCCTCTCTCTCTCTCTGTGACTATCATAAATAAATAAAAAAAATTAAAAAAAAAAAAAGAGAATAAATGGTTCTTAAAGGAGATACTTGGAGGCCGAGGATGGGATTGGGAAGATGCACACAGTTAGATGATCAGTTTTGAGAGTAGCGTAGTTTTTGAGTTGGATGATTGGTTTGGATATATATTCTTTTGTATATATTATAAAGATTTTAAAGAGCTTATATGTTTCTATTACACTTCTTGTCATTTATTTCACTTCTACAGGAACCTTGATAAAGCAGCCACTGTTAAAATTCAGAAAAGTTCAGAGTTTTTTCTCCATATGAAACATACTTAGTATTACTTTGATTTAATCTCTGATGACAGTGTGTGATAACGATATAATTGTCATTAATGATTGTTTAGGGAGAAGCCTCTTGGATTTTTTTCTAGGTTCTTTGTATCTGTGCTACCTTTCATACCAGTTTTTTCAAAAGGTAATGACCAGTTTAGTTTTGACTATTGCCTTGTAAAAAGACTTTGTGTATGTGTTTGTTTTAAATACAAACAAAATTCAAACATAACATTGAGAGTATAATAGTAACTTTGAACCCCAGTGTGCCACCCGTTCATTAACGCATGGTCACTGCTGTTTTATCTATAATCCATCCATAACCTCTTCTCCTCAGATTATTTCAAATCAGATCCCAGATACCATTTCATTATATTACTAAGTATCCCTGAAAGAAAATCTCTTTATTTTTAAAATTTTATTTTTAAAAAGAATTTGTTTATTTGAGAGAGAGAGAGAGAGAGAGAGCGCTAGAGAGGAGTAGAGTGAGAGAATTTTTAAGCAGACTCCCTGCTGGGCTCGGAGCCCAGTGCAGGGCTGGATCTCACAACTCATGAGATTTGTGATCTGAACTAAAACCAAGAGTCAGATGCTCAATCAACTGAGCCACCCAGCATCCCAAGATCTCTTTAAAAGAAAAACTGATCTATTATACTGTTATACTTAAAAAATTAATATCATCAAATAATTGGTAATTATTTGAAATCAGGATCCAACAAAGTTTACACATTGTAGAGTTTTTGATACTAATATACTAGGCTCTTTTATTTACAGGAGAGTCACACCTGCAAAGTGTTCCTTTTTAAGACTTAAACACTTGTGATTTATACTTACATAAGTTTAGTATTGTAATTAACAGTAATTGTGTTATAGTTGTTTTTATTCCCTCCCCAGAATCTTAACAGTGCAATGCAGGTAGACCCTCTGAAAATGTATTCTTTTAAAGCCAAAGTTGACAAACTTTTCTTAAAGGGACAAATAGCAAATATTGTAGGCTTTGCAGGCCATATGATCTCTGTCATAACTACTCATACCTCTGTCACAGCTACACAACTGTGCTATTAGAGCACAAAAGCAGCCAGAGACAGTATGTAAATGAATTAGGGCTATGTTCCAGTAAAAGTTTAGTTCTAAAAACAGGTGGTCAGTCTATAATTTGCCTATCCCTGTTCTATAACACTGGTTTTTCAGAATGTGTTCACTCTGGTTCTGTGGAGGTATGGAAAGGGCATGGCAGCCAGGACTAGTATTGGTGTAACAGTCTACCTTCATTACCCACCTCATCTAGAACTCTGCTTTTATGGATTTTTATATATTGGGTTTCAAATGAGATTTTGAAATCCTAAAAACAGGATTCTCTTGTTTAGGAAAAAAAAAAAAAAGTTTTGGGCAGCAGGTGGCTCAGCGGTTTAGCGCCACTTCAGCCCAGGGCATGATCCTGGAGACCCGGGATCGAGTCCCACGTCAGGTTCCCTGCATGGAGCCTGCTTCTCCCTCTGCCTGTGTCTCTGCCTCTCTCTCTGTCTCTGTGTCTCTCATGAATAAATAAATAAAATCTTTTTTAAAAATTTAAAAAAATAAAAAGTTTTAAGTTCATGGGTGTATAACACGTTCCTAGTCTTTATAACAGTGACTCCTATTACTATTGTTTTGTGTTAGGCACTATGTATGCACTTACATATTTATACTTATCTTTATCTCATCTGATCTTTGCAGCAACTTTAAAATTAAATTCTTCATCCCCAAGGAGAAGTTAGGTAACTTTGTAAAAATCACTAAGCTAGTAAATTGGATTGTTTGACCACCCCTTTTTTAAGATTTATTTATTTACTTGAGGGGGGTGGGGCAGAGGAAGGGAGAAAATGCGAAGCAGACTCCCCGCTGAGCACAGAACCTGACTCAGGGCTTGATCCCATGACCCTGAGCCAACTGAGCCACCTAGGCACTTTGTCTCTTAATAGATAAACAGTTTTTTCAGTTATAAAGTGGTATACATGCTCACTGAAAAAAAAAAAAAAGGCAACAGAAAAATAATTACATTAGGTTGTTTAAATTTTTCGTCGTTAAAAATAGTACTTTGGTAAGATATCTTTGTCTTGTGATCTCATTTAAATTCAGATGATTTCCTCAGAATAGATTCCCAAAGTATAATTCATGGATCAGTAGTGTGAATTATTTTAAAATTCTAGATATACATTGTCAAGTTGTTTAAATAAAAATTCCAATGTGAAAGAAAAAATTAGCTATAAATATTATACATAAGTGCTAGTAAGAACTAGACAGTGACTTTTTCTAAGACCTCTAAATTATTCAATACCTCATAGATTGAGTAATTTTGTTCATAAAAATATAATGGTGGTAGACCCTTTATATTTCTATATATCAAGTAGGAATTGTGTGGTTTAAATATTTTTCCCAGTGTTTACTCTTGCCTTTAGCCTCAGTATGGGGGGGCACTGCTAAGTATATTATTTGAGTACTTTTGCCTTTTTATGGATAGATAATTGAGCAAACTATGCTGACACTTCAGATGCAGGGCCTAACTGTAGCAGCGCTGAAGGTTAGGGTCAGGAGCTCAACATTCAAGTGTACCTCTTGAGAAAGCAAGCTTATCTCTAAACTTGAAAGGAAATTACTACAACTTGAATAGGACAAAGAGCCTCTGGTTTCTCTGAAAGAAAGGACAAATTGGTATTGTGGTACTGGCTTTGGAGTCTAATAGACTCCAAGACCTACCTATTCAGGACCAAGTATTTACAGAATTAAAGCCTCTGAGTCTTTATTTTGATCATCTATAAATTGGACCCAGTTATGCCTGCCTGTTTAGAGTTGTTTATACTTAGGAAGTGTCAACATAATCATTAGGGTTTCTGAATTAGAAACTATCTTTAGTAGAATAAGATGATCAAGTCTAGTACCTGAGAGAACAACAAGAATTTATTTATTGAATGGAATGAGGTAGATAGGGCTTTTCTGTTTCAAGAGTTATTTTAGATCAGGCTGAGGAGACATATTTTATCTAAAAGTATTCAATTGTTCTTAAAGCAAAGGAAACATTCCAGCAAACTAGTGAATAAGAAACTACTTTGCCAAATTGATTGTATATATGTTTATAATGAATATCAATTTTATGTCAGGAATGTAGAATACGGAAGTGAATAAGAGACAGTCTGATGGGGGAGATAAGTAGTTAAAACAGTTATTTAGAGTGTTGTATGAGAAGTGTTAGATAGATGCACATAGGGCCCTGTTTAAGTGTAGAGATTGAGGCCTTCTTGGATCAGGGAAGGCTTCCTGGGTACTGCCACTGGTAATGCTGGACCTGAGTTATTAGAGCAGAATGGAAAATTGGAGAGATTGAGGCTAGAAAGAGGAAGACAAATAACAAAGGAGTGTCAGTGGAAGTGGACAGATTTGAGAATCTTAAAGAATCAATCATACTTTGTGCCTGGGGATCAGGATGAGAGAAAGCACCTTTGATTTAGGTTTCTGGGTAAGTCCACTGTAGGATGCTCAACTTAGAGAGTCCCCTTGAGTAATTTAGAAGATGACTGTATTATTTATACTATATTATTTATGTTCCTTTACTGACAACCCCAATCAACAATTTCATATAGCATCTGCTATAACCCAGGTACTCTTATACAAGCTGAGAATACAATACTGAACAAAAAAGAAATGTGTGCTCTCATGAAGCTTACATTCTCATGGAGAGAACAAATAAATAAAAACATAAGGAAAAATAAGGCAAGAAATAGAGGATAGAGAATGACCAGGGCAGAGAAGGCAGTGAAGGGGAAGGGAGGAGCTCTTAAATGAATAGAACAAGAAGACCTTCTTGAAGTTATATTTGAATAGAGTCATTCCAGGTAAAGGAAATAACTATAAAGGCCCTAAAGTAAGAGTGTGTTTGACATGTTTCTTAGAGCAGCAGGGAAGCCACAGTGAGTACAGTGGCATGAGTAACACGGGAAAAGAGAGATCAGATCAGTGATAAGATCATCTGGGTTTTTGCACTTTATTCTAAATATGGTGAAATGCTGTAGAACAGTTGAGAGCAAGGGAATGATGTAATCCGCTGCTGTGTGAAATATAGTCTGTAAAGGGCCAGGAGCAAAAGTCAAAGTGAACAGACTAAGCAGGTGGCAATTGCAGTATTCCAGGCAGGATCTGATGTTTCCTTGGATCATAGTGATAGCTGTGAGGTAGAGAAGTTGCCAAATTTGGGTCGTATGTTGAAGACTGAATCTACAGGACTTTTTGGAGTATAACAGAAAGAGAAAACTCAGGTGATTCCATAGTTTTCACCTTAGGCAACTGGTTTAATAATGACTCCATTTTTTGAGATTGGGAAGTTCAAGGGATCGAAAATAGCCAAAATAGTCCTGAAAAAGAACAAAGTTGAAGGTTCACACTTCCTAATTATATCTTACCAATCAAGATAGTATGGCATTGGCATAAGGATAGTTATATATAGATCAATGGAATAGAATTGAAAGTCCAGAATTAAAACTGTACATTTATAGCTAACCAGGTTTGGACAGGCTATCAGGATAATTCAGTAGGGGGAAAATAGTCTATTCAGCAAATGATGCTAAGAGAACTAAATGTCTATAAGCAAAAAAAAAAAAAAAAAAAAAATCAACTCCTACTTCACACTATATGCAAAAAATAGATCAAAGACCTAAATTTAAGTACTAAAACTCTTAGGAGTAAATCTTCATGACCTTAGATTTAGCAATGGATTCGTAGATATGAACACCAAAGTATAAGCAATATAAGACAAATAGAGGGATCCCTGGGCCTCTCTCTCTCTCTGTGTGTGTGACTATCATAGATTAAAAAAAGAAAAAAAAAGACAAATAGATAAATTAGACTCTCTCAAAATTTAAAACTGCTGTGCATCAAAGAACGCTTTCAAGAAAGTTAAAATATACAGAATGGAAGAAAATATTTGCAGATTGTATATCTGTTAAGGGTCTGGATTCTAGAATATATAAGGAACTCTTAGCAATCAACAACAAAAAGACAACCCAATTAAAACAAAGGATTTGAGTAGACATTGCTCCAAAGAAGATACACAAATGACCAAAAGCTCATGAAGAAAATGATCAACATCATTAGTTATTAGAGAAATCCAAGTCAAAAGAACGAAATGCTTCACACCCACTAGAATGGCTATTTAAAACAAAAATAACAAATGTTGGCAAGAATGTGGAAAAATGGGGATGCCTGGGTGGCTTGGTGGTTGGCCATCTGCCTTCGTCTCAGGGTGTGATCCCAGAGTCCTGGGATCAAGTCCCACATTGGGCTCCCCCAAGAAGCAGGCCGCCATGGGGAGCCTGATACTGGACTCAGTCTCAGGACTCCAGGACCACGCCCTGAGCAGAAGACAGACACTTAACCACTAGGCCACCAGGTCCCCCAACAAATAAAATCTTAAACAAAAACTGTGGAAAAATGGAAACCCCTCCAGTACATTTTCTGTGGGAATATAAAACGTTGTACCCATTGTCAGGATAAAAAGGAATGAATTACTGATAATATGCTACAAAATAGATGAACCTTGGACATATGTTAAGTGAAAGAAGCCAGTCACAAAAGACCAAACATGGTATGATTCCATTTATATAACAGGCCCAGAATGGTCAAACCCTCAGAGACAGAAGTAGATCAGTGGTTGCCTAGGGCTGGAGGTTAGCAGAGAAATGGAGAATGACTGCTAATGGGAACAGGTTTCTTCTTCAGTTATCAAAAATACTATAAAATTGATAGTGGTGATAGTTGCACAACTATGAATATACTAAAAACTACTGAATTATACTTTAGGTTAGCGAATTACGTAATATGTAAATCACAGCTCAATAAAGTTGTATGAAAACAAAAAAGAATGGTGACACCAGAGTCAGGATGGATACCGGAGGTTTGAGGATAGCAGAAGAGACATAAAATAGACTCTCCCAGAGGGGAGAGTAGAAGAATAAACTGACTATGGAAACATGTGATGATTGCTGGGCAGTACTGAGGGGCCACTGGAGGTCTACAGCCTTAAATACTGTGAGCCCAGTCAGCATTGTTGTGTTGCTTAGGTGAGGACCGTAATAAATAGCTAGAAGGTTAAATTTAACCAATACTGGGTTTTGCCAGGGAGTACAATAGAATTTAGAAATATTCAAGGGACTTGTTATATGATAACCGTGAAATCTAAGTTCACTAAGAAGTGAGACCATGACAGGATAATGGACAATGGAAAGGGGATAGTCTGGAATTAGATGTCCCAGTGGGGCTGAAGGATTATTGGAGTTAGGACATTAGAGGACAGAGTTGGAAAAGATAGGTGGTGGTGATCAGAGAACGGTACATCTGAAAATGAGATCTCAGAAGCGGCACAGTTACTACTGACAGTCGCAACCAGGGTTGAAGAACCAGAGAACATGGAAAATGAATTGGCTGTTTCCTTACTTCTGCCAAGGATGGAACGTAACTGGTACCACTTGAGATGCAAGGGACAGGTTAATTCATTACGTACAAAGGATTGTCTTGGGCATTAGGCCTACTACTCTCTCAGAATCCCACTTAAGAAAGGCTGAGATGATACGATCCATGGGAGTTGATGGCCAAAAGGTCAAGGAACTGAGAGGCCAGCGTATTGGACAGATCACACCCTAGGTTGAACCTACGAAAACTGCAGCTTCATCTGCTTCAGTCTAATATGTAGATATTTAAAGTCACCAAGAAGGATGGCAGGAGTGGTGAAGAGATAAGACAGTAAGTGGTATGTTAAAACTTTTAGCGATTGGCCAGGAAGTGGGGTGGCTGGTGAGGGGCAGGTGACCAGGAGGATAGCAGATGACTACTTCAGGGGTAGGGTAGCAGGGCTAGCACAATGGTTTGTGTTTCAAACTAGGTTTTTCTAGTAGTCTGGAAACAAATGAGAGGCTAGTTACCCCACCTCCAGGTCAGCAGTACTGTGGTATAAGGAAGAAGAAACCGCCTGTCCTTAAGAAGCTACAAAGAGGGGGATCCCTGGGTGGCTCAGCAGTTTGGCGCCTGCCTTTGGCCCAGGGCACGAATCTGGAGTCCCGGGATCGAGTCCCACATCCGGCTCCCGACATGGAGCCTGCTTCTCCCTCCTCCTGCATCTCTGCCTCTCTCTCTCTCTCTCTCTCTCTCTCTCTCTCATAAATAATAAATAAATAATTCTTTTAAAAAGAAAGGAAGGGAGGGAGGGAGGGAGGGAGGGAGGGAGGGAGGAAGGAAGGAAGGAAGGAAGGAAGGAAGGAAGGAGCGAGCTACAAAGAGAACAGTATCTTCCGAGGACAACCATCTTTCAACGGGAGTAAGAGGATGATGGAAGCTTTCACATAGGAGGCTGAAAACATAGGGGTTTTATTGATCACTGATACGAGTTCCAAGGGGAAAAGTCATTTTGAGAGTAGGAGTGGAAGATCAAGTCAGCTTACAGAAGTCCCCCCATATGACAGTCATGTGGGGATGAGAACCTAGGTGATGAGAGATGTCATGGGAGGCTTGGGATTCTCATGGTGTCCAAAGTAAACAGACCTAAGGCATGATAGGATTAGTCCCTGGTTATCTCTTAAAGGAGCAGTGCTAGCCAAAGGAGGTGTCCACATGACACAAATGTTCTTTATCTGTGGGGTCAGATATGGTAGCCAGTGGCTACTGAGTACTTGAAATGTGACACACAAAAAAATGAAAAAAAAAATATCAGTGAACTATGGGACTATTTTAAGTGGCCTAATACACAGGCAGCTACAGTCCCTGTAGAGGGCAAGGGACAAAAAATTTTTGAGGAATTAATGACTGAAAAAATTCCAAACTTGACAAAGCCTATAAACCTGTAGATCCAAGAAGTTCTAGGAAGCGCAGGCACAAGAAACATCATCATAAACTTTAAAAAGCGCATCATACCCAAATTGCTTAAAACCAGAGATAGAGAAGAAAACCTTAAAACCATCCAGAGGAAAAAAGGCATGTTACGTGCAGATGGGAAAAACAGGAATTAATCAGATTTCTTGTTAGCGGCAATACACGCAAGAAGACCGTCAGGCAGAATTTTCTTAAATTCTGAAAGAAAATGGTTATCAACCAGGATGCCTGGGTGGCTCAGTGGTTGGGCGTGTCTGCCTGTGGCTCAGAGCGTGATCCTGGGGTCCCAGGACCGAGTCCCACATCAGACTCCCTGCGAGGAGCCTGCTTCTGTCTCTGCCCGTGTCTCTGTCTCTCTCTCTCTGTGTCTCTCATGAAGAAGTTAATAAAATCTTAAAAAAAAAAAAGAAAGAAAGAAAGAACATGGTTATCAACCTAAATTTCTGTACCCAGGGAGATCTTTCAAAAATGAGGGCTACTAAATATAATAAAGTATCTCGGATTAGATCCAAGAATATAAAAATTAAAGAGGGTAGTAGTGGAAAAACTGGTGAAATCTGAATGAAGAACGGAGCTTAGTTACTAGTTGTACCAAAGGGGTGCCTGGTTGGCTCACGGTTGGGTGACTGACTCTTGGTCTCAGTTCAGGTCTTGATCTCAAGGTCATAGGTTCAAGCCCACACTGGACTCTGTGCTGGGCATGGAGCCTACTTTAAAAAAATATATTAAAAAAAAAAAAAAGGGATCCCTGGGTGGCGCAGCGGTTTGGCGCCTGCCTTTGGCCCAGGGCGCGATCCTGGAGACCCGGGATCGAATCCCACATCAGGCTCCCGGTGCCTGGAGCCTGCTTCTCCCTCCGCCTGTGTCTCTGCCTCTCTCTCTCTGTGACTATCATAAAAAAAAAAAAAAATATATATATATATATATATATATATATATATATAATATATATATATTTATGTGGCAATGCTAATGTTTCAGTTCCAACAAACATACCATGGTTACATGAGATGTTAACATTAGGAGAAAGGGAGTGAACGTTACAAAGAAATCTCTATACTACTTTTCTGACACCTTTACAAATCTAAATTATTCCAAACTAAAAATGTTATTAAAAATTTATTTTTTTCGGGACATCCCTGGGTGGCTCAGTGGTTTAGTGCCTGCCTTCGGCCCAGGGCGTGATCCTGGAGTCCAGGGATCAAGTCCCTCATCGGGCTCCTTGCATGAAGCCTGCTTCTCTCTCTGCCTCTGTGTGTGTGTTTGTCTCTCATGAATAAATAAATTAAATCTTAAAAAAAAATTAATTAAATCTTTAAAAAAATTTTATTTTCATGAGAGAGACACACAGAGAGAGAGGTAGAGACACAGGCAGAGGGAGAAGCCGACTCCATGCATGGAGCCCCATGCGGGACTCGATCCCGGGACTCCAGGACCACGCCCTGGACTGAAGGCAGGCGCTAAACTGCTGAGCCACTCAGGGATCCCTGTTATTAAAAATTTATTTTTTATTTATTTATTTATTTATTTTTTAAATGGAAGAGACCAAGATTTTTTTTTTTTTTTAAATTTATGATAGTCACACACACAGAGAGAGAGAGAGAGGCAGAGACACAGGCAGAGGGAGAAGCAGGCTCCATGCACCGGGAGCCTGATGTGGGATTCGATCCCAGGTCTCCAGGATCGCGCCCTGGGCCAAAGGCAGGCGCCAAACCGCTGCGCCACCCAGGGATCCCCCTGTTATTAAAAATTTAAAAGATGAAACAGACTTTTCAGATATACTAACACTGAAAGAATTCATCACCAGAGACCTACTCACAAGAAATGTTGAAAGTCCTTGAGGCAACAAGGAACACTGCAGTGGGCTGGATTGTGTCATCATGCCTCATGGGACTGAGTAACTAAATTTTACATTTAATTCTGATTAGGATTCGAATTTAAATAACTACATGTCTCAAAAAATGGTTGATAGGGACACCTGAGTGGCTCAGTGTTTGGGTGCCTGCCTTTAGCTCAGGAGGTGATCCCAGAGACCCAGAATTGAGTCCCACATCGGGCTCCCTGCATGGAGCCTGCTTCTCCCTCTTCCTGTGTCTCTCTTTCTCTCTCTGTGTCTCATGAATAAATAAATCAAATCTTTTAAAAAGAAAAAGGAAATGGTAGATAATTCTAATGATGGCCTTTATGTTGGGACTAGTGTTTTAGGGGAGGCTGATAACAAATGAGACAGGCACCATGCAGGTGGAACAAGCCTTCGGTTCTACCTCTAACTTCCCACTTAGGAAATGGTAGCCTGGAGGATGGTTGGTCTTAGCAGGACCATACGCAATTCTGTGGCTTCCTAATTTTTCTACTGAGGTGGTTTTGAGTTTGTGGGTGACCGAGTTGACTGTCATTCTATCAAATCTCTTCTTTGTGTGTATAATTTCTACTCTCCTCAAGGAGCCATCATCTTTAATGTTTACAATTCTAGGCTGCATGTTTTTATTTTTAAAGAGTTTGTTTATTTGGGGGGGAGAGAGAGTGGGCATGCACATGGGGACCTGGGAAGGACAGAAGGAGAGGGACAGGACAGGCAGAGTTCCTGCTGAGTAGGGAGCCAGACTTGGGGCTCGATCTCATCAGGCCTCTGAGATTATGACATGAGCCCAAGGCAGATTCTTAAAGGACTGAGCCACCCAGACACCCCACATATCTTTAGTTTTGATTGCTTATCTTCTTTGAATTTTGGAAACAGTATAGGAACAAAAGTTTACTCAGTATTGGTAATTGTTCTGTAAGGCTTTGTTTGTTTACTTGACCATTCTGTTTGTACAAATTAGTATGAGAACTAAAGATTAAGACCTAACATAAATTATAGATAAGGTGGTAGGCACTGGTTCTAAGAGTATTCCTAAAGCTTTGGATAAAACTAAGAAATCTGGAATAAAATGGGAATATTATAATAACAACAGATGTTTGCTGAGGGCTTTTTGTGGGCTAGCGACTATTACAATTTATTTGGGTTATCTGTTCTTTACAAAAACCAATGAGGGTAGATGCTCTTCTCTCATTTTGTAGGTAAGTCAGCTGATACTCAGGTTAAGTAACTTGCCCAGGGCAAACACAGCTAGTGTTTGCTAGTAGAACCCCAACTAGTAGAATCCCAACTTGGACAACTCTAAAGTCAGTGCACTTTATTCTGCTAGGTGTTGCTGCTGCTTTTTTATATTAATAGTGCTAAGCCCAGTCACAAGCACAGCTCCTTAGGATGTTTTCCATCCAGTGTTACATAAAGGCCTGAGTTAATGGTTTTAGGTTTATATGTGGCCCTCTCAGCTTTCAGTGATATCTCTCCTTTCTATTCTATCCCTCCTACCTGGTAGTTGTCCTCAGACTCCCTTGTTCCTTTTGAAATCTTTGGCAGTTGTTACCAGTAGTTAGGTTTTTGGACTTAAGTTTCATATTGAAATTTTTTCTGCAGCTATTTGAAACAGCTGTTTTCAGCCCTCAAAAACTCTAGTGTGTAGCAGGCTCCTTTAAAGCAACATATACCTTCATGCTCCTTGGTAGGGGCAATAGGTTTCAAAGGGAAAATGTAGCTGTAGGGTCCAGTCCAGTTCACTCTCTGATCATAACACTTTTTTTTTATCATAACACTTAATAAAAGAATTAGCATATAGTTTTTAGCCATCTGCCAAATCTTTCCCCTCAAATTCTTTTCCACTTGCCCACTCATTTACCATTTTCTTTTCTCATTCTTTATCCTCTTATTTTCCAGGAAAGGCAGCCTGCTCTTGTAAAACAACATACGCTGCTTTATTTTATTTTTTATGATTTTATTTTTAAGTAATCTCTGTATACAACCCTGAGATTAAGAGTTGCATGCTCTATCGACTAAGGTAGCCAGGTTTCTCAACATATGCTTTTGTAAAATTAGATTTGTGTTGTGTTCCTGGTGCCATGTTTCTTTGTTGTTGCTGTTGTTTTAGCTTTCTGATCTTAATCAGGTTATTTATTATTTCATCATCTATAAAATACAGATAATCATATGCCTTGTGGTAAAAGATTAGAAATTATGTTTATAAAGTCACTGGCACAGAAAATGCCCTCATAAAACGAGCTTTTTTGAATCCATTGCTGTGATTTAATTTGGCAAATATTTATTAGCATCTTATCAATTCTGTACTCTGCTGAGGATGCTAAAGAAACAAACCCCAGGATCTCTGAATTCAGAAAGTTACATGGTGTAGAAGGGAGACTGACATATAAATAAGTAACAACAGAAATCTGCTATGTGCAATAGAGGCATATATATATAAGTGCTAGAAGCAATTAATTCTTTTTCCAGCCTTGCTTGTGGAGTGCTTTCCAAGTATTTCTTTTTGGAAAAATACTTGGTAGTCAAGATGGACAAATGGAAAGAGAGAGGAAGAAAAACAACCCTTAAAGGTTTCTGTAATCTGTGAGGTGCTATCCTTTTGAGAATTGATTTTAGTGAGACACTTGATAAGATCTCTCATAAAGTCCTTCTACATAAGATGGAGAAATGTGGACTGGCTGTTAGAATAGGAGGTGGATTTGAAGGTGGTTATACAACTATGTCTGGGATGTTTTTCTCCTACAATACTTTCTTTTTATTTATAAATCTCTGGGTTGGAAGGAACCTTGGAAATAGATAATGTACTTTAATTTGTACCTAAGACCGCTCTATAATCTGGTCTCTTTTTTTCTTCTTTTTTAATTTTTAATTTGACAGTGTAGAAAAGTATATAGTGCAAAAAGTATGCCTCCGTCCTGTTGGATTCCCCAAGAGTCCCTGTCATCTTCCCCAGAGACAAACACTATTTATATATTGTTGCTTGTGAGGGGTAAGGGGGGGAGGAGTTAGTTGTGTGTGTATATGATCTTGTTTTATCATGCATATCTTTTTAAACCTTGCGTTAATAGTTACTTGAGTGTATATACTTTCTCCCTTAGTAACTTGTAAGCTCCTTGAGAGCAAGGACCCTACCACATGATTTCTTGTATATCCTCCAAATCATTTGCACATTGAAGATTCTCAATAAATATTTGCTTGATTAAGTAGTTAAAGGAAATTTGGACGACAACGAAGAAGATGGTCTTATCTAGTAAAATGCCACAGGTTTCTGTCCTTGGCTTTATCATTTATTATAATGATAATAATTTTCCTCAGTGACTTGGATGAAGATGTAGAAAGCATGCATGTCATAAATGCAGATGACACAAAGCTGGAAAAGAGAGCTGATAACATCAGATGACAGAATCAAGACTGCACATGATCTCAACAAATTAGAATGTTCAGCTGAAAAGAACAGGGATAAATATAAAGTCTTGAGTTTAAGGGGGGAAAATAACCAACAACTTAGTTACCCAAGTATAGAATTAGGAGACTTGTCTTGATAATATTTTATTTGAAGATAATTTGGGAGGGTAGGGGATGGATCTTTTTTTTTTTTTAACTTTATTTATTTACTTATTTATTTATTTATTTATTTATTTATTTATTTATTTATGATAGACACACACACACACACACACACACACAGAGAGAGAGACAGGCAGAGGGAGAAGCAGGCTATACACCAGGAGCCTGACGCAGGATTCGATCCTGGGACTCCAGGATCGTGCCTCGGGCCAAAGGCAGGTACCAAACCGCTGAGCCACCAGGGATCCCTAGGGGATGGACCTTAACTGCCTTTAAGATTAATTTAAGATTGTCAGTAAAGCAAATACAGCGTTGGCTGAATTAGAATATGAGTCTTGGGGTTAGTTTGTGGTTCTTGTGTTCTCTTTAACGGTCAGACTGCTTGTTAAGTGGTCCATTTTGGGGTTCCACACATGTAGAGAGAGACTGACAAATTGGGGTGTATGTAAAGGAGATCAACTAGGAATATAAAACTTGGGTATAGGAAATCAGGCTGATCTATCCTGGGTTCTAGCACTTAACCAATTGTGATAGCTTAGCAAAGTCAATTTCCCTGAGTTTGTTTCTGTACTTTAAAGTAGGGTAGAATAATAATACCAATTTTGAGGATGGTTATGAGGATTAGAATTAACCTAGGCAATCAAAAGTTTCTTCAGTTTGAACACCAATAAAAAATAAATTTATTATTAAAAAAAAAGTTTCTTCAGTCATTAGAGATTGGATTAATGTCTAGATATAGTTCCTGCTTTGAAGGAGGTTCATTTCAGTGGGACAGACAACTAAGTAAATCCAAGATTGTAATCTAGCTTGTTCAGCGTTCAGAGAGCTGATTTATGGAAAAGCAGGTAAACTTACTCTTATAGCTCCCAGTAAATAAAGATTGAGTTGGATTGTTATGTAGCAATAGAATGAGTTTTTCCCTAGGAGAAAGTGAATTCCCCTCAGTGAATGGATATAATCAAGTTGTGGATATATGATTACTTACTGAGGATGCTTATAGAAGGCATTTTTTTATGAGTAGGTTGGACTAGAAGGGAAGGCATACTATGGACAGCTGACCAAATCTAGCCAGATATCTGTTTTTGTCAAGTTTATTGGAACATACCACACCCAGTTATTTGTGTGTTGTCTGTGGCTGCCTTCCTACTACAGTGTAGAGTTAAGTAGTGTGACAGATCATATGGCCTGCCAAGTCTAAAGTATTTACTGTTTGGCCCTTTACAGAAAAGGTTGACTCCTGGACTAGATCAATGCTTCACAACCCAAATTATTTTGTGAACTGATAACCTTCCTAAATTCTCTGGCATGGGGATTTCAAGTGGAGAGGGAAGAAGGCAAGATTTGAAGTGAGATGGTTACAGTTTTTCTTGTTACTGCAAGGAATGAAGAATAGAGAACAGTTGATTAACCTCCATGATCTCTTAAGAAACGATGACTTTATAAACAGATGCCTTTTGATGTGAGACAAAGTATTGGTATGCCACCTGGGCTAAAGTTGTCTATGCCACTAGAACTGGGAGGTGGTCCTAGCGTAGTGTGAAAAACTGCTTGTGTTAACCACTGTGTACTCGTTTCCTCTCATAATTGGAACACTTTCTAGAGTAAAGATTGGAGCTAATATGGGTACTCAGATAGATGTAGCTATCGTTACTGTATATCATAGGACACCTCATTGGAATGTGTCACGCCAGACAGAATTTTGATTGGAAAAGTGTAAAGGGATTGAGTGCTGCTAGTTGGGGTGCTATGCAAAACCTTATATGGACTAGAATTTTTTTTATTAAAAAATATTTTTAAAAGATTCTATTTATTTTAGAGAGAGAGCGCGTAAGCATGAGCAGAGGAGTGGGCGGAGCAAAGAGGGAGGGACAAGCAGACTGCGCTGAGCACAGAGCCCTTTTGGCTCCGTGTCACAACCCTGAGATCATGACCTGAGCTGAAACCAAGAGTCAGACACTTAACTGGGCCACCCAGGCGCCCCTAGACTAGATCTTTAAATCTCTTGGCAAATAGGAGATAAAAAGATCTCATTAGGGGATAAAAAGATCCCACAGCCCATCTTGTGGCTGGCAGTTTTAGTGCATACATTACAGGTGTTATTCTCTTTGCTAGAAAGGCAGAGGTTTCCCACACACTCCACTTCTTCCAGTGGAATAGGATTTTAAACTTTGCTTCTTCCCATACATTTTGTCTTTTATATTCAGAGTCTACTACCAACTAATAGTTTTCTTTCTTTCTCTTCTTTAATTCCTTCCTCCCTCCCTTACCCCCCTCTCTCTTCCTTCCTCCCCCTCCCTCCCTCCCTCCCTTCTTTCCTCTCTCCCTCCTTCCCTTTGTCTTCCCCCCCATCCTCCCTCTCTCCCTCCCTCCCTTCCTTCCTTTCTTCCTTTTCTTCCTGGCTCTCTCTCTCTCTCTCTCTCTCTTCCCCCTCACCTTCCCTTTCTTTCCCTCCTCCTTCTTTTGTTGAAAGTGTTGACTCGGAGACAAAAAGAGGCCAAGAGCAAGAGTGACAGTGGGACAGCTGCCCAGACTTCCCTAGACATTGACAAGTAAGTAAGTATGCTGTGTTCTCAGAGCACTTTTAACATAGTATTGTTTGGACTAAATAAAGAGATCTATTCCTCTCTTATACCCTGGGTTTCTTTCGCCTTCCAATCACCTCATTACTTTGGTGTCTGAAGTTATTTTTCTTATTCCCAGTTTATGTCAGTGCAGGTAGCCTCTGTATTTTTTTTAATTACCCTAAAAAAGTCTTGCCACTAATTCCATTTGCTCTTAGCTTTCTGTTTTCTTTGAATTTGTGTATTTATGTTTTGGTACTTTTGGGAAGCGGTGAGCTATTTTGCAATGTAATGGTACAGAAGTTTAGTTGCAAAAGGTTCGACAGTATAGTGACTTCCTTGGGTTGTGAGTTGCAGCTTGACTAAGAAAGTACATTCTAAGGAGTAGTTCAGTATAAGTGATACCTCCTGAAAGTAAAGACATTACCAGCAATACATTAAAGCAGTTAGTCATTAGGCAGAAATGTTTATCTTTGAAATACAGATTTTAGACCTGAAATTGCAAGTCTGCTTTCCCTAATCCAGTTGAGCAGAGCTGATCATTTGTTCCCTTTGGATTCTTGTCATGTCGACATTCCTCTAGGATTGTATTCATCCCACCATATTGCAGTAATTTTTTTTCCTTTTTGATATTTCTGTCTCGCTGGGTAGGCCGTGAATTATTTGAAGGCAGATATTTGCCTTCATTCATGTTTATATCCTCAGCATCTAATAAAATGCGTTTGAGACAGCAGTAACAGTAATAGCTGTTTGTCGAACACCTAATGTTATGTGCCAGCTACTGTGCTAAGTGTTTGATTTACTTAGTAACTCTCACAATAGCTGATAAGATACTCTTTCTTTTTTTAAAATAGATAACCAGTTATTTATAATTTCCCTTCAAATTCTTTAAGATCGTGGCCAGAATTGGCAAAGACTACCTGACTCAAAAACCTAGGCTCCTTCCATAGTGCTGCTGTCTCTCATGTAGGAGGGGATTAATATATGGTTTTTGTATTCATAAATCTTGTTTTTTATTTTTTTTTAATTCATAAATTTTGAAAAGTACACTTGTTTAGCTTTTCTCATTAGGCAGTTTTGTTCTGTTTTTAAAGACCCCCAGAGAAAGTTTTCCTTAGAGCTAATTCAGTTCTCTCTTGCTGTGTAGTAACTGAATAGTTATGGCCAGAAAGAGAAGTCTAAAGTAGCAAACTTTGGAAAGTTGTCTTTAGCTTCTTAAAACTAAGATGATCTTAAGAGTCAAGCAGATCTGACTTCTGATAATTATTAGCTATAGGACCTTAGGAGAATAGTACCTTCTCAATAGGGCCATTAATTGAGAAAATGTGTTTAAAAGGGCTTTGTACCAGTTCTTTTTTTTTCTTCTTGTACCAGTTCTTTTTACAGAGAAAATACTTAATGAATGTTCATTTTCTTCCTTTGTCCCCAGTGTTTCCATTTTCACTGATGCTCAATAAACCTTACTTCAAGGACACAGTTTCCTCTCTTTATACAGATTCTGCTGTTATAAAAAAGATAAAAATAACTATGTATATGAAGTTATGCAAGTCTCTGGCAAAACCACATGGTTTTGGTAACTTCCTAGTTGATGTTGCAGGTTGTAGAATTAAGGAAGTCAGCATACAGACTTGATTTACTAATCAGACAAGTTCATCCACCCTGGTAAAAATGTCATCTTGATTTAATGCTCTTGGTGTTCCTTTTTCTGTCTAAATTTTAACTTCCCTTTGAAAAAACTATTACACTTAATTTCAAAAGAGTTTGACAGAATATTTTATGTCTGAAGAGCAATCACCATTGTTTGAGATAGTTAGAAGAGCTGAATTCATTACCATCTCACTGCTGCAACAGCAGGGTACAGAGAAACAGTCAGGGAAAACCGCTAATCACTCAGTCCTTTTGATTAGCATCGGGTTAGTTTTATTGGTGATCCTGCTGAGTGAATCTGCATTGGTTGACATGTCTTTTCCACAGAATAACGTAGAAACACAGTTGACAGGATAACATAAAAACACAATTTGAGACATATACAGGAGCCCAGGCAAAAGCAAATCTTAAAACTGTTCTTTTTTCTTTTGATTGGCTAGGAATGAGAAGTGTTATCTCTGTAAATCCCTGGTCCCATTCAGAGAGTACCAGAGTCATGTAGAGTCCTGTCTCCAGCTTGCAAGGGGTGACCAAGGAGCTGGACCTGAAGAGAGTGGGAAGTTATGCTCAGCTATAGAGGAAAAGCAACAGCATCAGCTGAGGAACCCAAAGGTATGTATGGAATGTCTTAGGAAATTCTCCAAAGTTCTTCTATATGCTTTTTTTTCTTCCTCCTTCCTTTTTTGCCTATCTAGAAATAAGATTTCATTTTAAAATTATATTTTCTTTTAATTAAAAGAAAATAAATGCTCACTGTAGGAAACATAGAAGTTAAAAAAAAGTATAAAAAAAGTATAAAGAATTGGGAAGTTATCACCCATAATTCAGCTACTCAGAGATAACAACTTTTAGTATTTTGGCCTATTTTCTTTTTTTTCCTATGCATTTTTAATGTAGTTGAGAATGTGTGTGTGTGTGTGTGTGTGTGTGTGTGTGTGTGTGTGTGTGTGTAAACTTAACATTGTAGCATAAACACATTACTAGGTTTATTTTCAAACTATTTTTAAAACTTACTCTTAATGTTTGTATTGCACAGAAGTCACTAAACCATTCTTATATTATTGGACATTCACATTCTTTCCAGTTCTCTTCATTATAAGATTCTATTTGAACATTAATCTGTGTACCACTATTTCTTAGAATAGATTTCCTGAAGTGCAACTCATAGGGGAATACATATAAACATTTTGAAATCTGTTGAAACATACCACCAAATTCCTTTCTAGAAAGGATATCCAATCATACCCTCACTGCCAGGAACATATTTGAGATCAACTCTGTTTAGTACCTTGTGTGTTTGGTCTTAGGAAGCTGTGAGATTTGGCCCCTGGGCACTGGGAAGATGAATGTGCGTCCTGGGCTTTGCAATTAGAGATCAGAAAGAGCAAGTGTTGGTTTAGAGATCAAAAATAAAGCAGCAGCTCCATATTGCTTACTGACAGCAATCACTGCTGCACACGAAGGTAGAAAAGCCATTATCTGTCATGACAGAAGAAAGGGACCCCTGTACGAATGGGGTGATTTTGAGGTAGTGATTTGGAGTTGGGGCTTATAGATAAGTGCCTGTATCATAGAGCCAGTTTATTCTTCTGGCATCACTACCTCTAGAAGCTACCTTGAAATTGTTATTTTCTATTTTAAATCTCTCCAAATCCATCATAAGTCAAAAGCTACTGTTCTTTAATATTATCTTAGTGGGATAATTTGCCTTGACTCTGGTTACCCATTCTTGGATAATATTCTTGGTATGAAGATAAGTTCTGTTCATCATCACAGTTTGTGTTTTTATATGTATACCCTCATTTATTAGAAAGCATAAGACTTTCCCAGATCTATGTCCTACATTTCTTCTCTCCTGGAGACAGATGTGATCTGGGCTAAGGAAGTTATATTTTAGATTCTCTGTCGTGAGATAATCCTTTCATCTGTTTTTCTCTGTCATAGGAAAAAAACCACAGTGAAGGCCGACTCCTCAGTCTCTTGGAGCAGTCTGAGCACAAGACTGCAGGTGAAGACCCCAGGACCAGTTTCGTGAGCTTATGTCGAAGGCCTTCTAATGAAAATAATGACTGCCAACTCACTGTTTGTTGGAGTTATGTGGTTGTACATTTGACCCATTGGCCAGACTTTGAGACTCAGTCTAGGTTATATCTCCCTAAAGATGATGAGGACATACCCTGTCTTACTCATCATGTGTTTCATTTCAGGCTTTATAGAGCCTGAACTTTCAGAACTTCCTGTAAAGGGGGAATTTTTTTTCCAAATCACAGGGGAATGACATAAACCCTGAGTATCTTACAAGGGAACAGGCTTAAAAACCAGACATGCAGACATTTCTTCCTCCTCCTAATGCTTTGTGCATCATTGGTTACTTTTAGTTTAGTGTCCCAACCTACACTCCTGGGGGGTTGTAGAAAGTAACTCTGTTTCTCTGTGCCTAGTATTTAGGAAGCAGTAGAGTGGATTGGTTAGCAGCATTGCATAAAGTTAAAATAATACTGACTTCATAGATTTTAAGAATTATATATAGTAAAGTTCCAAACATATTCCCTGGCATAAATAGGCTCTTGATAAATGTTAGGTGCTATTATTACTGTTGTTATTAGTTGCTGTTGTTAAAATTCACTAGATACAGATGGAAGAGGAGCTTTTACTTACGCCTGGTGAGATTTGCTTACCTTCCAGTTCTGATAGTTCATTGCCACTAAGCAAATCTGTTTTGCCTTCTGATGACTATAAAAAGGCAGCCTCTCCCTGCTGCCTCTAGATCAGCAGGTTGCAAATCTCTGCAGGTGGCAGATTTCCCTTGGCAGCTCCTTGTTCCTCAAGTCCAGATTTGAAGTAGATTATTCAGAGGTTGTTCATTCAGAAGTGTTCACCTTATACTTTTGACACAAATGAGCCTGTTAGATGCTAATGCTCACATTTTATGGGGATGGGGATCTGAGCTACCTGTATAAGACTGATGAAAAAACAGTGCCCAGAACACAGGAAGCATATGAGCAGTGAGAAGTGGTATGATTACAACACTGTTAACAACATTTTTTTTTTTTTCTCTCACAGATGCAGAAATAAAGACCAAGTCTTCAGAAACAGGCTTCAGGTGAATTAGGGCATACGTTGAAGTATGGCTGTCAGCAGTTCTAGAAAAGTACAGACCAGGTCCTGGGTTCTGTGTATAGTGGATATTCAAGCTAGAAATCACCACGGAACTGTGTGACTTCTCTTACGATACCCCACTCCCCAATATATCTGGGCTAAGAATTGGATGGCTAGTTCAGTTTCATGGTGTTAAAACAGGCAGAATCAGAGTTGTGACTTATTCTTGCCTCCTAACCCTGGTTTTCCGACCTAGATTTCAAGATGTTTGGGAATTTGGGTATGAATTCTCATTCTCTCCCTATCTGTGTGGCTTTGGGTATATGATTTACCCAATGTCCTTATCTTTGAAAGGGGAATGATAGTGCTCATCTGGTTGGATTATTACAAAGATTATATAAAATAATGATGTGTAAAAGCCCTTGTACAATGCATGACACAAAACTTAGTGCTTTTTAGTAGGTGTATACTGAATTCTGGATTTTTCCCCCTTCTCTCTAGGATGCCCTCACCAGGGATGGAAGAGGCAGGCTGCAGCAAAGAGATGCAGAGTTCCCTTGCACATCTCGACTTAAATGAGTCTCCCATCAAGTCTTTTGTTTCCATTTCAGAAGCCACAGATTGCTTAGTGGACTTTAAAAAGCAACTTAATGTTCGGCAAGGTAGTCGGACACGGACCAAAGCAGGCAGAGGAAGAAGGAGAAAACCCTGAATTTCTAGGGTCCAGACACCGACAAAACCATTAGCAATAGGGGTGGGCCGTGTCATTAAGTCTTAGTGGCTTCTGTTTCATTGTTGAACAAGTTTTTTGGCCCTGCAGTTTTCACCACCAGCACCAACTCAGCATTCTTGTTTTGATGTTTTCTATAAGCTATACAGACAATTGTGTATAGTATTCTGTTTTATAACAGTCTGGATTCACTTATAGTTAAAAGAAAATTTAAATATATTTATGTTTGTATGAAATCTTATTTCAATAAGATGGAGATCTTCCCTTTTTTCCTCTGTGTTGCAGGGCTTGGGATGGGAATATTTAAATTGTGGAGCCAGTTCTGAGACTCCTAAATTACATGTTTCCTAATTAATTCCATTACTGTTTTTTGACATACTGCCTATATTCATTGAGTGTAGTGCACAATTCTGAGCACTGCATGGTTACTCCCTTGACCTTTTCTGATATCATTGTGGAAGGTGCCAAGACATCAAATCCTGCTTCTTATTTAACTATCCCTACCATTCAGCGACCTGTCACTTCATCTTGCTGCCTCACATAGTTAAGAATTCTCAGCTGGAGCATAGGACCTTTGAGGGATATGTCTGGCCATTCTTACAAGGAGTTTGTAAGTGAATGCTCTTACTATTTCCTATGCAATTATTTTTCCTCCTAGATTAACGAGTGGCAATACCAAGCATATTCATCTATTAAAACCAAGATTAGTTCTCTTTGTCAAAGGTCATAGGAGCAATAGGAAATAACTTCTATTTCAGTATATTTGTAGAGGAGTGCACATTCTTGACCACATTGCCCAGGAGCTTTCAGTGTAGAACAAAGATGTGGTCTGTCTGCAGTGTACTTACAGACTCCAAAGATGAGAGGATGTCAAATGGCAGAAGCAACTACCTGAGGGAGATGACCCAACAGGATTCTAAGAAAGCTAGTGTTGGCTCAAGATGATTTGAAGATATAATAAAAGACTGTGGGAGGTGGCTACTGAGCACGAAAGGATCCTGGGACAGGATAAATAGGGGCACCACTCAGACTAACTTCTGATTCATCAAGTTCAAAGTTACCTTTTTCTTGATTATAAGATGAAAATGAGGTGTGTGTTAGACTTGGGGGTTCAGAGATAACTAGGGTGGAAGGTACAGCATAAGCTTTTAAGGTACTGTTTCTTGCCTATGCCATTGCACACAAGCTCTTTGAGTTAAAAGAAGGCAGAATGGCAGACACACTATTTCTTCCATGTTTTGGTGCTGGATGGCACTGACCTTGTGACCAGCATCACGTAAATAACAGGTATTATTTTTTGAGGAACTACTGTGGTTTAGATAATGTATGTACCTTCATTTAATCCTCACAGCAACTCTGTGAGGTAGGTAGTATCCTCCCTAATTTTCAGGTGAGGAAACAAAGGCTCAGAGGAATAAATAAAGCCACTTTTTTATCCATGGCGGTGAGATCACAGTGCTCCTCATATTCAGTCCTAAAGAAAATGCTTTGACTCTAGTGTTTTCCTTCTAACAAAAAGTAGTTTATTAGTTCTGTCCCATCAACTTAATTCTCACTAATCTCTCTCATTAAATGGCAATTTATTGGAGGTAGAACATTATAAATGGGATAGTATGTTTATCTCTGCCTGAAGAGGAAAAAAAGGGGAAAGGCTGATTCTAGAAAGCTAATTTTTTAGCTTAAAATTGCACAGTCTCCCTAGAATATGTGTCATGGCAAATTGTTGGAGGAGAGTATGGGTCAACAGGACCAGGACCAATAGGCTTTCTTGTTAGCTAGTGGGGAGTCAGCGGGAAACAGCTTTCTCCAGTGCCCTCTGCTGCCCTACCCTTTTGCCCCCTCCTCCCACTCTAGTATCCCTATCTTTGGTAAAGGCTGCTTGTTGGCTGCTTGTTTTATTCTCCATGTGTCAGCCTGTAGGAGAGGCATTAGTGAGACAAGTCAGCGGAAAGAGTATCACATCAGACTGAATCTGACCCCTGCTTCTGATACAGGTTAACCCCTCTGAGACTTAGTTTCCTTGTCCATAAAATGGGAAAATCATACTTAACGGGGTTCTAAGATAATGGGTATAAATTCACAGTATCTGTCTCATGAAGAAGATGAGTAAGTGGCAGCAGTTATTAATGTGATGCCAGTTTTGTATGTCATAAGTTGTGTTAGGGTGAGAGATGATAAAGCCAGAGAGGGATGGGATGCAGATGCAAGAGGAGATGGTTCATGGAGTGAGCGCTTAACTTCGTTAGCTTCATCAACTACTAGCCTTCCACAACAAGCTTGAGTCCCTGGGAATTTAGAGCTCACCTACAACCCCTAGGTTTTGGGTTGTTTTGTTTTTGTTTCTTCTGAAAGATGGCGAGCAGATGATCTGCTGGTATTACCAACTCTTGGAGAGCTGGAAGTCTCCGTGAACTTCATAAGCTATTACCATAAATTGGGAAAGAGGAGTTATTTGTGTTAGGCATTGTGATTGTGTAATTTCCTTTCATCCTTACAACAGCCCTCTAGCAGAGGCTGTGCCTTGCCCATTTCCTCTGGGCACTCACCATTCTATTACATACAATGTCCTATTGCAAGAACTTTCCACTCGCTGCCTTAGCATGTCTCTAGACTTGTGTGTGGCATAGGCTGGGAAAGCTAGGACTTAAGCCCCTGAGGCAGTCCTCAGCTAGTGAAAAATGGAAGTTGGAGGATAAATACTTGAGCCTCACCTTAGTTGGGTACATTCCCCACTAGAGTTCCCAGAGTTCCTCTGTGGGATTGAGCCTCTGTAGCTCCCAGCAGCAACTTAATTATGTATGCATTCTGTTTGTTTCCTTTTATTCCTACCTCATTTCCAGCTCTGTTGTCAGTGGTTTCTGGATCAGGGCTGGGACTAGGGTGAGGGACCCTCACCACATAAGGGCAGAGTTGGCACTTATGTGATGGTATGAGGGCCTTTTTACATTTTGTAGATAGGCATTCATAAGCATCACCCTAATTCTAGCCTGGCTGGGATTGCTTCCCAGTTAAGGTATTTGCACTCAAATTAGGTCTGCCTCTGGGGAAACCCAAACTAAGGCAAATCCTATGGAGAAATTAGTCTCCCTGTTTTATCCTTGGAAAACTGAGGCCCAGAGAATTGAAGAGATTTGCCTAATGTCATACAGCTGGTAAATGGGATGGGATTTGAACCCAGGTCTGCCTGACACTAGAGCTGATGCTCTCTGTACTTCACTACACTACCTCCTGCATCTCACTTGAGTGCCAAAACTCAATGAAAATTTTAAGTTTGGATGGACTCATTCTCACCTGTATGGCAGAGTAGCTTTAGCCTTAAGTTGATTTAGTAGATAGAAATTGGGCTGAGGGGAAGGCAGTAAGTGGGTGGTAGTACCATTGGGAAGATAGAAGAATATATAAACCCAGAGTGGAAAGGCTGCTAAAGCCACATGCACCTGGAAGGCAGGAAAAGGTTACTTATTTCCTCTCAGTTTCGAAAGCCCTGGACTGGGGCACCTGGGTGGCTCAGTGGCTGAGCATCTGCCTTCAGCTCAGGTCGTGATCCCAGGGTCCTGGGATCGAGTCCCATATCAAGCTCCTTGCAGGGAGCCTGCTTCTCCCTCTACCTATGTCTCTGCGCCTCTCTCTCTCTCTCTCTCTCTCTCTCTCTCTCGTTCTCTTTCACCTATAAATAAAATCTTAAAAAAAAAAAAAAAGCCCTGGACTATTGAAGTTATAGCTCTTTGATTTAACAAAAATTAACTGATATCTATTACATGTCAGGTCTAAATCCTGGGCCCTGGAGCTCAAAGGATGAAAAAAAGAAACATTCTCTGGAAGCACAGTACAGCGGGAAAAGACGAACTCACAGCCCTGAGATCAAGACCTGAACTGAGATCAAGAGTTGGATACTCAACTGAGCTATCCACGTGCCTCTAAACAGATGATTTTAATATACTTGTCAATGAAATGATATAAGCCCATCTGAGACACTGGG
This sequence comes from Vulpes lagopus, assembly GCF_018345385.1. Taxonomy (NCBI): domain Eukaryota; kingdom Metazoa; phylum Chordata; class Mammalia; order Carnivora; family Canidae; genus Vulpes; species Vulpes lagopus. Next base: position 51,908,243 of record NC_054826.1, on the reverse strand, counting down.
ATAAATAGACCACACTCAGCTGGGGTCAGGGCTAAGAGGAGCTCATCAGGAAAGGCTCCACAGCATTGGTGGGGACTGAAATATACTTTAGAGGATAAGAAAAAATTAGGTGAAAAGGCTAGACAGGGCAAAGGGGGGGGGGGGTTATTCCAGATAGATCAGCATGAATAAAGACTAAACAAGAAGCAGCTTGATGGGTGTAGGAGATCTGCAAGGCACACCTGGCATAAAAGTATGTGGGGGGAACAGTGGGGAACTTACAAGCCTGTGTGCTTGGCTCCTGGGCACTATCTGCTGTGAGAAGCCTGTGAACAGCTGAGTAGGGAGAGCCTGGCACCTAGCCCAACACTGGCTGCAACCCACCTTACTCTGACCTGACCACCAATTCTCATTCCTTAGTTCCTTCTGGACAGCTGGAGATTGGTACTAAGGGGCTATGAGGGAGGCTTGTTAGGATGTGTCCTTCTTGTTGGTCAGTGGCCATCTGGCATCTGAAGAGAACTGTTGGCCACTGCTATGCCTCTGCTACAGCCAGGGCTGTCACAGGTGCTTACAGATCTCAGGCCCAAGGCATTTCTACCCTCCACAGGCCCAAACACAGACCTTCCCTGACACTCTGCCTAGGGTGCTGGGACCCCTGCTCCTGGAGAAATAGATACAGGACTTCAAGAAACATGGATGAAGAATCCTGGCGTTACTTGTCAGGGACATATCCTTACCCTGGCCCGGAAGACTCTGGACTCTGGCTGTCAGCATGAATCACATTCAGTTCCATATTCTCTCCCAACTAGACAAAGCTGAGAGAGACAAGCCCCAGGCAAGGCAGGATGTTATGGGTGATGGCCACTCTGTCCTCCTTGTCCCCACCCCAGTTTTCCTGTCTTTCAGAGCCTATATGTCTGATTGATACCCAGTGAAATGTGCAGCAGGGCTGATAATCTGGTGTGTTTTCAGGCCCAGTCATGCCAAAACTAATACAAGAGCCACCAACCCTGGTCTCCATCCTGGTATATGGAACCATGTTCTGCCTATAGATTAGAGTAGGGTTAACTGCTAATGAGATAGCCCAAAGTTTAAAAATATCTGCTCACCAATTTCCTGGAAATTAAAATTGGTGTAGTATGTCTTGTCTCCTATCTTGGTGAGTGTCTTAGGCTGTTCAGATTTCTATAACAAAGTACCACAGATTGAGTGGTTTATAAAAAACAAATTTCTCACAGTCTGGATGCTGGAAGACTTAAATCAAAGTGCCAGCATGGTTGGGTGAGAGCCCTTTTCCAGGTTTCAGACTCCCAACTTCTTGTATCCTCTCATGGCAGAAGGGGCAAGGATGATCTCTGGGTCCTCTTTTATGAGGGCACTGATCCCATTTATTAGGGCTCTCCCCTTATGACCTAATCACTTTTCAAAGGCCCCATCTAAAGTCTTCACCTTGGGCATTAGGTTTTCAACATAAGAATTTGGGGAGGGGGGTATAGATATTCAGACCATAAAGGTGGTCATAGTGACACCCCAAGATTCTAGGCATTCAAGAAGACTAGTTTGGGGAAAACCAGCTTATGGCCAACAACTCTACTGTAACCTGAGATTCCCCTTCCCCTTCTTTTAGAGAAGACCTAAAGTATGAACCTACTCCCCATTCACCCCCACTGGGCCTACCATCTCAAGGCTAGACTCCACAGTCTGGCTGTCACCTCCCCCATGATATATCCCCACCTACATGTATCTTCTTTAGGTCTTCAGAGCTGAACTCCTTACCGTGAAGACTGGACTCTTGGAGCCCTTGTGCTCCATGATTTTGTACATGCTCTTCTCTTTGTTAAGGATCACTTCTGCCAGCATACTGCTATTCTTCCTTCAAAGCTCAGCTCCTCAGATTGCCCTGCCCACTCTAGGGCAGAGTTAATCTCTTCTTCTTGTGCACCACATTGCTTCTTGCGCATTAGTACTTCAACATTTTGGAAAATTGTCTATTGTACTGTATATCTCTCATGCTAGGCTTCTCCATCTTTCCAGAGGTGAGCCACCACCTCAAAACTCAGACTCTGAGTATTTGTAAAGTAGATGGGGCTCTAAGCATTACAGAGAGGATGTCCTAGGGTCCTTGACCTGGTTCAGGGCTCCAGCTTCCTGCAGTCATCTTGCTTAAGTTTGCACCATAGCCCTGCCTGCCCTGTGCTTCTCTTAGGGCAGACTCAGAAGGAAGTGCACCTTCCTGAATTAACTGTTGTCTAGTTAGTAGTGTCCAAGAAAGAGGGTGGGACATTACAACTCGGGTGACCCATTTTATTTTTGGATGCAAACCAGGTCAGTGGAATGCCTCACACTGAGAGAGAAGAGCTCACGCCTAAGGAAAATAACCAACTACTTCTCCCAGGTAAGACCCTCCTCTAATTCCTGTTTACTTTGGCCCCAGCCCCTCACCTCCATCTCTCCAGCTTGGCCCATGCTAGTGGAGTAGAGGCTGGAATGACTATGCCAGCTGGTCCTTGATGATAGCTCCCATCCTTGGCAGGGGTCCCTGGGATCTTTTTCAGAAGGATGGCTCACCTCATGTATCTGATGCAGCTGAGTTAAGCTAAGAGCCCAACTGTTACTCAAACCTGTGCAGACCCTGGCTGGGAATCTAGTGATGTGGGAGACATGTTTCTCCCCACCGGGCTCAGCTCGAAAAGGCAGACATGAGAACATTTACTGGGAACATAAATACTGAGGTTTCTTGGGGGAAGCTTCATAGTCTCTGGCATGTAGAAGTACTGAATAGATGATAGAAGAGTGAATGAATAAAAGAGTAAATGAATGAAAGAATGAGTTAGCTGGGCCTCAAAAGGAGAATGAAAGCTTACTCTGTGTGTAGTCATTGGCCCTTCCAAAAATTTTAATTGCTTCAGTTACTCTATTTTTCCCTTGAAACAGACCCATAACATTTGTGAAGTTAACATTCCTGTTTGATAGATTTGGAAATTAGGTGTATGTGACTTCGAGAAAATTTGTTGGAAACTGATTTCTTAATTCTCTGATTAAGGACCTTCCCCCCAAATTTTTCAAAGCTCTATTAGCACCTAGTTATGTGAAACCCTGTGCTGGGGTGAAGATGCAGATGACTCAGACACAGTGGTTCCAAACTTGAGGAACACCATAAACAAAAGCTGGACAACAAGAGACAGGGCAAAACTTGTAGTCAGTGTGGCTAGAGTATGAGGGGGAGTAGCAAGAGAGGAAGCTTAGGGTCTACAGTGCTGTGAAAAAAGAGTTTCAGACCTTTTTTTTTTTCTGCAATGGGAGATATCACAATGTGAAGGTTTACCTCCTTTCTTAGGGGAGATAGGGCTGGGGAATGGCATGATAAAATCTATTTTTGCACAGTCATTCTGGTAATGTGTTGAAGTTGGTAGGGCAGGGAGGTGGACAGTATCAGATAGGAGGTTGTTGGAATAATCAGATGGGAAGAAGTTTTAGGGCAGTGGCAGTGGGAACCAGAGGGGTGATATATAGGAGAGCTCTTTCTGTTCTTAGCTTTTTCAGCCTGAGACCTGATTGCGTAGAAGAAGTGAGGGTCAGAGAAGTAGACAGGTAGACAGGCACCTGAATAGCTGTGTGAGTGAGCAACTTCTATGCCTCCAGCCAGGGTGGAGGACAGGAAAAGTTTCGTGGGGGAAGAGTAAAGGAGAAAATAAACGTGGCTTTGACTGTGGAGTTTGAGGAACCTCTCCAGCATATAGAGAGTGATGTCTAAGAGACCATTAGAGTTTGGGATTTGGCTCAGGACAGGATTTGGGAGCCCTGACACAGAGGTTTTAATCAAACCTTGAAGATGATAGATAAGGCAACATGGAGAAGAGTGCTATGGCCAGAAGCAGGGGTGGAGTGGGGCATGTTTAAGAGGAGAGGAGAAAGTTATGAAGATTATGAGAAACTCAGGAAGGAGGCCCAAGAAAGACTGGCTGTCAAAGCCAAGAGATGAGAATTTTGCAATGAAGAGAATGCTCATGGCTTTGCCTGCTTGATAGAGGACAGTAAGGGTGGGGACTAAGGAAAAGGCTGGGGTGGGGCAGTCAGAAGCTCATAGATGACCATAAGGAGGATAAATTCATGGGCATGAAGGTGGGGAGGGGTTGCAGGGGTGAGAAAGTATCTTTCCTGAAGTCTTGCTGTTATAGGAAGAGAAGTAGACTGATTCAGTGGACAGATGCCTTCTGCCTATCTTGAGGCCTTCCCTGAAAGGTACCTGAATCAGTGAAGGCCCCCTTGGGAACTTCTTAGAACAGCAATATCACCTCTAGTTTGAATTAGCAAAATAACCAAACATTTCTATAGTCCTTTACAGTGTGCAAAGGATTGCCAGAACTATAAACTCCTTTAATCCTCATAGGAACTGAATTTTTGTTCTGTTATAGAGGAGGAAATTGAGGCTTATAGAGTTTTGATTTGGATTCAACTAAATAAATCTGAAGGCATACTCTGTGCAAGGTTCTTTTGCTCTCATTATTTCATTCGCCCCACACAGCTCTTCGAAATATGTTGGTCCCCATTTGGCAGATGAAGAAAATTAGGCCTCCACATTGGAGACCTGGTACTAAGTGCTTTGTGGAGAGCTGGGTCCTTGACTCTGAGCACAGAGGTCTTTATATTCTGTATCACTATACCTTCCAAAACCCACATTGTGTTGCATATTACATTTCCCAAAGCATTCTTTGAGTCTTAATTCATTTAATTCTCACAACAACCTTGTAAAGATAGATATTTCCTCCCAGATAAAGAGACTGAAATTAAAAGAAGTCATAAATGACCTGTCTGAAGTTATGCCACTAGTGGAACCCTCTCTGAAGTGCAGATCCATCCCTGTCCACTTCTCTCTTCAGGATGAAAGTTGTACACCTTAGCTTGGTATAAAGGCTATCCGTAGTCCAGCCTGCCTGCTTTTCTAACAGTTCTTTGGCCCCTTCTTACCTCACACCCTTTGTTCCAAACCTCTAGAACATCCCTGAACTCCCAAGCACAGTAGCAGGTCCATCTCTATTATTGTCCATGTCAACTGTACTGTGATTGTTGGTAAGGCTGTGAGATCCCTCAGGGCAAGGCCTACATTGCTTTGTACTCCAACATTTGTCATAGTAGGCATCAGGAACTGGTGAAGGAATGACAGAACGAATAAACGACATTGGGATTAGAAATCAGCCTTCCCAGTGCTCTGTTAATACATGTGCTTTTGGAAAATGAGGGTCTTCTGATTGATTACTAAAGGATCATTGATGGTTAGAGGTTCTGAGTTCTGCCTACAGCTTTCTTCCTGGTTCCCTTCTGAAGGAAGAAAGTTAAGGGCCACAGCCTCTGCAGGCCTGTAGACTATGTGGTTCACCTGGGCTGTCCCTTTCTTCCTACAGGTGGCCACCCTCCAATGTGGAACCACATGGACTCCATTGGGTCAATAGGGTTGCCGCACAGGGAAGGAGTCCCTGGCTGCTCCCAGGAGGGCTTGCCCTACCCCTCAAACAGCTCTGAGCTGGTAAGTTTGGCCTATTCAAGGCTGTCAAGAACAGGATCAGTTGAAGATGTCATTGGGCCATGGGCTTTCAGCCATGCAATGCTTTCTAGTTCACCAAGCCTTTCATTTTTTAAAAAAAATTTATTAATTTATCCATGAGAGATGCAGAGAGAGAGAAGCAGGCTCCATGCAAGGAGCCCAATGTGGGACTTGATCCTGGGACTCCAGGATCATGCCCTGAGCCGAAGACAGACGCTCAACTGCTGAGCCACCCAGGTGTCCCTCACCAAGCCTTTCAGATCTGATCTAGTAGCTCTCTCCTTTGTGGCCCCACACAACAGCAAGGTGAAGATTATCTTCTCATTTTATAGCTGAGGAAAAGGAGGCATAGAGAGGTGAACCGATTTGAGTTTTAACTCATGACAGGAGACTGAGCTGAGGTATTTCAGTTCAAAGGTATTACTTTTGCCACCTTGCTACACAGGTGCTGTCCCTACCCTGAATGGGTTGACATAGTCTAGAAAGGACCCTCTTGGGGTTTTCTGGTAGAAAGCTGTATTCTTAAGGCTTCCACTATTTCCACTATTTCTCTAGTCACTCCTGCACATCTCCCTCCCTTCAATATAGCCACTGCAATCAGGCACACAGAGATAATTTCAATGCTGAACTCAACTTGGAGGTTATTCTGCATCATAGTTCATATGCCTCAGGTTAGCTCAGACTGTTTCTCTTTTCTGTCATTTTGACTAAGATTTAGAAGCTCTTGCATATCACACCATCAAGCAGGAAACACTTGTGTAAGTCTGTTTCCTCATCAGTAAAATGGAGGAAAATAAAGTCTAATCCTTCCACCCCCTGGAGGATTAAGTGAGCTAATGGAGATAAAGGAGCTACACAGAGGAGGCATCTATGAAAGAGTTCTTGAATTGTTCCCTGCAGTTTCTTTAGTTTTCCAGCTTGTTCTGACATCTTCTGGACTTGGCTTGCTGCCCAAACTGTGGGGGAATCACCCCTCACTGCATTTAATTCTCCCACTTCACTCTTGTCCAGTTTCTGCCCCATAGCCTGCTGTAAACATTTCTTTTGCATGTAACTCACGGCTGGGCCACAGAAGTGAGAAATGACATGGCCCCTGACACTGGGGACTCAGAGGGCTTCTGAGTATTATTATTTTCTCAGTCCTATTCCAGGACTACACAACCAGGAAACGTGGCAGGGCAAAGACTCAGATGTAAGTTTTCGTATCCTATGGGGTTTCTTTACTGCAACCTTCATCAGCTTTGGGTTCATTTCAGGTGAAATTCCATTCATGTGGAAACACCTCTTCAGTCAGATCTGGGTTCAAATCCCATTCTATCCCTTAATAGCTGCTTGATTATGCAGATGACTGTCTCTCCCTGAGCCTCAGTTTCCTTATTTATAGCATAACATAGGAATAACCCTTCCTGGTGTGCATGGCTGCTAGAAGCATCTCCTATAATGTAAACATGGAACTGAACATTTGACACTCCAGTTAGGATCATTTGCCTCCTTAGGGATCTATTTTCCACTCTCTTTCTAAAGCAGAGGTGAAACTGAGTCATCCCCATGTCCCTCACTGAATAGTCTCTTCTCCCTGGCTCCCCCTGCTTCTCTATTCAGATGTCTGAGTGGTTACTTTACAGATATGGGTCCAGTATGGGGCAGTGGATCATAGGAATGGAATTCCTGTGGGACAGGCAATGAGGACCTAGGAAAGGCTAAGCCCAGGAGAATAGAGTCTCAGGTTGGGACTCCAGCAAACCCAGGGAGGTTGCTGGCATCTCTTTGAAGGTCAGGCCAGAGGGTCCTCTGGAAGCGTTTCCACATAGAAGTAGAGTGCTGGGGCTCCTTTTAGCTCCCCTACAATGGGCTGCTGGTGGAGAAGAACCTGGGATGTCCCATCCTCTGCTTTCTGCCTGCCTACCTCTCCTATCATTCTGATTCACCCCTGGCCCAGCCTTCTCTCAAGTCCATCCCCTTACTCTGAAGAAAATCCCTTTATTCTCTTCCCCAGGTCTTCAAATGGCTTGTTCCCTTCCTCAGGGAGAACTTTTTGGACCAATATCCAAAAATACCTCTTCCTCCCCTTGGTCAGTCTCAAACTTCTATTCCTGCCTTAAAAAAAAAAAAAAAAAAAAAAAAAAAGTTAACATTATGACCAGAACCATATTATATGTTTATTTGCTTCCTTTCTGCCTCTATGCTGAAATCTGAGCTCCACAAGAACAGAACTCAGCTTGTTATGCAACATATAGTGCTTAGAATAGTGTTGGGCCCCTAGTCGGGGCTCAATGTCTGCAGGAAGGATGGTTGACTAATGGGAGGACTGTCCTCCATGATGTGGCCTCCAAGTTCTCCTATGCTGAATTTACTTAGGCTCCAGAGTCAAGTGGATTGGGAAAGGGAAGTGCCTAAACTTGAAATTCATTCACACATTTGTTCACTCTTGCTCATTTGATGAGTGACAACTCACTGAGCAGCTCACCTCTGGGAAATGGGCAGCTAGAGTAAATCAGTGGTATGACAGGAGAGAAGTCTCCCTAAACCCTGAATACCAAGAAGTGGAAGGGGCAGGGGACATAGGGATCTGATAAGGAGCTGCCAGAAAATGAAGTAGGAGGAGGGAGGTGGGTGAGTCTCCCCTTCAGGAAGGCGCCTTCTGAGAATGTGGGAACTAAGTATGGGCTGTATGCAGCAAGAGAGCCGAGGTGTGTAAAGAGGTGAAGAGTGGGGTTGGGTAGGTGCTGGGGAGACCAGTAAGGCTCAGAGAAGGCTCAGGCAAGGTTCTAGTCAGCCTCTGGGAAAGCCAAGGGAGGTGCTGGTCTGGACTGGTAAAGGGAGGAGCAGGCTGGGTAAGGCAATCCTGGTTGGAGTCAGAAAATTTGGTTGGCAATGGGACTCTTGCCCGGATATTAGCCTGTTTCTCCCCAGGTGTTGGAGTGTCTACAGCAGTTCAAGGTGACGGGGACACAGCTGCAGCAGATCCAAGCCAGCCTCCTGGGCTCTATGGAGCAGGCACTGGGGGGTCAGGCCAGCCCTGCCTCTGCTGTCCGGATGCTGCCCACATACGTGGGGTCCATCCCACATGGCACTGGTGGGTGACATAGACTAAGATGGATGGCCAGGCCCAGGGAGAGAGTTCTGATCTGGGGGAGGGAACAGTTTCTTATCCCTCTTTCCATTAAGGTTCCCAATTCTAATCTCTAATGAGACGTTGCAGTCCTTGGGGGTGTTTCTGGGAGGCAGAGGGCTTGGTCTCACCAGCTGCATGTCTTTCTGTGACCTGTTTGCCCCAGAGCAAGGAGATTTTGTGGTGCTGGAGCTGGGGGCCACAGGGGCCTCACTGCGTGTTCTGTGGGTGACCCTGATGGGCACTGGGGGGCATAGGATGGAGCCCCGGAGCCAGGAGTTTGTGATCCCCCCAGAGGTGATGCTGGGTCCTGGTCAGCAGGTGAGAGCTCACTGCCTAGTCTCTGGGAACTGGCTGGGTGGCTGGGGCTCTGGTGGGGAGAGCTGAGCCCCTAATCTCTCCCACAGCTCTTTGACTTTGCTGCCCACTGCCTGTCTGAATTCCTGGATGCACTCCCCGTGGGAAAACAAGGTCTACAACTTGGGTTCAGCTTCTCCTTCCCTTGTCACCAGACAGGCCTGGACAGGGTGAGACAGAGTGGGCATGGGGACAGTGGGTGGAGCTGCAGCTCCATGAAGTCTATTGAAGGAGTGACCCAGCTTTTCTGCCCCCAGAGCACCCTTATTTCCTGGACCAAAGGTTTTAGGTGCAGTGGTGTGGAAGGCCACGATGTAGTCCAGTTGCTGCGAGATGCCATCAAGAGGCATGGGGTGAGTGGAGGCAGGGGTAATGGGAGGGTGGCTTGTGTGGCCTGGGCCTGGGCCCAGCACACATAGGCTATGCCTGGGCCTGCTTTCCTTTTCTATTTATATCCTTTATCCAGTTTAACCCTGGGGTAAATGTCGCTACCACTCCCATTTCATAGGTAAGGAGACTGAGGCTAAGAAAAGTCAAATAAATTTTTGGGACCATAAGGCAAAATAAAGATGAAAAGGCTTGACCCTGTCTTCAAGGACCTCACAGTCTAGTAGGAAAGCATTCTGACAGAGGATTGTCCCTGTCAGGAAGGTGGTTTCAATGACTCTGGTAGCACTGGGAAGGGCACATCAGGACTTGGGCAGGGGTTTTAAGGAGTTTGCCAAGTATATAAGTTGGGACTGGGGTGGAAGGTCTGTTTTCTGAGAAGGATATATGCAAAAACTTGGATGGCTGAGAAAAGTGAATCTGGATCCATCTGGACTAACTGTAGTGATGCTAGTGGAGGTAAGTCAGGGTCAAGAGGGGATGGCTTGGGAAGCTAGGTACCTACAGTGCAGTCTTCAAGGTACCATGCTTGCTCACAATCATCTTGGTCCTGTGGGGACCACTGGTGTTCTGGAGGTGATAACTGACTTTGGGAGCCTCTGAGAGCCCCAGGGCCTAAGTAGAGGGTGGAAGAGACAAGAGGTAGTGTGGGATGGAAGGAAAATCCTCTACAGGGTGGGAGGACCTAGAGTATATGTGTGGGCATGAGCACACATGTGTTTCATGGACTCTGAGCACCTCCATCAAAGCCAAGGCCTTAGTCTTGCCCATCCCCCAGGTTCCCCGCTCTGCCCACCTAGGTCAGCCGTGACCTCTGCCCTCTCCATTGTCCAGGCCTACAACATCGATGTGGTTGCCGTGGTGAATGACACAGTGGGCACCATGATGGGCTGCGAGCCAGGGGTTGGGCCGTGTGAGGTCGGGCTTGTTGTAGGTGAGCCATGGGCTATTTGTGATGATGGGAAGGGGGCACAGCTACCTGATGGTCAGATCCTGATGAATTCATCCCTGCCAGACACTGGCACCAATGCATGTTACATGGAGGAGGCAAGGCATGTGGCAGTGCTGGACGAGGACCGGGGCCGTGTCTGCGTCAGCGTTGAGTGGGGCTCCTTCGGTGATGATGGGGTCCTGGGACCAATGCTGACCACCTTTGATCATGCTTTGGACCGAGAGTCCCTGAATCCTGGTGCCCAAAGGTGGCCTGACCTTCTTCTCTGGGCCCTATCACTCTTCTGCTCCCTTCCTTGCTGTTGTCCCTGAACTCAGGCCCCTCTCTCTTGCTTGTTCATAGCATTTCCAGGTTGCATCCTGGGGGGTTGCTGGCCAGGCTCAGAGAAGGAAGGGCTTAAGATCCTAGAACCCAGAGTTTTCAGCCCTTAGCCCTCTCTTATTCCTGATAGATACTTAAGCCAGAGGGGGCAGCAGGGTCTGGATAAATACCCACCTATCTCCAGGGAGGCCATTTGCTTCTGGAACCTACAGTCTGGGGGAGCCTAAAGAAAATGACTCTTCTTTTGGGGCCTTTGGAGTTGGGGCCAGGTGGGCTAAGGGCTTAATTAAAGAAAGCTCTGTCCAGCCATTCTTCCCTACCTGTAGGTTTGAGAAGATGATTGGGGGCTTGTACCTGGGTGAGCTGGTGAGGCTTGTGTTGGCTCACCTGGCCCAGCAAGGGGTCCTCTTTGGTGGCTGCACCTCCCCTGCCCTGCTGAGCCGAGGTAGCATCCTCCTGGAGCACGTGGCTGAGATGGAGGAGTAAGTAAGGAAAGCCAGTGAGCTTAGACAAGGGGCTTCTTGGCTTGGGAGAGGGGAAGATGCTCTGTCGCCCAGGTAGCCATGGGGCTGGGGAAGGGGGGCAGGGAGCTTTGGGGCTACTTGAGTCCCACAGCAGTACTCTGTGTCCCTCCAGCCCCTGGGCTGGGGCAGCCCGTGTGCATGCTCTCCTGCAGGACTTGGGCCTGAACGTGGGGGCCTCAGATGTTGAGCTCGTGCAGTATGTATGTGCAGCTGTGTTTACTCGGGCCGCCCGGCTCTGTGCTGCCGCCCTGGCTGCTGTTCTCTCTCGCCTCCAGCACAGCCGGGAGCAGCAGATACTTCAGATTGCTGTGGCCACCGGAGGCCGAGTATTTGAGCAACACCCCAGGTACTGGAAATACACACAATCCTGTGTGAGCAGGTAGCAAGAATGTGTGTGTTTTCCATACAGACCCAGAGGGCACTCTGGTTCCATGGTTGCAAGGCAGTGGGTACCAGTGGCATCCTAGCAGAGTAAGGTCAGGTGGGGACTAAGGGAGGCCAGAAAAAGAAGAGAGAAAAGATGCTTCTCTTTGGATGTGCAAGGGAAGGGGACTCTGGGGGCCCCAGGAACACTGGAGACACTGGGCATACGGTTAGTGTACAGATGGATTAGAACTGAAGGGATTTGAAACAATGAGGCCCAGGGTTTCAGCTAGCCCTGGGGTTCAGGGCCAGGTGCCAAGCCAGGTATGTCTGCTTTGTGTCTGTTTGTATAGTTTTCTCAGCATCCTGCAGGAGACTGTAATGCTCCTAACCCCCGAATGTGATGTCTCCTTCATTCCCTCTGTGGATGGGGGTGGCCGGGGCGTGGCAATGGTGACTGCTGTGGCTGCCCGCCTGGCTGCTCACCGGCACCTGCTGGAAGAGACCCTGGCACCTTTCCAATTGAACCGTGAACAGCTGGCAGCGGTGCAGGCACAGATGCGAGAGGCCATGGTCAAGGGGCTCCGAGGGGAGGCATCATCCCTCCGCATGTTGCCCACTTATGTCCGGGCCACGCCTGATGGGAGTGGTAAGGAGCTGGGCTGAGTGTGGGGCTGGGATATGGGAGGTCACAGTGTGTGCTTTGTCCTGGCACTGAGGATCTCTGTCCCACAGAGCGTGGGGACTTCCTGGCCCTGGACCTGGGGGGCACCAACTTCCGGGTTCTCCTGGTGCGTGTGACTGCAGAAGGTGTGAAGATCACCAACCAGATCTATTCCATCCCAGAGAATGTGGCCCAGGGCTCTGGACAGCAGGTACCCACAGCTTGGACCTGGTGTCAGGGGCAGGGAAGGGCCAGGATTGGACCACCCCCTGACTTGCCCTACACTTCAGCTCTTTGATCACATCGTGGACTGCATTGTGGACTTCCAGCAGAAGCAGGGCCTGAGTGGGCAGAGCCTTCCGCTGGGTTTCACCTTCTCCTTCCCATGCAGGCAGCTTGGCCTTGATCAGGTGAGGGAGGGAAGGCCAGGAGAAACCATCCATAAGGGCTTTTCACTCTCATACCCTTCATGGAATGGGCAGGAGGCTGGGAAGAGGGCTTCAAGTATCCTGGGCTGGGGATGCAGGTGGGTAGAAGCACGGCTGGGCTGAGCCAGCCTAGCCTCAGTTTCACTGGACATGATGTGTGCAGAAGGGAGTGTGGTAAAGTGGCCTGGAATCCAGGGCTGTAAAGAGGACTGAGATGGAAAAGATTATAGATACCTATGGGGGCTGCCAATGGGCAGAAAATGGAGCCAGGTTAGGTCTAGGCACTTGAGAGCAATGTAGGCCAAGTAGTGCTGATGAGGGAACACACTGATCAGATTAACTAATCTGATTAACTAATCAGAATTAGTTCCTGTCTCTTGAAGGGGCTTATTTGCTTGGTTTCTTTGCCCTATTTCCTCTTCCAGACCTTGCTGTGTCTCTCTCATGCCTGGCTTGGTCTTGGGTGCCTGACGGAATAGCAGAGCAGCAGGCACAGATCTAGACACAACACCCACTAAGCATAAACCTCTACATGTCCTTCAACAAGAATGCTAGACTTCTCAGTGCACACATCTGACGCTTATCATGGAGACGGCTCCTCCCATACTCTGGTCCAAGCTCCCAGGAGTTTCCTCCTCAACACCCCCAACTTCTGCCAAAAAGCCTCCTATGAGGAGTTTGCTGCTCCTAAAGTTGCTCTAAAGTTGCTCACTATGGTCTTCCTGAAAAACTATCTTCTCTTCTCCACCCAGCCTTTGTGTAGTTTTCAGCTCTGCTCCAGCTCTGACCTCTCTCAGACACATGCCTCTGTACTTGGCTTTCTTTTACACAGTGGCCCTTGGGAATCGGACACTTGGCAGTGTCTCTCTACTGGTCTGCTCCACTCTAGGCTAAGCATGCTGACCCCATTTGATTATTCCTTGTAAGATTGTGAGAAGCAGGGATCCCTGGGTGGCGCAGCGGTTTGGCGCCTGCCTTTGGCCCGGGGCGCGATCCTGGAGACCCGGGATCGAATCCCACGTCGGGCTCCCGGTGCATGGAGCTTGCTTCTCCCTCTGCCTATGTCTCTGCTTCTCTCTCTCTCACTGTGTGCCTATCATAAAATAAATAAAATTAAAAAAAATTAAAAAAAAAAAAAGATTGTGAGACGCAGGTGGGACTCACTATGCAAAATCAGGTGCGCAAAAAGAAACACGGTTCTGTTCATTTTCTAGAACTGAACTTAATTTCTGTATTGAGCTCACATCCTTTTTTTTTTTGGTGGGGGGATAACTTCATGATAATCAGTTTAGGGACTTCTTTCCCCAGGCAGGGGCCCTTCTCAGTTGCACGGCATCCTTTGCTATGTACATGCAGACACTCAAGGAAGTCAGGAGATGCCAGGCCTCAACACTGTGTGGACTCGGCCACTTCCTCTCTTGGTTCTTGACACCTCCTTGACAACTCACCTTCCCTTCCATGGGCAAGGAGGACAGAGACCTCCTTCCCACACAGGGGCATAGCCCAAGCAGAGGCATAGGATAACTTTCTCAGGAAACTAAAATCTAAAACCTGGCTCTGAGGTACCCCCAACTCCCCTTCCCCAGACCAGGGGTCTTTCTTTTGTCTGGGAGCAGGGAAGTGTTGCTGCTACTTATGATCTGGGCTCCCCCACATTAACCCTCTTTCTCATTTGCCATCTCACTCTTTGGTTTCTGTTTTTGAGACAATGCGCACAGAGCACTCTGGCTGTGGTTATATAGGGAAAGGGATAAAAGGCAATATTGTTGGGGGAAGTGTCAGTTAATACCTTTAAAATCTTCTGCCCCAAAGATTTTCCTTTTATTAAAAAAAAAAGATTTATTTCTTTTAGAGAGTGCAGGCGGGAAGGGAAGAGGGAGAGGGGGAGAGAGAGAGAGAATCCTAAGCAGACTCCTTACTGAGCGTGGAGCCTGACACAGGGCTAGATCCCATGACCCCAAGATTATGACCTCAGTTGAAATCAAGAGTTGGACCCTCAACTGACTGAACCACCCAGGTGCCTGCTAAAGATTTTCATACCTGCTCTGCATGCTCCTACTTTGGGCAGAGCTGTCATTTTCTAACAGCAAGAAAATAATTCCCCCTGCCCACTCCCTCAGAGGAAGCACACTTAGAATAGTCCTAGACTAGAGAGCCAATTGCTAAGTTCACAATTTAAGACCCATTTCTCCCTATCTGTCTTGTCTCCTCCCATCCTGTCTAGGTGTCGGTTCTGGCTTTTTTCCATTTGTCCTTCACTCATATTTGGAACACACAAATAATCTCCTATGGACAAGGGTCTGTCCCTAATTCCTCAATTTCCTTGATCTCAAGTGACTCTTGCTAGTTCTTTCTAAAGGAGCAGAGTTTTTTTGTCATTTGGACTTTAGAGCCTTCTCTGTCCTCCCCCTTCTCTTACACAGCACTCATTTTACCAGCTCTGTTCATTCCTAACCCAATTATGAAGGACCATTCCTTCTGGGTAGCCGTCTTAAAACGTCCAGACTCTCAGACCATCTGAGCATTCTGGCACTAATAATAGAAGACACAGGTCATATGGTTATTAATAGGTTTCTTTACACTGGAAGGCTCCTGGAGAGTTAGGAGGGGGCAGAGTGAGCGTGGAATCCTGCTTGGCGAGGAGGGATATTGTATGCTTTGATGGGTTACTAAAGGGTGAGTGAGATTCCAAGGGGCCTTCACCTTCCTGCCCCACCTTTGTCCCACCCCAGGGCATCCTCCTAAATTGGACAAAGGGTTTCAGTGCATCAGATTGTGAGGGTCAAGACATTGTGTGTCTGCTTCGGGAAGCCATTGGGCGAAGACAGGTGAGGAGTCTGTCTCCAGGGGTGCTTTGGGGATGTGGCAAGACTTGGAGGGAGCAAAGGGCCTCCTCCTTCCTGACCTGGGGGGTGGAGTGGGTGGTTCTCTGCAGTAGAGACCTCTGGGTCCAGTGCTTGTTGCCATGACAACCACGTTACCCAGCAACTAGCAGCATCCTTTTGTGTGCAGGCAGTGGAGCTGAATGTGGTTGCCATTGTGAATGACACGGTGGGGACCATGATGTCCTGTGGCTATGAGGATCCCCGTTGTGAGGTCGGCCTCATCGTTGGTGAGGAGGGCCCTGTTCTTTTGTGCTCCTACTGCCTCATGTTAATTCACTGCCCCCTGTTGATTCCTCAGGTTGGAAGTTCCTCTGGCCTTGGGAATGTGGCATCATTCCTGCCTGACTCAACTAGGCCCTGCAATACTCATTTGGGCTGGGTGTCTGAACTTTGGTTGTTTAGCCCAGCTCAGCTACTGATTCAGTCACTTAAGCTTTCTGAGCCTTAGTTTGCCCTTCTGTTAAATGAATGTGAGTTTTGTAGTCATACAGATTTGGGTGGAAATACTAGCTTTGCCACTTCCATCTGTATGATCTCGATCAAGTCACCAGAGCCTCAGTTTCCTTCTAAGACAGAGATAATAGTAATGCTTGTCTCCAGAATCATGAGGGTGAGAGGTGAGGAAAAAAAGTGTGGCACAGTGCCTGGCTCATGGTACATACTCAGTGCTTGGAACTAGGTAGAGGCTGAGAAGGTTCCAGGTAGAGGACAAAGAGTGAGCTGTGAGGGTCCTTCAGGTAGTCCTTGAACTTTATTAAGCATTTCTCCTCTGGCTAGAAGGGACAGGAAGACTATACATAAAGACAGGATACATACCCATTTTCTCAAAACTGACCATTTAGTGGGGATTAAGCCCAGAATGGCATGTGACAGTCAGGAAGAGCTGAATCTGACTCTACACAACAGGGTGACAAGGCCAAGATCAAAGGAAGTGGTCCTAACATGAATGGAACTGGAAAACAATTTGTCTAGGCAGGGGAGGAGGGTTCTCACCGCTCTTTGGGCATCAGTCTCCTAGGGCAGGAGATATGTGGGAGCCTCCTTTTGAAACTGGGAGCTTCTTGAACATAGAGCCTAGAATGGGGAGATGCTCAGGAGAGGTGTGCCTAGATTGCTGTGTGAATAAACTAGTCAGAGGAAGTCCAGGTGGGGCTGATTAGGAGACCACCTGCCTAGAGCTGACAGTATGTTGGGAAGAGGAAGGGGATGTCTTTACCCAGGTATGCCTTCTGCCTAGAACACCTTTCCTTCCTGTGCTTCCTGGCTTCAAGGTCAAATCCAAACATCATTTTCCCTCTGTAGCTTTTCCTGACCCTCAAGGCAAGAAGTCTCAGCTGTGCTCAAGTTTCCCATGATGCTCTTCTTTGCAACCTCTATTGGGTACATACAGGCATTATCAGAGTTAGCTCCTTATTGCCCAACCTCTGGCCACTGTGGGGCTCCTTATGGCTGATTCCTATGTCCCCAGCTTCCGGCCCAGAACCTGCTAATTTGACTAAGAATCTGGAAAGGTAGCCCACGGAGCTTGGGTCTCTCAACTGCAGACAGTGGGGGAGCTCTCACATATCTCCCAGGGGTGTTCTGGGGTAACATGGAAGATACCATGATGGTGGTCCTGGTAGGGAAAGTAACAGAGGCCTAAAGGGTTTGATGCTACCAGGGTCTGCAGAAGGAATGTCAGGAAGGCAGGCAGACCAGGACATAGGACAGGTTGTGACTGTGGGGAAATGGAGAGGTAAGAAATGAGCCCAGATTTTGCCATCTCAGTCTGGGGAGGGCATGGGGGGTGGTGGTTCTTATCTATGTCAGTAAATGGCTTCCACCCTGTCTGTCTTCTCTCTAGGGACTGGCACCAATGCCTGTTACATGGAAGAGCTTCGGAATGTGGCAGCTGTAGCTGGGGACTCAGGGCGTATGTGCATCAATATGGAGTGGGGTGCCTTTGGGGATGATGGGTCTCTGGGCTTACTTAGAACCTGCTTTGATGCAAGTGTGGACCAGGCATCCATCAACCCTGGCAAGCAGAGGTATGGGCAGGACTGGGTAGGGGCAGCTGGTGGTGGCTGATAGTCACTATTATGGTAGCAGGTAGATTCTCCTGACCTTTGTGCTTTCATGCAGTTTTGAGAAGATGATCAGTGGCATGTACCTGGGAGAGATTGTCCGCCACATTCTTTTGCATTTGACCAGCCTTGGAGTTCTTTTCCGGGGCCAGCAGACCCAGCGCCTTCAGACCAGGGACATCTTTAAGACCAAGTTTCTCTCTGAGATTGAAAGGTGCCTAAGGCCTTATTGCCTCCTTCTACCTCCCAAAGAAATCTATCACTTTGGGTAAAATGCTAGTTGGTGGGAAGTCCATTCTGGAGGATGGAGAAGTCATAAGGTGGGAAAGCTAATGCTGGACCCTGGCTCTCTGTGCTCTATTCCTTCCTGTCCCCAGTGACAGTCTGGCTCTGAGGCAGGTCCGAGCCATCCTGGAAGATCTGGGGCTGCCCCTGACTTCAGATGATGCCCTGATGGTCCTGGAGGTGTGCCAAGCTGTGTCCCAGCGGGCTGCCCAGCTCTGTGGGGCAGGTGTGGCTGCTGTGGTGGAGAAGATCCGTGAGAACCGGGGCCTAGAAGAGCTGACTGTGTCCATAGGGGTGGATGGGACCCTCTATAAGCTACACCCCCAGTGAGTCTGGGTGCTGGGATGGGCAGGGGGGAATGGTCCAGTGGGGTCTGGCTGGCAGGAGCTCACCTCAGCCCCTCCCCCTCACAGCTTCTCCAGCCTGGTGGCAGCCACCGTGAGGGAGCTGGCCCCTCGCTGTGTGGTCACCTTCCTGCAGTCAGAAGATGGGTCCGGCAAAGGTGCAGCCCTGGTCACTGCTGTTGCCTGCCGCCTTGCCCAGATGGCCCGTGTTTGAAGAAGTCTCCAGGAACTACCCTTATTGGACCAGGGCCCAGGTTCCACCTATCCTCAGCCACCCAGGACTCCCAGAATAGCTCAAGTGTGGCCCTTCTGCGGCCGCTAGCCTTGACCTCTGGCTTTCCCAGAGAGAAGGAGCACTCGGGTTAGCAATATATATATATAATTTATTTACATTCACGTCCGCTAAAATCCCTACGCGCCCCGGCGGCCGGGCAAGGCTGTGTACATAAGGCCATGTGTAAGTGCACGAATGCACTTAAGACAGAGTCAGGGCACGAGCTTCACACCACAGGTCCCGCATGGGGGAACTGGCCAGCCCCAGAAACGGGCATATCACGGCACGCACACTTGCCATTGTCCAGCCCGGGACTCCCATTGCATATTCACATGCCCTGTTGGGCAGGGCTCCTCCAGGCTAGGGGCAGGGGGAGGATCAGGGAGGAGCCTTTGGGTGTCCCTGGGTGGATGGGAGAAGGGCAGCATGTGAGAGGCAGATGTGGATTGACACTGGGTGTGAGAGACGTGAGTGGCCTCCAGGTGTACAGCATGAGATGTGTGTATGTGTGTGTGTGAGCTGGGAGTATGTGAGATGAGCACACGAGACATGCATGGGCACATGCCCGTGTGGTGGTTGTGTGCCTGAATCCAGGGGCCACCCCTTGTCCAGCTGTGGCCCTTGGTCTCACAGGCTTGGAGCCAGGCCCCTCAGATGCACCCCTACCTGGCAGGCACAGAAATGTTTGCATAAGGTCCAGCTCAGGCAGGAGCTCTGGCGGCCATGTCCCAAGCCCAGTGTGTGCATGCATGCCCGTGTGTATGCGGCCTCCTGGCCAGGGGCAGGAGGAGAGGTAGCATCACAAGCACATACACACACACAGATGGGCTGGGCCTGGCTTGGGCTCTAGGCACTGCCCACCTCTGGGGCAGGGTCAGAGCAGGTGGCAGTCCCAGCAGGCCTTGGAGGGGTGGAAGTGTGGGCAAGGTCTGAAGGGCCAGTGTTAAGGGACAGTGTCTGCCAGGAGGGGGCCTGTCCACACAGTTCCCCCTGAGTGTGGGGGAAGGGCCCCATCTGGCCTCTACCCATCCCTGGCGGGTGCCAAAGCTGGTGAGAGTGTAGGCGTTGTAGGCCTGGCTGGCCTTAGCACTCTGCCTCTGACACCGTGAAGAGGCCAGCGTCTGGCTGGCCCAGTCCGGCTACTGCTGCAGCCAGCTGGCTGAGGTTGCCATTGGGGAAGTGCCGTGCCTCCCACAGGTTGAGAATCATGGCTGTGGGGCTGGGCTTGGAGGCAAAGAAGCTGAGATGGCTGTGGAAGGGAGGGGACAGGAGCCAGTCAGCAGCCCTGCCTCACCCCAGGTTGCACCCTTCTGCCTCTCAGCCCACCCAAGGGCAGGACCTCCCCCTCAGCCAAGCGTACTGGATGCATTGGCTGCTGGTAGATGAGGTGCAAGCCCCAGAGAGCTTCCTATCCACCCTACCCGACCCACTGCACCAGGATGGACTGCAGGGGGCCTTCACAGCCCCTCCCTGCTCATCTCCTACCCACCTGTCCAGGTGGAGTTTCTGGGCCAGAGTCCGCCAGTCGGCACCCCGGCTACAGGGCGGGTCGAGGCTGGTAATGATCTTTTGCCGAATGAGGAAGGGGATCTTGAAGGCACTGGGGCCCACTAGGGCTGGGACCCCCCCTTCACTCTCCAGAGCCAGCAGCTCAGCAAATCTTGTGTCCTGGAGGTGGGGAGATGTGGAGGCGCCTTTTAGAACTTTCATGGCCCAGGCCCACTGCCACCTCCTGCTGGGGGAGCACCCAAACCATCTCAGGGCATGGGGGTAGCACAGCCACTGTTTCCCAGGTACCCCTGGTATGCCAGCGCCCTGCTCACTAGAGCTTAGAGGGTCTCAAGGCTCAGAGGTATGGTGACCTGCCCAAAGGCACACAGCCAGTGAGCAGAGGAGCTATCTAGCCTCATTCTCCTCTCTTCCCATCATCCCTCCCCAAGTCACCCCTACTGACCATTCAGAGAACTCACTGTATTCCACTCACTGCCTTTGTCCTCCCCACTCAGTTCCCACTGCCAGAAGCCCCCTTTCCCTCACTGCTGTCTTACTCACTCTTCTAGATACTGTACAAAGTTCCTCCTCCTCAGCCCCAGGGCCCCTAGGCAGCTTTCTCTCTCCCTGCTGCTGCTCCTACATCCTCTTCAATCTCCAACCCAAGTCAGATTGCGATTGTATCTGTCTGTTTGCATCTGCATCTCTCTCCCTGGAGACTTGGAGGAAGCAGCTAAGCAGTTTCTAGGAGGAGGTGGGGTTGGGCTTGGGGGCCAGATAAGCCAGGATAGGCCAGGTATGGGGCGGGGGGGGGGGGGGGGGTGCGGTTGGCACATTTCTGCAATGCCGATGCCCCCTTCTGCCCACCTTGGTGATGTTGAAGTTGATATTGAAACTCTGCCCATCGCCTTCTACTTGCCACACCCACACCTTGCAGGCCAGGTCACTGGTGCTGGGGCTGACGCGCTCCAAGGTGAAGGCGCAGTGCAGGTACTGCTGCGTGCCGTTCCAGATATGATAAAAGGGGATCTCCTGAGGGGGTGGGCGGAGAGGCTGCATCAGGTGTGCTCAGCGTTAGGGGTGCCCCCTCCAGGAACCCTGAGTGCCCTCACCTGGTAGCTGACGAGGAGCTTGCTCTTCCATAGGGAGCTGGGCACATCATGAATGGACAAACGCAGGTTGTGGTAACTGTCCTTGAAGTGCAGGACTCGAGGCTCCTGGATCAGCTGTCCCCCCAGCTGCTTCTCCAGCTGTACCACCTCCTGCAGTGCAATCCAGGCAGTTAGCTAATCCCTGGGGCCAAGTACCCTTCCCCATGTCACCCTCTTCCAAAAGGGGGTGGTGAGCCCTCAATGCTGAGGGGAGGGGGACGGTGGCATGTGGCCTCCCTGTGGCAGGGTGGGGGCAAGTAATACCTTGAGTGCGTCATGGGTGTCGTGTAGGCAGTAGACTCGTATGTTGTACTCAAGGGAGGTGCAGGCCACAGGGGCAAACAGAAGCAGCTTGAGGCGCTTGGTTGCGGCTACGCTGAGGGCCTCTCCCACCAGGGCAAAGCGACCCAGTTGCTCAGTGAAGACATAGCAGGCGCCAGCCTCCAGCTGGCAGTAGTAGAGGTGGGAGGGCGCTTCCTCGCCCAGATGCAGCACATCCTGTGGGCAGGGCCCGATGGGTCAGCTCCTGGCCAACAACTCTGAGGAGTGGCCAGGCTGGGGAGAGGGTGGCTCTCAAAGGCCAGTTGGGAACCCCAGGCTCCACTCTGAATCCCCCAGTGCTCAGGTGGGCTGCCTGGGGCTGTTCCTGCTCACCTCCCAGCTGCCCTCACAGGACTGCTTTTTGAGACGCAGGCTCCAGCTCTCTGGGCAGGGCTCCCCACAGTGGTCCATGGCGAGGATGACTGGCCTGGTGAGCAGGACTCCAGGGGGCCCGCAGCTAACGATGGGACTCAGCAGGGTCTGACAGCCAGCTAGGGGCAACCTCAAGTGGGGAAATACAGGTGGGGAGGGAAAGGCATCAGTGGGCTGTCCTGGGAGCTGGCTGGGGCAGGGTAGTGGCATCCCATGGTCAGGGCCCCAGAGCTGGGTGGAGCTTATGGGTAGTTTTCCCTACCCTCCCAAGTTGGACCGTAGATGGGCTGGGGTGTCATGGTGACCCGCCCAGCCCCAGCAACAGGGCCCACGCCCACACCTCACATCCTCTGGCTTGTGCAGCGTGAGGTAGATCTCGTAGATCTTTCCTCGGGGTATGGCATCTGGGGGGATGAGGAGGCTGATCCCTGTGACAAAGTAGGAGGACGGTTGAGGTTATCAGTGCTGCAAAGATACAAAACACTTCCCCTGCCAGGCTGGACAAGGGGACAGAGGTGCCACAGGGACTGCCAGGCTGTCCATCTACCTACAGAGGCATGAAGCTGAGTTCTGGTGGTCCCAAGAGAGGCTGAGGGAGCTCAGGTGAAAAAGCATGCCTTGTTGGCCTGGGCACAGAAAACTCTGGAACAAAAAGGTGCCAGGTATGCTGTACCTACCTGACCTGTCACCCAAAAGGCACTGGGTAAGACCAGGGAACTCCCTGCTTAAAACTTTCCCTGACTCCAGCATAAGGCCCGGCTTCCTGGCCTGGCATTTAAGGCCCTCACCTCTGGCCCCACCTGCCTTTCCAGCAGCTTTTTCAGCCCAGACTGTGCTATACACTTGACCATTCTGAAGCTACTCTCCTGAGCATACCTCTGCCTGGGTGCCCTACCCTCCTGCTCTGCTCAAGTTTTCCTTCTCTCCATTGGCCCTGCTCATCTTTGGGGATTGCCATTCTCAGCCACCATGACTCTGCTCCTGGTTGTTGCTCTGGTTGTTGGTTGTGGTTGTTACCTTGCTGGGTTGGGTAGACCTCCCTGGTTTGGGAGCCATTGCACACATGTCCTCTTGTCTGGTGGGTTCACCTCTGTCCCAATGTCTTGCAGGCAGCATCAGAAATGACTGCTTAGTGAGGAGTGGTTCAAGGGGGGAGGATGAGGGACAAGGGCTGCAGAGTTCCTCTGGGGATGGCAAGGAGTGATCCTGTTCCACCTTCCTGCTCTTTTAGGACAGGGGTGCCTACATTAGGAGGGACTTCAGGGGCACGTGACTGGGGAGAGGAAGGAATTCTATGACCAAGTCCAAAAGCTTATGTTTATGCTCCGGCATGAACCCTGAGGTGGGTTGGTTGGAATATCACTACTTCCCAGAAACTGACGCCCAGGAGAGGGAAGCCATTGATGGCATATTTACAGCTACTGCTCCCTTCACCAGCTCTATGCTGCCTCCTGGTACTGGCTGCGAGTGTTGGTGACAGTCCCAGAGATCCATGTGTGTGAATGCTCTCTGTGGCAGAGGTATACATACTTACACATTCAGTGGATGCTAATGTCTGGTACTCAGGGCAGGGAGGAAAAACTAGGGGACCTGCTCTCCTGAGGCACTCAGCTCGGTGGGTAGAAAGACAAGTGGATGGTAGTAAAGGGTGCTGGGGGAGAGCAGGGAGGAGTGGCAGCCCCCCTGCTCCAGAGGGAATGAAAGGCTGATGGTCCCTGAGTGCCCCCTGTGCGCCTGTCCTTTCTGAGCTTAACTTGGACCATCTCACCTCATCATCCTAGCAACCCTGTGAGGAGGACCTGAGGCCCAGAGAGGGAGAGCTGCCAGGCCAAGACCTGAATGAGAAGTAGTAGATAAGTCAGTGAATGGGGGCAGAGGGACCCATGTAAGCAAAGGGAAGTTACAGTGTGCTTGAAGTGCTGAGAGCCCACTGGGACTGCCATGTGCAGGGAAAGAGTGCATAGAAGGGTATGGCACCTGGATGGGAGGGAACAGACAGGTCACTGTGGCCCTGCCCCATGGGCTTTGGGGCATGGGGAGCCCCGAAAAGGGTTCAAGAAGGGGAAGGACATGATTAGGTCTGGCTTCACTGGGTGAATGCTTGTTGCCTGGAACCAGATGACAGGTAGGTATGATTGCCTGAGCCAAAAAGGTGGTGGGAAAGAGAACTAGGAGGATGCAGGAGCATTTGAGGAGGAAGAATGATGGGATTGGTGTGTGACTGACTAAAGCTGTTGTAGGGAGCAAGTGATAAAGAGTTAGGAGGTCAAGGTGACCTCCAGTTTCTGGCTTGAACAACTTGACTCCGCTGTCCCTGAGGTGAGGAAAGCCAGGAAACAGGAGGTTCTGGGGGAGGGTGGGAGACAGTGCTGTTTTAGGCACCACAGGAATCTGAGGTGCTGTGAGACATCCAGATGGAGCTGCCCAGGAGGCAGCTGGGTGTATGATTCTGTCGCCCAGGAGAAATGTGGCTGGGGATGGAGGAGTGGGAGTTATCTGCACAGACATGGCGATTAAAGCCATGGAGTAGGCGAGAGTGCTCTGCAAGAGGGTGCCAGGCAGGAGCTCTGAGGAACACCTACATTAAGGGAAGAAGCACCAGGAGCAGCTGGAGAGGGGCAAGAAAATCAGGGGCATGTGGGGTCACCTGACCTGAGGGAATAGAGAATTTCAGGGTGAGAACATCTTCCTCAGAAGATGACTATGGAAGGGGTCTATGGATTCCTTGTCATGGACCCTGTCAGTAGGGTTTCCATGAGGTGGTAGGTGGATGGCCTCCTGTCCAGGCATTTGTCCTTTGCCACGTCTCCACTAGTTGGCCAGCTCCTTGGGGCTGGCACCTGTCCTACCTCTGGGCTCAGGGCCCAACAGAGTCTGGCACACACAGGCTGGCTGACCGCATAAATGAATGGACAGTAATCCTGTGCTGTTAGGTAACAGAAGGGAGACACTCTGACCTCTGTGCTGGCCCCACTGCCAGCCATGACTGGATTCTCTCCAAAACCCTATCCCCTTTCCTTGCTGCCTGGCTCAGCACTCGGGGTGAGGCTGAGCAGCACAGGACAAACATCAGAGCTGTTCTGTCCTCCCCTAGGAGGGACACAAAAGCTAATTTTGCCCCTTAGAGCTCCCCGGGGCACTCTGGGGTCCTTCCCACCTGTATTAGGGATCATCAGCCGGCCCCCGAGGAAGTTGAAGGTCCCATAGGTCATGTTGCTGGTGCCGCGGGGAAGGGAGCGGAAGTAGTTCTGAGTAGAGAGGCGGGAAACGAAGTCCTCGGCCTCAGAGGTGGGCGAGCTGTGGTGCAGTGTGTGGCGCCCACCACTCAGTGGGCTGAGCAGGTGCCCATTGGCGAGCTGGAACTTGGGGCTTGTCCCGTCCTGCCGGGGACACAGACTGCCCTGGCAGGTGGTGGTGGTGGTGCTGAGGTCTGGCTGGATGGTGAGCAGATGGGGATTGTCTGCAAGGGTAAAGATAGACTCAGGGG
The DNA here is from genome assembly GCF_018345385.1 of Vulpes lagopus. NCBI lineage: Eukaryota > Metazoa > Chordata > Mammalia > Carnivora > Canidae > Vulpes > Vulpes lagopus. The sequence continues at coordinate 51,882,938 of NC_054826.1, read as the reverse complement.
GTGGCACTGAGGTGACCTGTTGGGTAATTCTTGGTGTGGGGGCCTGGCAGGGATGCTAGGAGTGAGGGGACACCTCACCTGCTTTGCTGGGCTTGATGCTGACGGGTTGGAAGCCTGAGGTGAGGATGGATGAATCGGCCACATCTGAGTCTAGCCCTTCCTTCTTTCGGCAATAAACAAGGATGAGGACAAGCAGCAGCAGGAGGAGGCATACAGCCACAGCAATGAGGCCCACATAGAGGGCCACATCCTCAGGCCTGGAAGCAGCTGCGGGAAAGAGCGCGGCCTTGGGAGGGGCAGGGTGCAGGAGGCCAGGAAGGAGAGGTCAGCAGTCTACACCCCAGGAGGATGAGGCGCTCACTCCTTGGGCATCAGCACTAGCGGGGCTTCGGATGCTGGTGGCAGGGAGCATGGAGTCAGCATGTGCGCATCTCAGCCCTGCATCTGCCACCACCTTGCTGTGTCACTCTGGGCAAATCACATCTCTTACTGCTCGTTCAGTCTGAGAGGTTGCTGCTACTGGAGGATGGAAGAGGGGAAGATACACTTCCCCAGACAGCCCTATTGAGCTGCAAGGCTGCACCTATTCTTCTGGGGCCCAGGGCAGCTGGGACTGGGAGGCAGCTCCTGGGATCTCCAAAGTAGGGGCTCTGCTTCCTGGGGGTGGAGGGGCCTGCTAATCTAGTTCCTAGCCATGTCCCTGGGCCAGAATCACTATGGGGGTGATTGCTCGGGGGAAGCTATATTGATTTTAGAAGGGCTTTGTGTAATGGAAGAAATGTCCATCAGAAAGGAATTGACACAGATAATTAGGTTTTTAATTGAAAGAATGGGGGAGGGTGTGTTCTAGAGAAAAAAATCCAACAGAGATCTTTAATTGTTAGTTATGGCCTTGTAATTAACAGGCCTCACAAGACTGGCATCCCCACAGGACTTTTGTGTGTACTTCAGGGACTCCGTGGAGGTGAAGTTGCAGAGAGGAGGGGGATCCAGGCATCTGGGGTACATGGGAAAGGTTCACATGTATGCATGTTTCATCAGAGGTGAGAGAGATATTAGGGTACACACGGGCACATGTGTGGGTATGTTAGGGATGGGGAGTTCCTGAAGGTCCTAAATTTTGGAGACAGGGTACAGCCTGTGGCAGGGGACTGACTCCCTTAGCCATCACCTCCTGGGGCTGGTCAGGGCCAAAACTGGCAAAATCCAGAGGACTCCTGGGGCAGAGAGGACTCACTGTGCACACAGAGATCGCTGGTGCAATTTCGGGTATCCAGGTCAGTGCCCCGGCACTCCTCGCCTCCATTGCGGGGTGCTGGGTCAGAACACTCACGACTCCGCCAGTGGGTGCAGTCGAGCCCACAGGCCGACCACTTGCTCCATGGGCTCCAGCTGCCATCCACTAGACGAGAGACAGGAACAGAGAGATGGTGCGGTCAGCCCGAGCAGCAGCCTAGGTAGTTTGCCAGTGCGGCCCTGCTGGGCATCCAGACCTAGGTGCAATGCTGTGTGGTAAGGAGCACACCCTCTGGTGTCCAGCTGGCCTAAATGATGCATGCTAATGACGGGATGCTGGGCCTGCTTTGTTCTATCCACACTATGGGGCCGTCCGGGTCCTGGGGCAACAAGGGTGCTTGGTCACACATGACGCTGTGATTCCAGATATAGGTGGTTCTGTAGCCTCAGGCAGTGCCCTGCCCCTGACCCACTCTGCCTATACCTGTCCTAATTGTACCTCAGACTCTCTGACTCAACCCCTCTACCAAAGCCTAGCCTGGACACAGACCAAACCCTGCCCCCAATCACATTAAACCCCATCCCAGCTTTGGACTGAGCCTAGCCCTGTGTGTGGGCGGGTGGGATGGAGCCATGGGGGGCAGGCTGGTGGGCACAATGGAGCCAGGGCACGGAGATGGCGTGGTGAGGAGCGATGTGGGAGGCAGCGGCCGCTGGTACCTGGGCACAGGGTGGCGCAGGCTGTTTTCTGGACATTCTGCCCCTCACAGAAGGCACCCCCGTTGAGAGGCGCCGGGTTGGTGCAGCTCCGGCTCCGTTTCTGCCAGCCGCGCCCACAGCTGGCGCTGCAGACGGACCACTCGGTCCACGTCGACCACCCACCGTTCACTGGCCGGACAGAGAAGGACTGGGGTCAGGGAGCGGGGGCTTCCTCAGATACGCTGGCCCAGGGGCCAGGGGGCAGGAGGGCAGAGGGGCCGTAAGCTGGAAATGGGCAGGCTGTGGCTGTGCTGGTAAAGAAGCCCTGGAGGGGAGCCTATGCTGGCCCCCAGGGCCTGACAGTACCTGTGCCACAGCCCCTTCTCCCAGCAGGCTCGGCAAGCGCTGGGGGCAGCCAGCCCTCGTGGCAGCTTCCATGCTCCTTCAGTCCAGACCCCAGTTTTTCATGAAGGCAACTCCTGCACCCGCCCCCTCTGTCTGCTCCTAGGGTGCCTGGAACACTCTACTTTCCATCCCTGGGACTCAGGAGCATGGGCTGTGGCCTGTCACCTTTCCTAGACTCCCATCCTATGCCCTCATCTCCGTCTGCACAATGTCCCTTGCCCACAGGTAACCCGACGGATGGTTTAGGCGCAGAGGACTACCAACCTGTCCCACCTCTCTGTCCAGATACGCCCCTCAGCTCCTGGACAGCCACAGCAAGCCCTCTCCCTGTCCTTCCCAGTGAGGCCACAACCTGGTCCACTGGGTCCTGGCTCCATGGGGAGCCACCCACACATCATCGCCCCATCTCCCTATGCCTGGGAGCCCTTCTGCCCCACCAGCACTGGGGCCCACCGTAGACGATGACAGCAGCTGAGGCGCTGCGGCGACGCGCTACGATGTTCTTGGCCACGCAGGTGTAGTTGGCCGTGTCGGCCAGGCGGGCCTGTCGCACCACCAGGCTGTGCTCCCTTGTGATGTACACATTGGGGTCCAGGGACGGGTCCACCAGGTCCTCGTTCCGGAGCCACTCCACCTGGGGGAGGGAGCCATGCCACTGCACTGCCCACCCAGCTGGCCCTACCTGGGGGTGTCAGGGCAGGCAAGACCCAAGACCTGGGAGCCCTACCCACCTGTGGAGCAGGTACCAGAGCCCCTCTCACCTCAGCTGGGGGGATGCCCTCCGGTGGACGGCAGGGCAGCACGATGCCCTGCTCCAGGGATACCTCCTTGGCCAGCGGCTCCTGCTCGAAGTTCTTGCGCAAATCTGGGAGAAGAGCAAGAGTGTTCTCTGGCCTGAGTGGTTCATGCTGGCTCAGCCCAGCTGGGCCTGTCCCCTGGTCCCACAGGGGCCACAGCACATGGCAAGAGAAAGTGCCAAGTGACTAGGAGGACATGGGAGTGCCTTGGCAGTGTGCAGAGGTACTTTTCTCCACCCATCAGGCAGGACGTGAAGTTTTCTTGACCAGACCCTTATCCCTGGTGATACCCTCCGGCCACCCCTGACCAAGGGCCAGGTCCTAGACTCACAGGCAATGCGGATGTAGGCCTTCTGGCTCTTGGTGGTGCCTGAGGAGCTCCACGCCACACACTGGCACCAGTACTCCTCCAGCCCAAACACCTTCTCCACCTGCTGCCTCGAGACATTGATACGGACCTCCATGGCGGGCAGCCCTGTGGGGCAGGAGGGGTGGGTAGCCAGGGTCCTGGTTGCGCCAAGCCTCACACGGTTCCTGCCACCCAGATGTGTGTATGTGTGTGTGTGTGTGTGTGGGGGGGGGAATGTCCCTGCACCACCAGGGTTACTCTCTGCTCAGAAGAGTGGATCCTGAGGGCAATCCTTAGCCTGGAAGGAACTATGGGGGAGCCCCAGGGAGCACTCCATTTATAGCTCCTGAAGGCTAGGAGCCAGTCCTTAGCACTTCCATTCATTATACTTTGTTACCCAAGGCCTATTTCACCAGAGTCACAGAAATGTCTCTAAATGGGCTTCCCATCGTTTCAGAGACAACAGGCACAGAGGAGCTTTGGGCTTACAGGATTCTGGCCTTTAAGGACCCAAAGCAGAAGGGATGAGGCAGATAGGATAGCCCTGTGGCCTTTGTGGATTAGAAAAAGGTGAGGAAGGAGCTGGGTCACCTACCTGGGGGTTAGCAGGTAGATCCTGACATGATATTATAATAACAGCTATTAACAATATAATTACAGCCATTATGTAGTATGGTAATAGACCCCTGGGGCTTAGCCCGGTTTCCCACATGCTGGCTCTTTTTCTTCAATCTACTCTTGCTATTGCCCCCACTCTATGGATAAGGAAACAGAGGCTTAAGAGAGGTGGTGATTTGCTGTAGCCCCCCCAGGGGCTGTCTGAATTTGTGTGTGTTCAGGGTTCACCCTGCCCATTTCACAGGAGAAACACTGGTGGGGGTGAGAGGGGCAGTCTGCAGAGGTGAAGCTGGCCAGTGATGGGTCTCTGAAGCTCTCTCTACGCTGACTGGACTGGGCTGCGGGGTTCCCTCTCAAGGACAGACTCAGCTCCCCTAACCCTCTGCCACACCTGGACCCAGGTAATGGTGCATCAGGGAGCCCAGATCTTTCAAGGACCCAGAAGGCAAGATACCGGCCCTCTTCCAGGCCCCTGGCCCTTGGCCAAAACCAGTGTCCCCAGGAGTGAGAAAAGACGGTTTCCAATTTCTCCTTCTCCTGACCCCAATTTCCCTCGGGTCATTGGTTTATCAGAAAGAGGGAGAGAGGCCGGGCAACCAATGTGTTTCCATTGTTAACAGAGAAATTCAATTAGGGCTGCATTGCAGGAGGAGCAGCAGCTCAGCTGAGTAGGCAGGCCAGGAGGCTGTTTTTCCTCTTAACTTCTTTAACATGTTTTTCCTGGACTCCTGCCCAGACCCCTCCTCACAAGTCTCTCCGGTTCCCACACTGGGTCCCCAGATTTTTCTCACTTGCCCCTGCCCCTGGCAAGTTCTCATAGGAGATTTGGAGGTGGGAGGCAGTGTCCACTGGCTGAGGTCATTGTGGCTGAGATCCTTCTGTTCTGGGCACTGCCTGTCGCCACTTTTCTCGAAGGTGAAGAAATGCGCATTCTCTGGGTGAGGGCTGAGAACTGAGGGTCCCTCATAGGGTCTCTGTACAGGAGAAGGTCCCAAGTACACAGAGTCTAGGCTCTTGTGGGGTGGTGACAGGGTCCTCCAGCTCTAAGCCTGGGGTTAGTGATGAGAGTCTTTCAGAACATTCTGAACTCAGTACTTTTCCTGAGTGGACAGGTCTACGGATGGATGGACTGCTTCATCCCCTGTGGTTGTGGTGGGAGCTCAGGCAACTCAGTTTGGGGAGAACAGCACTAAATTTAAGTATTCCTATTTCTTTCTCCCCATCTCCTCCCCTCTCTCCTGCCACTGCCACCCCCTCATCTCCTTCCTGCTGCCATGAATAAGGGCCAAGTTTGTCCACGATGTCCCAGATCCAGGCAGTGCCCTGGAGGCCCACATGCTCTAGGAGGGTGGTGGACCCAGGGGGAGACCCAGATTCTGCCCTGATGGTCCTTGATGTGAAGACTGCCTTCCTCCCTGCAGGTCAGTGAGAAGATGACAGGGGAGGAAGGAGGCAGGATCCCCGCTGGCCCTGGGGTGTGTGTGAGTGGGTGTGTAAATGCTGTGGGCACATGGGAAGGCCCCAGTGAGGGCACTCTGAGTATTGCTGGGAGATGGAGGGTTAGCAGGGTGGAGGGTGGGGGTCTGAGGCCAAGCTGGGGCTTAGGTTCTCACTTTCTCACCAATCTGCTTCTAATAACCAGTTTGTTTAACACACAGTAAATTACACTCCCAGGCGGGACTCCAAGGCTTGGTTTCAGAGATTTTGGGCTTTTATAGCATCAGCAGCTTTGGGTTTGAATGGGTTTTCAGGCTTTGGTTCCTCTTCCTGGCCTTCTGAATGGGGAATGGGGACAAGTGAGGGGAAGACAGAGGTAATGTCTTCTGGGGTGTCCACCTACCTACCCACACAGAAATGAGTGGGGCTGCAGATCTGTGCTGACCTAGGACTCCACCATACCTGCTTGACAACAATTTCTGGGTCAAGGTCTTTGGTCCAAGTATCGGCATGGTGCCAGCGCCCACTGCGGTGCCATCTGTTGGTGAGCAAGGGAAGCCTATTTCTTCTCAAAGCACCCAATGGCTTTGGGTTGAAAAATCAACAAGATCAATACAAATTCAGATATGGGGGCCATAGGAGGCTTGAATTGGTATGCTCAGGGTAGGAGAGAGCCCCAGTGATTATGGAAGGGCTATGTCCCCATGAGCTCTGCTCTGGCCTGGTTTGAAGAGAGCAAGGCCAGAAGAGTCTGCTGGGGAGTGGGAAGTGTTGGTTCTTGGCGTGTGTGGCTCAACCTATGACTGCTATGCAGGTACTGACCTGGGCCTCAGCCAATCCATGGATTCTAGACCTCCCAATGGCAGGGGACAAGGAGAGACATGTGGGGAAGCCTGGAAGACGAGGCTGCGAGCAACAGGAGGCTGGCCTAAAGACTCTTAAGAGGTTCCAGACAGGCCCTCAATGTTGTGGAAGGGCAGGGCTCTTCTCACCTGTCCTCTCCCTGGGGGCTCTGCCACAGCAGTGGAAGGCCTCATCATGCCTGGAAGTGGTGCTGGGCCCTGGGTATGGGAAGAGAGGGCAGGCCTGGAGCTGGGCTCATACAGGGTGCATGAGCTCTCATGGCTTCCCCCACCAACCTGCAAGGTGACCCTCCTCTCCCCCATTTTGCAGATGAGAAAACTGAGGCCTGGGGCAGGGGAGGCCAACACTCCCACCTGGCCCTAAAGCTGCAGGGGCAGGGAGGCTTCTAGTACCTCTGCTGGGGTCCTAAGGTGGGAGATCATCTTGGGGGCCACCGTAGGCCTGGCACATAGCAGGTCCTCAGTTAAGCTCTGAGGACTGCAAGAAAGAAGCCACAAGCAGCAGCTTTGTGTAGGCCAGGGCTCTGCAGGGCTCAGGGGCCTGGGCAGGAATCCCGAACTGGGGGATTGACACCTGGTGGGAAGGAGACCAGCCCCTGCTGACTCTGGTAGGGGAGAGTCAGGTGTGACTTCTAGGGACCTGAGTGTTTGGTTGGAACCCTTTTGGGGCCCTAGATGAGTCAGAGCCATCTGTAACATGACATCCTGGCTCTGGGCACTTAAGTTCCCCGCTGCCTAAACGCATGGCTCCTTTGCTCACATCCTGGTTATTATGAGAGCTTCCAAGTTCCCCCAGGCAGGGCCCCTTCCTCAGTTTCCTTCTGCCCAGCACCAACCTCCCACAGTTCTGGTGTGGTCAATCACCCTATATCCTGCTGCCTGCTGCCTCCCCGGGCCACTTCTGCCCATACCCAGTCTTGGCAGGCTGGCTTGCCATTTCTGCATTTACATCTTCTGGTCCTTTGGCCTAGGAAATGCTCAATTCAGGAGGTTTTAAGACTCGTCCTTGGAAATGACTCCCCCTCTGGAATCTTTCCTGGGCTACCCAGACCCTCCTACTTGGCAGCTTCAGCCACCCCTCTGGGTCTGGGGTCTCCTGCCTGCCTTGACATGAGCATGTCCTGGGCATGGTCTGCCTGTCCTTGTCTGTACCACTGCTCTGGCCTCACCCTGGTGACTGTTCCCCTATAAGGTGTGTGCTGTGTGTCTCGGGACTCACCCTGAGGGCTCCTTGTGCATGGGGGCTTCACAACGCCAAGGTGAAGGGAGAGGAAATAAAATTAATTGGGGTTCTTGAGGAGGAAGAGAGGCTGTAGTTAGCACCACCAGGCCTACTCTTGGGGAGTGCTGGGACCCAAACGAGGGCTCTTTGCGTACATCCCCATTGCCTACCTGCAGCCTAAGGCCAGGGTTGGGGCAGAGAATGGGGCATGCCATGGAAAGGGCACTTCTGAATCCGCCTGCTGTCCCTGGAGCCTCTCCTTCCACGTCTCAGTTCAGTCTCATTGGTTTCCTCTCCTCAGTGTCTCTGGTTCTGCCTCTTTTATCAGTCCCCTCACATCCCTCCCCATGGGCCCTGAGTGTCACCCATTGCTCCCACCATGTTACTCGGCAGTTTGAAATCCCATGGGACTGTGACCTCACTCCAGAGCCTAATGGGTGAGTCTTCCAGATGGCACCACCATTCCCTGGGCACATCTCCTACCTTCCCTGCTGACCCTGACCAGAATGCCTACCTTTCTTTCTCCAAACCTTTGCTCATGCTGAGCCCCTTCCCTGGAATGCTGTTCCTCTCCTGTCTATCTCTGATAACCCCTTCATTTCCATTTCACCTCCCCTGGGGAACTTCAGTCCTACTTTCCTCTTGCTGCTACCGGGCCCGGGACTCACTGAGAAGTCACTGTGCCGCCCACCTCTCTGTAAGGACTGGAGCTCTCTGAGGGTGGAGGCTGTGTCACCAGCATGAAACTGGGTGCTTAGGGAACGTGTGAGTGAATGAATGGGGGCACACAGATCAAACAATCACAGAGTATGAGGTCTGTGAGCTCTTCCATCATCTGGGACCGACTCTTTCCAAACTCCCTTTCTTGGCTGGCACCTCTCACAAGGCTGCCCATGGCCCAGCCCAGGCTCAGATGCAGTGGTGGCAATCTGCCCTTCCAACCATAGCATCCTAGGGCATTTGTAGGGGGCTTCCCTTTTACTCTTACTGACACCAAATGTTAAGGTCTGATGAAGGTGGGGGGCCCCTGGGGGAAGACCTCGGTGTACATACAAGGGGTCCTAGGTGTGGGAGTCCTGCCTCTTCTGGGGAGCTGGGGTGGTGGGCATAGCAGCCAGAGGCAACTGCAAGCCCCTCTCTGGGTCTCTGTTTTCTCTGAGGCTGAGACTCTTTTCCCCTTCACCTGGCCCTACTGGGGCCGCCCAGCCTGGCCTCACCGCTGCTGTCGTCCGTGCTGCGTTCTATCACGTGGTCCACCTGGCGTACCCACTCCCCGTTGCACTTGAAGAAGATCTGTGTGGCAGGCAAGGCCTTGCATACCAGCAGCACCGGCTTGTTCTTGACGATGTATACATCCTCCGGTTCCACCAGGAAGTGGGGAAGCAGGTCTGGGTTGGCGCCGGGTACTGGGTTGGCCACTGTGGCACTCTGCTGGGCACCTGCAGCAGGGACAGAGAGGGAGGGTGAGCCGGGGTCTCTGCCAGGCTTTCAGGGCCCTTGGGAATTATGTGCCCATTCAGGGGCTGGGCCTGGGCCACAGGAAGGCAGCTGGTAGGGCTGATGGGAGGCACATGAGCCCAGGCTGCCACTTCTAGCCCAGCAATCTAGGCTACTGAATGCTCCCCTGAGCCTCACTGTCCCCTCTGTGAAATGGGGGAAGCCCACTCACTTCTGAAGACTATGGAGAGGTGAAATGAGACAAGGTGGGAGTCCTAGCACTTAGAGAGCCCTCCACAACAGCAGCAATTAGGGCTCATCGTCACTCAGAAGTTCAGGAGCCTGGAGAGGCAGCCAGCCCACTGCCCTTAGGTCCAGAGAATGCTGGAGAGAGGGAGAGGACCCCAGCAGGGCAGGTGGACAGGGTCCCTTCCTTCTATGCCTGTTTCTGGGGCCACTTCTGGGTTTCTCTCCATTCCTGGGCCCTGGAAGTAGGAGGTGCTCAGAAAGTAGCATGTGAATGAAAGAGGGAAAGGGGCTGCTGTGAGGGAGAACATGGGGGCCGGGTGCTGGTGGCAGTGCTCCAGGAGAGGCCCAGGGGAGGGCGGGGTGGAGGGTAGCCTGGGCCATGGCGGGGTGGGCGGCAGGGTGGGAGCCAGGAGTGTGTCTGGGAGCCCCAGGGACCTAAGCCAGGTCCCACCTCTTTAAGGAGACTTGACTATGAGCTTCTTTCTAATTTTAACTGAAAACCACAACCATCCCACAAGTCATTTGTTGCTAATGACACAGGTAATTGGCTCTGAGGCTTTGGTGGAGGTAACCACCGCTCCCCCCCCACCGCTCCCAAGCAGTGTGACAGCCTGTTGGACCAGCAGGCCCCTGGGATGGTGGAGGAGGATGAGTTGGGAGGGAGTGGCAGGATGGAGGGGGTACCCTCAGCCTCCAGCTGCCCGTCAAACAGGCCCCCAACTGCCTGGCTTCCCTCCGGGCCATGTGATTTCCCCACAACCCACTCTTACAATCAGCAGTGGCCTCTGGGCCTAACGAGGGAAGAACTAAGGCCTCAGAGATCAACTCTGCTCCTTGCTAGTGGTGACCTTGGGTGAATTAGCCATTTTGTCATCTGTGACACCAGGGTTCTGTCTGCCCCTCGGGAAGGTTTGGAGGGGCCTCACGTGGTAGGCCTGTTGGGTTCTCTACCATCTACCCTTCTGAGGGGTAGTCCAGAACCCACAGAGGGCTTCTAACTGAAGAAGGCCTGGCTCCCTCCCTGCCCAGAGGGCATCCACAATGCCCTTTCCTTGCACAGGGCCTCTTTCCAAGGTGGGAGTCTCCCTCTCCACCCCAAGACTGTGATTTTGGGGAGGGGATCTGTGCCTGGTCCTGTAGGTGTCCTGGGCAGGCTTAGGTGGACCGGGAATGCTGGCCGAGGGGCTGTAACCTGGGGTGACTTCAGGTACGCCACTCCCATCCTGAGCCTGTCTCCCTGCCTGCTAGAGGCAGCACCCATCTTCAGGCTGCTGTGAGGATGAGATGGGAAAAGGCACTGTGCGTGGGGCTCGGCACATGCTGGCTGCTGCCAGGGCCTAGTGGTTTTGCATTTCCAATGGTAAAGGGGTTCCTCTCCCTCAGCTCAGCAGCCCTCATGGCACTGTCTCTGTGGTTGAGGGCTTGATGAGGAAAGGAAACTGAGGCACAGAGCCACAGATGCCTTGCCCTCAGAATGGGGGTGGGGAGTGACGCCTTGTGTGGGAGGGACATGGGGAGGTGGAGGGCGTTTGTGACTCAGCACGACAGCATCTGCAGCAAGGCCATCCTGCCTACACGCTGCCCCCCATGGCCTCTCCCCAGCTTGTCTCTCCCTCTTGTGAAGCGCTTTCCTGCGGCTCCAAGATGAAGGTCAGCCAAACTAGGAACCACACTCCTAGTTGGGAAGAAAAAGCTCACCTTTCTCCATCCTGCCCATCAGATACACCTCTGGGGCTCTGCCGGTGCCCTCCAGGGTCTGTCTGAGGTTGGGGCAGGGGAGGAGCCACCTGGACGCCTCACAGAGGGGAACTGAGGTTCCAGGGCAACGTCACTTACCTCAGACCCCCTGGCTTGGACCCTGGACTCACAAAGTGCCTGGGGCCCCCCTCATGACTTCTGTTATACTGGCTCTTCACTGTCACCTGGCAGCGACTCGCCACTAGGGCAGGGCAGGGCAGGGCAGGGCAGGGCAGGGCAGGGCAGGGCTGGGTCAGGCTCAGGCCTCCTAAGATTTAGACTGTGACTGGGAGTGTGGCCTGGAGTGGGGAGCTGGCAGGCCCAGTGGCCTCTCTGACACAGTATCTCCACAGACGCCGCCGGGGATACCCAGAGGAGGCCAGAGCTTGATCCCTGAGCTTGGAGGGGGCTGGGGGGCAGGGGTCACATGCTCCAGCAGGGGATGGGGCCCCCTAGTGGCAGGATCCGGGCTTCCCTGTGCCTCACCTTGTGGAGGCTCCATGCTCACTGGTGCCTGCCTGGGGCTCAGGGCTGTGTGGGCAGGGGTCCTGGCCAGGGAGGCGGACAGTGAGTGGCCCTGTAGCCTCCCCGTCGGCCGCAGCACCGAGCACTGCTCACGTCAGCTGCCCGCTGAACCTAGCACAATCCCTCATGTCTGCATTTAACTGCTAATGAAAAATAAATGTACTGTGACCAATAAGGGACATAGCTCACTTCTCCAGGGCCTCCGTCACGCCACACTGGTGAGGCCTCCCTCCTCACCCTGAGGGGAGGCATTTACTAGGTGGACCCAGGGGGCACCCTCAAGGTTTCAGCTACACCCTCTATCAAGGACACTCTAAGGCCACAAGTAGAGGTAAATTCAGGCCCCATTGGATGTCCTCTTGGGGCTACTAGAAGCTTTCCGGTGGCCAGAGCTGGCTTCCCCTACTCTGGCCCTGGAGCCCACCATGTGATCTCCATCCTGTGGTCAGCATCTGTGATTTGCCTGACCCTGCACTGCCCCACTTAGGCCTCCTGCCTGAACTAAGCCAGAGCATGAGCCTCGGGGCTTTCCCCCTCCATATCACAGGCCACTAGAGTGAGCATCGTTCTCTTTGACATGATTCCTATACTTGTCTAAAAAAAGAGGACACCAAACAGTGCATGCTCAGGGCCAAAGGATCTATGACCCTTTCCACAGGGCACAAGCTCTCTGGTTTGCCACAGCCCCCACCACTCCCTATTGCCCCACCCAGGCCTGCCTCCTCTAGTTTCTCTTGTGTGCCTGGCTCCTGTGGGTGTTTCAGGAGGGGGCCAACTGCTTTTGGCTGGCATCTCTGAGTCTTCTGTTCTGGCATGGACAACTCTCCAGCCTTCCTGTGCAGAAATACCTATTGATCCCTCCTAGGCACCACACCTACCACCTCTAGGTCTCTGCCCACAGTCTTTGTCTCAAACACCCTTCCTCCCTCCTCTGTCAGCACTTTTCTACCTTCTCCTCAGGGCCCAGCTCTACTGGCACTTCCTCTGGAAAGAGGGGTCCCCCAACTCACTCTCCCAGTGTTTTGCCCTCTCTGCATCCTGTTCTCACTGGTGCTGTAGCTCTTACCAAGGAGAAACAAGTGGGCAGCTAAGGCCTTTGTCTTCAGCCAGCCTATCCATCCCTGGTCCCTGCCACTCAGCTCAAGGCTGCTTAGTGCAGGCATTAGCAACTGGGGACTCAGAGTGGAGTGCCTACTGCTGCTTCCCTTGGGGCTGCTGAGGCAATGAACGTGGAAGGATTGCTCTGCCAGGACGGACATCTAGGGGCTGCAGGAAAGCTGGCAGGTACAGGTCCCATTGACTATTTAGCCCTGGCATGCTCTGAGCCCCAGCCTTCAGTTCTCCAGAGGCTCTGTTCACCATGCGCCAGCCAAGGCTCTCGCACTTGCAAAGGACGTGGCCCAGCTGCCCCATTGGAAATCAGTTAGAAAGCTTTTTTCACTTACTGGCAGATTCTCAATGGGCACCTGCATACAGCTCAGGCCCTGAAGCACAAACCCCACTTCTACTGAACCCTGGAGCTGGCAGGCTGGCTCCCACTTGTCTCAGGAGGGCACTGGCTACCCAAGTCAGCCTCAGCTGACACCCCTGCTCTGGCTGCCCCATTAAAGGTGGGAGCAACATCCCAAGCAGTCCCCATTACCAGGATCTCCTGGACAATGAATGATGAGGAAGAAGGGCCTGGGAGGCCTGGGAGACCACACGGGTTCATCTTCTTTGTGTATGTGGAGGGGGGTGGGGGCTTGGCAAGAGCTAAGCCTGGAACAGACTCCCTCCCCTCCCACAGTGCTCCTATGACCTAAAATGTATTCATTCATTCATTCATTCAACAAATACTTCTGGACGGCCACAACTGTTCTGGGATACAGTGAGCAACATAAACAGCCCCTGCTCTTCAAGTTCGAGAAACAAAATAGAGGATTCCAGATGTTGCTGAGGGTTATGAAGCAGGTATAAGGGGTGCTATTTCAGAAAGGGTGTGGGTGCAAGGGCTTTAGAGAGGAGGAGGGCTCAGGGCAGATCTCTCTGCAGAGGTGACATCTCAGTGGAGCCCTGAATGCCAAAGCCAGATGGAAAAGCGTTTTAGGAAAAGAGAAGAGCAGAGGTGTCAGGCAGAGAAGACCCAAGCTTGTGTGAGGCCTGTTGAGGAGGTCGGCATGGCCAGGGTGGAGAGAGAGCAGGAGCCTAACCTGGGGCCTTTAGGGTCTAGTAAGCAGTTGGGATTTTATTGTAATGGCAATGGGGGCCTCTGGAGAGCTGTGTGCCAGGGAATGATGAAATCTTCCTGCATGAACAGGTGGAGGGAGGCAGGAGTGGGCAGTTGGGAGGTGGACGAGGGAGCATCCAGTGGAGTGGACCTCATGGTAATACTGTCCCATGAGGTCCATGTGGGAAATCCCACCCAGCCTTCAAGTTTCAGCAAACATGCCACTTTGTCTGGGATGCCTTCCTGGATCCACACTCTTTGCCACTTGCCCAAGTGCTCACCCTGTCCCCTGAGCCTCCCTCCAGGGTACATTCAAAATAGTCTGCACACTTGTACTTGCTTTGGACAGGAGCCCAGGATACTGATGGTGTATTTGTTGAGTGATTGAATGACTACCCCTTCTCTTTCCTTGAATTTCAGTAGATCTGCCAAGAGTAGCTACTTCACTCTTGTCCTGTAGGGAGACCCAGGGGTTGTATAGAGTGGCCCGTAGGTGGAGCTGTGGGCAGGGAGAGGGCTCCTGATGGCCACATGCCACTCAGGCTGAACCCCTCTGTCTCACTTGCAGCCTGGGATGACAAGACCTGCCCCTGTAACTCCGAGGCCCAGGGTGGGTGTGAAAGTGCTTTCAAATGTTTTATTTTTAAAAGCACCATGAAAATATGAGGTGTGATTAATCAGGCTATTAATGAACTCGTATTTTCTGAGCAAAGACTCAGTCTCAGGAGTGGGATAGGAGGGTTGGGGGCAGGGTGTCATCTGACCTCATTCAGCTGGAAGATATGAATGCTGTTTCCCAAAGGCAGCCTTTCCCCTGCTGCCACCTGCTCCTTTCAGCCTTCCAACAGTCCTGGTGATCAGAGCCACAAGTGCCTGCTTTGTCCACTCTGAGAAATATTCTGGATTGGAAATGGGGTAGAGGAGGGAGCTGGGGCTTGGCAGCTTTCTCTTTCTGCAGCCTGAACTTTTTCTGGCAGTTCACCCAGCTTTGAGCCCTCTGACCCCTGGGCACTTATGTTTCCAGACTGCCTTACCTGGAGATTTGCATTTGGTAGGTCCCTCTGGGGCCTGGATATCCCAGTTTCATAGGCCCCAGGGGGAGAGAAGAGAGCACCCCAGGCTAATGCACCATGCCTTTCACCTGGCAGTGGAGGTCCTGTTGGTCCAGGGTTTGAGCTGCCACCTGGCCTTGCCTCTAGGGCCTCCCTCCAAGTGTGCCATGTGGGGTGGCACCTTGACTATTTGTAGTTTCCCAGGCTCTGCCTCCCTGAGCTTCTGGCTAAGGGTATCTGGATTTCTGCAGAAGATGCTCCCCCCTGCGACCCCATTCAGGCCATATGCTCATTCAGTCCAGGTGGGCTGGGCCCCTATGTGGCCCCAGAAGTGGGCATCTGACACTGACCGATTCCTGGATGGACAGGTCACCCCATGTGAACAGATGGGACTCTGGGTTTGGGTTGGGCTGGTGGGAAGAGAACCTCTCTGTCTTCTGGGCCAGTTCGGAAGGCCTTGTAGGTCCATCCGCCCTGGGTTACTTCTATTTATCCTTCGAGGCCTGCTCAAGTACCACCTCCCCTGGGAAGTTTCCCTGACCCCAGCCAGAGCGGGCCACACCTCCTCTGAGCTCCCAACTGAATCTGCCCAATGCCTCAAACCTCATATTGTCACCATTCATGAGTCTGTCTCCCCACTGTCAGCATCCTGAAGGCCAGGACCAAATCCCTTTGCACACTCCAACCCAGAGCCTGACCAGGATGTGACACATAGCAAGTGCCCAACAGGTGTTTGCTGAATGCAGGGTGAACATCATTCCCTTGAATGGGACCAGAGCCCAGAAAGGAGGGCTGGAAGTAGGGACACACACTCAAATCTGATGGGAAGCCAGCTCTGCTTGCCCTCCAATCAATCAATCAATCAAGCAAGCAATCAAAGCAATCAATGGGAAAGGAACTTGATTTCTGAAGCACCTGTGCTGGACCCCAAGGAGGTAGAGCACCTGTTCAGGGTCCAGGTAAGCCGGTTGAGTCAGAAAGCCAGGGCCACAATGGCTGGGGGCTTGGGGTGCAGACATGCAAGGGAACAGTGAGTTCTGCTCTCCTGCCCATTTGCACCTTCAAGGCCTGAGACTGCTTCATGAGTTACTCTTTTTTAAACACAAGCAATTCTATGATAAGGGAGCTTCACCGAGAGGCTCTGATAAGCAGGAATGAAACTGCATTGGCTGTCAGAAATGCAGAGACAGCTGCAGGTGGTGGTGAGAATGGGGGAATGTGGCCCAGAAGCCCTGAGATCACAGACCTAGGAGCTGAACCAAGAACCCCGAGGTTCCAGGCAGCAACTCGGACACATGGACCTGGCTGAAGGTAACAACCGGGGCGCCAGGAAACCAGAGCAAGCTGGGGTATATGCTTCAGACTTCCTCCAAATCCAACATGCAAAAAAATCTCTGTGCTGCCTATTGGCTGCTTCTGGAGCTAGTTTGGCTGTTGCAGACCCTCCTCCCCCGCCGCTGCTGTTTCATAAGCTTCGGTTTTCCCCTCCGGGGCACATGCTGACCCTGCACTGGGCTGTGATGGGTGAGTACTGCCACCCTACCTGGGATCTGGAGGTGCCTACCAACGCCTCTCTTCTCTCCCTTCTCTGCCCTTTGGCCCATCCCTCAGTCATTAGTCTCCCTAGCTGCTGCTTGTCACTCCCAATAGCAAGGACTTCCTGGAGGGCAGGGGCAGGTCTGAGGCCAGGCTCTTCTGCCCCAGTGTTCGCCCGGTCACTGAACGAGGGAGGACACAGCTGCAGTGTCTCCTGCTCAAGAGTGCACGAGGTGGAAATAACTGGGTGGGGGGCTGGTACCCTAAGCCCCTCCCTCTCTCTCTCTCTCTCTCACACACACACACACACACACACTCACGTATGCCCAGCACTCTAGTTTCCATGACAATGCATGTGTGAAATGCAGCAGCCACCTTCCCAAGATCGGAGGAAAGTCACCCTCTTCCCCAGTGGGCTCCAGGGGCCTGGTCACAAGGACAGACACAGACGCCATGAGGAGGACATGCAAACAGGCTGAACTGCAGAGAACAAAGCAGGTAGGGGTGGGGGATGGGGCCACTTCACTGGCTCAGAGGACACTCACACCTAATGCAGCCAGGCCATACTGCCCATGGCTGCTGCAGACTAGGCTTATCATTTGGGAACTGTACTCAAGTGCTTTCTGCTGGCCCCTCATTTTACAGACAGGGAGTGGAAGCTCAGGACTTGCATAAGGTCATCCAGCCAAAAAGGGCTGAATGGGTTCTTGACCAGGCACAGGGCAAGGGTTCTGGGCATTTACTGGACTAGAGTCTAGCCCTACACAGTTTACTGTCCTCTGCTCACTCTGTGTTCATGCTGACCCTCTCTGTTTCTCAAACCCTCCAAGCTTATCTCACGACAGGGCCTTTGCACTTGCTCTTTCTTCTGCCTGCAACATGTTGCCCCTTGCTCTTGCACGGGTGATCTCAGCTACACTCCAAGCTCCTCCTAGCTTCCCATCTTTTTCCAGGCTGTTTTTGTCATAGCACTCACCACTACCTGAAGTCATCTTGTTTGGAAACTTGTTTGCTTGCTACTAACCACATCCCCTTCTCTGAAATGTTTCATGACAGTGGGGACCACACTTGTCAGGTTCACCCAGCCCTGGGCCTGGCACATAGTAGGTGCTTGATAAATATGTGCTGAGTTCAGGAACACACAAACTTGGGTCTTCCAACTCTACTTGGTGCCCACAGTGTCACACCGCTGTCATCACTAAAGGTCCCCAAACCCACCAGGGAAGAAGACTTAGACGCTAGTGGTATGCCAAGGCGGGGTGTAGTGAGGTGATGGGGGGACAGGTCCCAGGGGCCTCTTCCTAGTGTCCCATCCTGCCACAGGGCCTTACTTTGGGCCAGAGAAATAGTTAATAAAGCTGAGGCCTAAATAAGCATTTGATTAACAAACGATAAAATAGCTATTGTGTCCCTGAATTAAGCTGTAATTGTGGCTGATAATTGGCTGGTTAGAATTTAATAAGCTGCAATTAAATAGAATGGAATCCAGGGTAATTATGTGGTCACACAGCCCAGAGAGAACTAGGGAAGGAAGGCTTTCTCCTACTATGGCATCTTCTGCTGGGGCAGAATGTGTGTGAGTGTGCCTGTGTGCCTGTGTGCGTGTGTGCGCGCACGTGTATGGTGGGCCTCCTCCACCTTTCACCTGGCAGAAGTGGGCAGTGGACGCTAGCTCAGCCTCCTCACTGTTACTCAGCAGGAAGTCAACCTGCAAGCTCTGAGCCCTGCCAGGGCCAATGGCAGTCCTGACTGAAAGAGACCTATCAGGCACTGTCCCGGGCAAGCAGGAGGCTGCTGGAGGGAGACCAGGAGGACCGTGGGAAGGCGGGCCAAGTGTGGGGGTGCCTGTCTTCCTAAGGAGGAAGCTGGGGCTCAGAGAGGGGAAGGACTTGCTCAAGGTCACTCAGCGATCTGTGGCCAGGCTGGGTCAGATTCTCACATTGTCCATGGATCAAGGGCCACTCCAACTGGCCAGCAGGCTGATGGATGTGCCTGCCCTTCCCCTCCCAAACCGCCCCTTGCCAAGTATCCCGCACCCCCCCCCCCCCCCCGAGCTAAGCTATGACTGGTGCAATTATTGCACACACGCACCCTTAAAACAAGGTGCCCCCACCCCCCTCCCTTCTCCTTGGCCTGCCTGCCCACCCACCAACACTCCCTGCCAGAGGCCTTGGTGACTGCAGAGCTCCCGTGCGTCAGCCCCCCATGCCCAGTCCCAGTCCTAGGCCAGGTGAGCCCCCAGCAAGTCCAAAGGGATGATGAACAGCATCGCTGACGCGCCATTTACGACCCCATCAGCATTTTTACAATGTTGCTGGCAATTAATTTAATTAAAGACCCTGGTCCCAGATAGGGTGGCATTTCATATCTCACTGGTTTAATGCCAGCCTGGCCAGAGTGGAAGCCAGGGGTGCTGCGGGAGCAGCTGCATCACTCCCTCACCTGGCTTGGCTCAGTGTGTTTGGGACAGGGCAGAGTGGCCTCAGCCCCGGGACAGAACTCAGGGACCAGAGGGCACTGCACGGTGAAGGGCCCCAGCCAGTGGGAGATACTGCCCATGACCACAGCCAGCAAACACCCACCCATGTACACGGGCACATGCACACACACACACACTCACACATGCACACATACACAGCTTTAGCATAACATGGACTTTCTTATTTAACCCTCACGGTAATTCTAGGAGGCAAAGAGCTATTTTAAATCTCCAACTTCCAGGCAATGAAACCAAGGCAAGAGAGGTGAAATAAGTAGTGAGTGATGGATTCCTGCCCAGGCCAGATGGCTACAGTGCCCTAAGCTTTTAACTAAATACATGCTAGATGCAATGCACCAGCCACTGTGCTAGGCACAGGCCACACAGCAGTGCCCAAGACACTCAAGTTCTTGCCCCATGGAGTGTCCAGTGGTAATAGTCCCGCCAAGGAAGTCTGGGCACACAGCGTTCCAGAATCATACTCTCTGTGCCTAGTGCTCTGGCATTCATGGACGCACCACACCAAGCCATACACATACACCACCACCACCACCACCAACAACAACACTGCCTACTGTCCTTTGGGCTAAATCTGGCTGGGGTGGCCAACACCCTCACCAGGAGGGTCACCCTGCGGCTGCAGGTCATCAGCCATCCTGTGACCCCATTCTCAGCAGCTGAGCCCACCTGGACTTCTCTTCATACAGGGACCCACAGGAAAATCCAGTCCAGATCCAGCTCCTACCAGCAGCAGCAGTCCCGAGGTCTGAACCCTAGCTCCTCCTCTGTTCCCCACCCATGTGGCTTGCCCAGCTGTGCCCTGCCCTCTCCTGAGGTGTCTGCTCCCATGGCCTCCCATCTAGGGTCCCCAGCCCCCCTTACTGCTGAGCTCTACTTTCCCTGCCTCTGGACGTCTCCCAGAACCTCATACCAGGCACGTCCCAAGCTGGGCTCATGTTCCCCAAACCTCCTGCTCCCAGGCACTTTTCTGTCAGCAGGGCTCCCCCAAAAAGCTTCAGGGGAAGTCTCAGAGCCATCAGGCCCTCTTGCTCCCTGACCACTATTCTGGCCCCCTGAGTGCCACCCCAGCCTCTCTCACACTCACTTCCTTCTCCTTCCTCTCTTATTTTATGGCTACCCAGCTCCTCAGCCCTCCACCCCTAAAGCCTAAAACATGCCTTCCCATGACCATCTCCTGGCTCTGGTGCCATCCTCAACTATATCACCACAGTGCTATTTCTAGAAAGAAAATCTCATCCCACACTTCAAACCCCTGAAATGGTTCCCACTGACCACAGGGTAAAGGTCGGTTCTCCATAACCCCACCCTACCCAATGCAGCAGCCTCATCCTGGGTGCCAGCCCACACCCTGCAGCCAGTGTATCCACTAATCCCCTCACTGCACCCCTCAACCCTTCCCCTCTAACTTTCCCCTGCACCTGCAGGGCACCCCACTCACTCCCAATGTCCATCAGCCCTGTCAATTCACAATTCAAGGCATCTCTTGATGCCTCCCCAACTCCTCTCTATTCAGGAGATGCATGGCTTGCTCCTCTGGCTTCCTGGCTGAGAGACCATTACTGACTGACGTAGGCTGGTTGTGCAATGGCTGCCTCTTCCATCAGACCGTGTACCTTTAACTGCACGAAGCAGGTGTGAGCCACCTCTTGTCAGTGGCGCCCGCCTCAAGAACTGGCCAGCTGGAGGGCAGTAATTGTGGCTAAGTCGAAGCATTCCCCTGACTTTTGGAAAGCTCTCAGCTGGGTACTGTGTCATTTCTATCCCTGCCAGCTATTGGCCC
The DNA here is from genome assembly GCF_018345385.1 of Vulpes lagopus. Classification (NCBI taxonomy): domain Eukaryota; kingdom Metazoa; phylum Chordata; class Mammalia; order Carnivora; family Canidae; genus Vulpes; species Vulpes lagopus. The sequence continues at coordinate 51,862,290 of NC_054826.1, read as the reverse complement.
AGGGCACATACTTGCTGAAGGCAGGGGACAGAGACCCTAGTTGGGCGTCAGAAGATTGGGTCTCTAATCCTCACTCTGCCTCTATAAGGCTCTGTGGCCTTGGGCAAGTCACTGCCCTCTCTGAGCCTCAGGAGGGTCATGAGTGGCAGACTCAGGTATCTTCACGGGCTGGGCGGGGGCCAGAAATGGAGAGTAGAGATGCCTGTCCAAGAGGTCAGCCCAGCCTGGCCAACTGCTGTTGCACAGGCAGGCTGGCCAAGGGGCACTGGATTTTTTTCATTGAAGAGAAGTTGGAAACCCATTTCTATGTGAAATGTCCTGTTTTAAAATGTTGATAACTAATTTAAACATTGAAACACCTTGTGGGCCAAGCAAGTTGGAAGCCCAAAGCCAGACTGGACAATGCCCAAGGCCTCCTCCTACTTTTCAGAGCTAAGAAATTGAGGTCTGGGCAAGGTGAGGGCCCCCCGGTCACTGCTCTACCCTACTGGTCCCCTCCTCCTCTCTGACTCTTCCCACCCTTGCCAGCATCCTGTCATCCCGTCTTTTCCCCAGGACCTCTCCTTATCAAGGCCTCCTGAAGGAAGTCCTCTGGGGTCTGGGCAGAGGCTGCACGAGTCATCTGTTCACCACCCCAGGTGGCTGGGACTTGTCAGCACGAGCATCCCCCTCCACTGAGGCCGAGCAGGTGCTACCTCTCTGGAAGAGGCTGAGGGCTGGAAAAAGGGCCGAGAGCCACTCCCTGCTCAGGAAAGCAGTGGAGTCAGGAGAAGGAGCTGATGGAGAGTTAGGGGCTGTCCTGCCCCATTTGTCTTGGGTCTGGTCCTCAGATTCTGACCCCCAGAGAGCCAGAGAAGGCTGCCGAAGACAGAGACACAGATAGGACAGGGGTGGGCATCCACAGAGAAAACGCCCTGCAATGACCCCACTCAAATTTTGGGTGGAATTCGGGGAGAGGGGGGTGGTAGGAGCCCAGGCCTGGCTGTGAACTTCCAGCAGGGAAGGCAGTGTCTGGCTACACCCATCATACCCCTGACGAGGCAGTAATGAGCCCTCACCCCATTTTAATTACATGCTGTCCAAATAATTACCAGTTTGTTTATTTTACTTAATGGCAGCCATACTTTTTTCTCCTAATATTGATTTCATGTTTTCCTGGTTTGTTCATTATCTTTCCTACCCCTTTAATGGGCTCCAAGGCCTGGGGGTGGCAGGGGAGGTGGGGACTAGAGGAAGGTAGGGGAGAGGGTGTGAGGGAACATGGAGGAAGGATAGGCAGGTGGCCTGGGCCTTGCTGTGCAGCCTGAGGCAAGGCACTGTCCTCTCTGAGCCTTGAGTCCCAGAACCCCAGATCCCTGCACACTCTCTCATCCTTGATGCAATCCAGGTAGAGCATTTAAAAATGAAAGACAGGAAGGAAAGAGCAGCCAGGGAGAGAGAAGCTGGCCTCCTCTCTCCCCTAAAGGGATGGGCAACCTCAGACAAGTGTGAGGGTAGGAGGGATCTGGGGGAGGGTTGGGGTTGGGTGGAGCTATGCTAATGTCAGAATGAGGTGGGGAGGAGGTGCTCCTGGAAACCAGCCTGGAGGAGGTTGCAGTGTGGAGGCTGGTCAGTGGGGTCATGGAGGGGCTGGCGGGCACCCTCCTCATCCTTGAGTCTTCCGGGTCTGGTTGGGAAGGGAGCAAGAGTCTCCACCCTCATGAAGCCCAGCTCCTCCCTGGGCCTGACCTTTGTCCTAGGCCTCCACCTCACCTCTCTGCTATAGCCATGGAAACATGGGTTATGCTATGATGTCATCTGGGCTGTGGAAGAGCAGCTCATTTCTCTGATTTTGGGGGGGGGGGGTGGTAATAAGGAGAAATAGGGGCAAAGTGGGAGGAGAGGGCCAGGGCCTCTGTCGATGAAGATTTAGAGCCTCTTGAAGGGGTCATTAGCTCTTAATAAATCACTAATAATTGCATGAATATTTAAATCTTAATAAAAAAACACAGTGGGCCCAGGGAGTCTCCCTGTGTGGGTATTTATTGCTCTTGGGCTGAAATATATAAAAGTTGATATCGGTCTGATTGAACTGCTGTTATCGCCACAGCTAAATGGGTAATTGGGAGTGAGAGACGCTATCTGCGGATATAAATTACATACAGTAAACCGAGGGCATTAACTGAGGGTTTATTATCAATTATCTCTGTGCTTGTTCCCCTTAAAACGAACTTTAAGTATATTAATGAGAAATTTACAGGTCTTAATGAATTAAGGGAAGCTAAAGGCTGCT